>NC_035438.2:83039171-83409673 GCF_002127325.2 Helianthus annuus
GAAGCGCCTCGATGAACGGAAGATTTATCTTCAACTGAGTAAACATCTCAAGGAATTTCCCGTATTCCTGAGCATATTTCTGCTGTCTGGCACGGGCGGGAAATGGAAGGCGGGAATGATCAATCACGGGTGCCGGCCGACCTCTCGTCGGCTGTCTCTCCACTCTCTGCTCTACTGGCGACTCCTCGGCGTGTGCTGTACTTGCTGGGGCTAGCCTCGTGTGCACCTTGCCTGGAGCCTCCATCTCAATCTCCTCATCAACCTCTTCCTCTACCTCTTCGACCTCTCTCTCTCTAGCTACCTCTCCTACACTCCTCCCACTACGGGTCGTAATCGCCTTCGCTGACTGATTCGCTGGATTCGGGAAAGTGTTTCCCGAAAACTGACCCGTGGGTGTTCCTGTAACTGCTGAGCAATTCCGCCTACTGTCCTCTGAAGGTCGAGGAGGGCGGCCTGCTGATTTTTGAACTGAAGGTCATTATTCTTATTGATTTGCTCCTGATTTTTCATGAATGCATCGCTACGCGTCATCATCTGAGCAAACATCTCCTCTAACCTACTCGTGCTAACCTCAGGGGCTTTCGCACCACCCTGACTCTCCTGAGGCGGTCCCCTATTCGAAAACTGACCACTAGACCCCGACCCACTAAACTGCCCTGAACTAGACTGCGTGTAAATACCGGGCCCTCTACTCTGATACTGACCAGAAAACCCAGGAGGGTTTCCAGACGAACGATATCCACTCGAATTACCACTACCTCGCCAGTTGGAACTAGAATTATTGAACGGATTCGTGGGACCCCTAGGCTGACCAGCTATATACTCTACTTGCTCAAGAGTGAGCGTGGGGCAATCTATGGTGTCGTGACCTCCTCGACAAACTTCACACCTATCGACTTTCTTCTTTATCTCACTCAACTCCTGCCTCATCTCCTGCCTAATCTCCTCTTTCGCCCTCTCGACTGCAGCAGCTACCGATGAATCCAAGCTAACTTGGTTTACCCCTCGACCGGCCGAGGTGGTACGCACAGGAATGGAAGTCCTGCTGGTAGTGCTGTAGTCCATATCGGAGTGGGCAAAACTCTCAAACAAATCGTTGCACTCTGCAACTGTCTTCTTCCCCATAAGCTGACCTCCTGCTGAGGTGTCGAAACGAGCCCTAATCTCTGGAGTAAGTCCATTGTAGAACTTCTCCACTAACGCCCAATCAGATAGACCATGCTGAGAACAACGGGTGATCAGGGTCTGAAAACGCTCCCAAGCCAGATGATATGGCTCATCTGGCTCCATACGAAATGAGTGGATCTGGTCACGAAGGCGAGATGCCTTGGCTGGCGGAAAATATTTGGCTAAGAATGCATCGCGAAGGCCTGCCCAAGTACGGAAAGTGCCAGCAGGCTGGGAATCGAACCAGACGGCTGCGCGTCCAGCGAGTGAGAACGGAAACACCTGAAGATACCTAGCGTCAAGATTGACACCCTCAATGGAGAAGGTGCTGCAGAGACGAGTGATGCGATTGATATGAGCGGGGGCATCCTCGTCGTCACGACCATGGAACTGGCAGGAATTGGTGATGGCGGTCATAATGTAAGATGGTATCTGCCAAGACCGATCGTTCGGGATCTCAGGAAGGGTGATGGGGGAATTACCACCGGCGAAGCCGGTGGTAGCCTGGTCGTAAACTGTCCTACGGGCCATGTGAGCTACGGGTGGTGGACTAGGTGGGCGGGTGGGTGGTGGGGAATTGTGGGGTGAAGATTTTGGTGTAAGATCGAAAAATGGGGTGGACTGAGAAAATGAAGTAGAGCTAGAAGCACGTACCTCAGACGTAGATGACGAGAAGGAAGACCTGAGTGCAAGCGGCAACGGCGGCGGTCCCTGCGAGCGCGTATGGGGCATCCACTGCAAAAACCGAAAACAAACAAGTAAGAAGACTCTACTAAACGACTCGACTAACTATAAAAAGACACTAAAATACTTAGACACCTACGACTCAAACAAAGAAACAAAATAGCACGTAATATGTCAAGTAAGTCCAAACAAAGTAATCAGCGCAATCGCCAAGAGTCCCCGGCAACGGCGCCAAAAACTTGATGTGCTGAAAATGGGTCAAATAAAACTAAATAAAAATACCCTAATTCTAGACTCTCTAAGCTTTAAATTTATAAAACTAAGACTCGACCTAAACCCTAAAACACACAACCGGCAAGTGAACCGATCGAATGTAGTAAAGCTAAAGTAAGTCCGAGTGTCGAACCCACGAGACTCTACTAACTACGCTACGACTCTATCTAGACTCGAACTGACACGACATACTAAATTTGTTTATTAATTTGGGGGGTTTCTAAAAATCCTAGATAAAATAATAAAATAATACTAACAAGCAAAACACGAACACAAGCAAAGGGTCGAATCAGTGAGAATAAAGACTACCTAGGCTAGACGCAGGCTAAACTCGGAATGGATTCCTAAATGATAATGATGTGGTGTGAAACCGGGATCTTAAAATTCTCACCTCTAGGAAAATCTAAGGACCCCTAATCCCTCTCAAGAGCACACTAAGATTCCCGAGAGGTTGTTAAACTACCGGTTTTCTAGATTTCTTGTCCGTCCTCTAGTTTCTTGAAAGTGCTTATGTAAGACGCTCTACTTTGCCGCGCGAACGTCTAAAGCAACTATGGGTTCAATCTTGGCTTGATAGACAATGGGTGGTTAATTCCTTTTAACTACTCCTAGACCTACCAATATCCTCGAGCCTTTCCGCGACGAGTCTAGCAGCACACTTGATTTTAATTAATTACCGAATATTGTTCCTAAGGTTACTAGTGCACTTTTCACCCTAGAGAATTAATGACCTATTATGTGATATAGACACTCACCTAAGCCAAAAACCCTAATTCAACTCTATTACGTGATAAAGACCGTCACCAAGAATTGAATGGAACAAATAAACGATTAACTAAGAAATCACAAGCATACAAACGCACCAAGACAAACTAACATAGTGTTTACAATGCAAGAAAAATCACAACCACATCAAAAATCATATAAAAATCCAATCTTCATTATGCCATAGTCATCGCCTAGGTAGTTTATGAGTTTTAGCCGGAAAACATAATCAGAAACAAAGTCAAAATCAAGGTATCAACTGAATTCATCGTTAACAAAGTCTAAACAAACAAAGAATGCAAGAAATAGGTGTATAAAACCCGAATCTTCACTCCCGAATGCTCAAGAATGCTTTCCCGATGATTCCTAGCTTCCGGTATGCCTCCGACACGTTCACAGCCTTCAATCAGCAGCTAAAACAGCCCCAAAGATGCCCTAGTTCGTCAATAATCGGCTGCTGATGCGAACATGTGTTTTTATAACCGAAAACCCTAACTTGCCATGCAATCCTCGCAAGTCCGCCGACAGAACAACTTTAGGCGGCCCGCGTGGAATATTAACTTGATCTCATGCGGGTCGCCTAAGCTTTAAACTCCTGAATTGTTTTACACGACACTCGCGGCCCGCCTCACATTTCTGTTCAAGTTTACGCGGGGCGCGAGAGAATGAAATAACCCTGATTCTTCATTAAGTCAAGGCGGCCCGCTTGGGAATGCTCGTTTAGTCAACGCGGGTCGCCTGGAAGCTCCAGAAGTGCCAATTTTCTTCGTTTCAGCTCCCGACTTCCTCGGTTTCCGTGCCAGCCTTTCGCCATTCCAGATTCTGCTCGTTTTCACTCCTTTTGGCTGTAAAGACCTGGAAACACAACTTAGATCAATAGTATGTACATTCTAAACTAAATCGACACTAAAACTAACTAACTAACGACTAAAACCGACGCGAATACCGATGTATTTTGCAATACATCAAAAGTCTACTAAAAACATGAAAAATGATGGTTAAAAGCTCACTAGTTGTGTAAATGTTGTAGTAATTGAGATTTGTGATTATTTAGACCCGATCTATGTTGTGGTAGCTCGGATCATCATTTAACCCGGTTTGGTCATGATCACGAATCATGACATAAGGTTGTTTTGAATAGAACAGGGGTTAAAGGGTGAAACTCTACCACACGCGAATCATGAACTTGTGTAAAAATGTTTTACTTGTGGAATAGTGTTTAAAACTAGTAGATCTACGTATCTGCAAGTGGTATTTTCAAAGGACCAAGCGTCAAAGAAATCATGTTTTTCTAAAAATGGATCTTACACTAACAAGCATGATTTTTATAAACCACAAGTGTGTAAACACTTGTGAAATGAAAAGTTTCGACAAAATAACAATCTTTGTAAAAGATGACGGGAAGTTGTAAAGACGGATTTACTTTAAAAACGAGGTTTTTACGAGATCACATTACTATATATGAAGATCCACTAAATGTAAGGAGACGTACGCTATAAATTTTAGAAAAACTACAAGTTCATGTGATTATGCGATTTACGTACTTGTCGACTAGTTTGTTGTGTCGGAAATTGTTTGATTGAATAAGGAAGTTGTTGAAATTGATTTTGTAAAAGAAAATGATACGCTTGAAAGCGTGGCCACCTCCAGTTACAGAGGAAACTCTGGCGAAATTTTTCTAAAAACCTAACACTTAGAATTATTTTCACTATAAGTGTTAGAAATATCTTTTCGACATGTTTTCGAAATATAAATTTCGCCATGACTTTATTTACTAAATATTCGGAGGTGGGATTTTCACAAAACTAAACGTGATAAATATATATTTAGTAAATATATTTTCACAACATCGTTTATGATTATTTTGTGAAAATACATAAATATTATTTTTAGAGTAAAAATAATATTTTCGAACTTTAACGAATCCAAAATAATACGAACGCTTACACAACAAACATATAAGTTACACCGGTAATTATTATTATTACCACCCGATCGTTAAAACGTAACTTACGCATTTTACGGAAATAATTATGAACGCGTATTTTATCAACGTATTATTTTTGGGGAAAATTATGTGAAATGAAAATATAATATTTTTGAGAAAAATATTTATATTTTGGAATTAGAAATAAATATATATTAAGTGAGACTTAATGATATAATTCGAACGCACATGTATTAAATCCCCCATCCTTGGGAAGGAAATTAACTACCAAGTATATACGAAAAGTAAACCCGAAATAGTTGTCTAACTATTTCCCAAAAACTTAAACTATAAAGCTAAGGCACGGCCGTCCGTCTAATAGAGTTAGCACATGTAGGTCGTTGCACAGCGGCCTGATTTGGAGTACTTGGTAGAGACGCACCGATTGTGAGTTCATGTCCCCCTTTTCTCTTAACTGTTTTCAGTTTTCTAAACTGCGGGGGTGGAATACATGTTACTTGATTTACGAATACTTTATACATGGTATGGTTAGCGTAAGGAGGTTTACTACTTAGATCATGTGAATGGGTAGGCGGAAACTTGAGGTCATTAATCCTCAGGGTAGGACCGAGGGGCAGGAGCGATAGATCTATTTGGGTGTAGCGAGCCC
This sequence comes from Helianthus annuus, assembly GCF_002127325.2. Lineage (NCBI taxonomy): Eukaryota > Viridiplantae > Streptophyta > Magnoliopsida > Asterales > Asteraceae > Helianthus > Helianthus annuus. The sequence continues at coordinate 83,044,658 of NC_035438.2, forward strand.
AGTCCCAGGCCCAGCATAACGGACCTCGGGATGACTTTGTACCCGACGCATAAATCTGCTAGGTTTGAGCCTTCCTACTTGCATTTCACACATATCAATGGCCTTGCAAACCATTGGTGATCTCTTTTTTTTCCTTATTTGCTACATACCAGGATTTTGATAAATACAAAGGTTTATTTACTCACTTACACATGAACTCGCTCAACATTATTGTTGATTTTTCAACTTACATGTATTTCAGGGAACTAAGGGATCTGGCACGGTATGGCACGTTTTCCCGCTGCACTTGTACGAGGTCATCCAGGGTTTAGGGAATGTGACTCTTTCCTGGGCAAGTCACAGTCCTTAAACTGTGTTTATATTATGTTTGTGTTGTTGAACAATGTTATGGTTGTTAGGGTGTTTTCCCGTTAAGACAATGGTATTGTATTTGGTTTTTAAAACTTAATGGATGATCCTGCATGGTTTTAATTCATATATCTTGTTATGATTAAGCTATGGTATTAAGAAGTCACACCAAAATTAACCACGCTTCCGCAAAGCCAGGGTGTGACAATGGTTGGGGTGGCGGTGGTTTGCGATGGCGGGTGGCAGCGATGGTAGTTGATGGCAGTGGCGACGGACGGCGGTGGCGGCGGAGGACGATGGTGGTGGTAGGCGGAGGTTGGTGGCGGGTGGTAACGACGAAAGGTGGTGGTGGTAGATGGTGGAGGTGATGGACGTTGTTTGTGAAGTAGGCTGAGAGAGGAAATGAAATGGAAAAAAATAGGGGAAGTGGATGGAATGAATTTGAGGGAATGGAAATGACTTATGTAATGGCTGATTCTATTACGTTGATCAACCAAACACACTTTTCTTCATTCCCTTACAATAGTTATTTCATTCCACCTCATATTCCTACATACCAAATACTACCTAAAATATGAATCAATTAACTAACAATTATTATCATTCATGTTCTTGATATTAAGAAATCTTGAAACAACTACACTTGAACCATCACTTACATCTACACCAGATCCTAACATCATTCTCTTCCCGTAAATCTTAAAACAAAAACAATTCTTTAACCCAATTTGGTGTTTAAGAAGTTCAAATTAACACAAGTTCGAGTTCAAATTAACCCAATTCTGTACAAAGTAAGCAGAGACCAGGTTTTTCATCTCCGGCCACAGGTTCAAACTCGTTGCCATTTCGATAACCACACAACTAACACCCGCCATCGTCACTACCGCACCACCTACAAATCGAACTCGTTTTAAATGATTGTTGGAAATTTAGTGAAAATGAGTTTTTCACTAAATATTTTGGACATCAATAATATTTATATATGTGTTGTATAAATAATTATTTATGGGTTTGTGTTCAAACTATGTCCAAATAGAGCTAAGATGAATAAGATATCGAAGCTTGAAGTTGTATGTTTGGAACACACAAAGATGAGAAAAATGGATTGAGATTTGTCACCTTGTCCCACATAGGTGGAATGACAAAACTCAAAGTGGTATATAAGGAGGAGCACTCCTTGTAAATTGTTTTCCCTAAAAGCAAACACTAGTGGGGACCAAAGGGTGTGCCGCACCCGCACATATGCACACGTGACGTGGGCTATAAGCCCAATGTGGTGCGCTTTGAACTTCGCACACCGCCTTTGTATTTTTGCCCATGAGCGCGTGGTCAGATACATGGCGAGTCCGCGTATGGCGCACATTTGGGTGGCGTAGGTGGATGCCATGGCATGGCACATGACGATACGGCAAGCTTCTTATGCGCATGGTGCACGTCATTGACTTTGGCGAAGACTGCAAATGGCGCACGAGTTTGGATGGCGCATGATCAGGTGGCGTCCCGGTATGCGTAGTGGCATCCGTGTGGCGCGCGACTCAGTTAAGTCAGTCAACCCGGTCTTCACTAGTTACTAGAATGTCATGAATTGATATGACGGTTTCATTTGACCACATCAATTCCATTTTATTGCACATCAATATTGTTTATTACTAGATTGATGATCTTGTTAATTACAATATTAATGGTACATTTTATTACAAATTAATATTGTTTATTACTAGATTGATGATCTTGTTAATTACAATATTAATGGTTAATATGTTTCATCTTTCGTAAGTATATATACATATGTGAACGTTGGGTTCATATTGTATGTGAAATACTAGAGAAAATCAATAATTCAAAAGTGTTAGAAACTAGTTTCTGTCACATTGAGAGGAGAACTCTCAAACTAAACAACTTCACATTTTTCTACTAAATTAGAACACCATTATACCCGGTGGAATCTTGGGCGTGAGAGCCATCTCCGGCAGTACACATACTGTTCCGGTTGTTGTACCCTGGGAGACAGAACCGTCTGAGAGGTGGCGCAGAATCTGTTTTAAGGGAAGCGTGTTGAACACGTGACTCAACCAAAACCGTCAACAATTTTGCTTATCTTGCAGCGGAGTTTCGATCTCGTAGGTGCGGTTGAAGTTTCCAAAGACATCGACTTGAATCAAGAATGGTACAATTAAATTGTATATTACATTTATTTATTTAGTTTATGTAACCGGTATTGTACTAGAAGAATTTCCAACAAATAACGAGAGTCTCGTTATTATATATTTTGTAATATATTTTATTAAAAAGTGAACCTAGTTCCTACAATGATAAATCTAATATGTGAAGAACAAGTGAAAATGTCTGAAAAACGTTAGGGTGTGGGTTTTTTATGGGCGACAACACATTTTTGATGATTGTATGACGATTTAAGTCGACAGTTGTGGTCAGGGGTCAAGGTTGTTACAGAGAGAGAGATGAACAAAGGTTTGATTGCAGTAGAGAGAGAAGGTACCCCATGTCATTATCTTTTTAACAAAAAGGAAAAAAACTAGCATAGTAGCTCCAACGACTCAAAGTGTAGCACTTTTCAAATCACATGGTTTTCATCAGGGGACTCAAGTTGATGCCGTCCTAAACCACAGGTACACAAATTGCATTTTGATCTAAATATTGTATTCTTCAAAACTTTTAGTTATTGAGAGGAGAAAAATGCAATTTACGTCCTTGTGGTATGTGTGAAACATCAACCTGAGCCCCTAAATTCATTTTTTGGTTTTTTGAGCCCCTGAGCTTATAAATTCATAACAGTTTGAGTCCCTCCGTCACACTTCCGTCTATTTGACTGTTTGACAATTGTGAAATGTCCTTTATACCCTTAATGATAAACATATATAATCCCTAACCATACCTACACCAATCGCACTTCTTAAAAAGATCTGAAAATCTGTTCTCCCAACTCCCAACACCGATCATCATCTTCATCTTCACCATCTTCATCTTCATTGAATCTCCTCATCAATCCAAGGTAAAATCACATACCTAAAACATGATCGAAACTATGGTTTACCCTATGTTCTTGTTAGATGCTTGTGTAACCCTCTGTAACTTGATGTTTGATGATATCTCATTTTCACCACTCATGTTTTTACACTTCTTATCTGTATATGTTTTTGATATGCTAGAATGTAACAGGTTTTATGTGAAAATATTGTTTGATTCTTGTGGGTTTTTGTCTAGGTATCAAAACAGAGGTTTGGGTTTTGGTTATTATGAAGGTTTGTTTCAGGTTTTGTGTGAAAATATTTTTTGATTCTTGTGGGTTTTTGTCTCGGGTATCAAAACAGAGGTTTTGTTTGATTCTTGTGGGTTTTTGTCTCGGATATCAAAACAGAGGTTTGGGTTTTGGTTATTATGAAGGTTTGTTTGTGATGTTTTTGGTTTTCTCTGTTTATTAAGACTGGGTTTTTGGTTTTGGGTTTTTGTTTTATAGTTTGTTTGAAATGTTTAAAATATACAATCGATTAAAACAGGGTTTGGTTTCTTAAGTCTCTGCTGTTCATGTTGAAATCTAGGTTTCTTAAGTCTCTGCTGTTCATGTTGAAATCTGGGTATGGTTGTTGTTTTGTTTCTCATATAAAGTTGGTTAAAGACTCTGTGTTTTGGGTTCCTCATATTGGTAATTTGAATGTCTTTTCTTGATATGAGATCAACTGTGTTTTGGGTTCCTCATATTGGGTTCCTCATATATGTATACATATATGCATTATGAAAGTACAGAATGGCTGCGGATGTAAAGATACGCAAAACACCAACTACGAAGGCGAGAATACTTAACAACCTCCTGGAAGATGGTGCGGTGCACATAAGGAAGTGATTGATCAGAACGATCAATTGCATATGAATGAATATAACCCCAGTGGCAGATATGTAATTAGCGAGCTCTGGAATTCAAGGAAAATCGAAGAGCTACACTAAAGGGGGTTATCAGCTACATTCCGAAGTGCACCAGTCAGTAAAGATCCACAATTTCTTTCTTGGTATGACGTTTTGTCTCTGTATTGTATGTTACGGTCTCTTGTTATCGAGCCTGTAAGTTCCGTCAAGTCTACCAAGTTGGATATCCTTCTATCTTTCTTTGTATGACGTTTTGTCTCTGTATTGTATGTTTAACATAATGCAAGTGTGCATTTATGTTGTGTTTAATTGTAATCATGCTTAACTGTTTAACTTAGTGATATGTTCTGTCCATGTTTGATGCTTAACTGTTTGACTTACGGCTTAATACAGAATTTTGGGGTTTTTACAATTTACTATTTTTGGATAATTGAATAAACAATATTTTAAGACAAATTCTAAACATTTAATAAACATTACATTAATAATTCTCCCCCACAGAACAAAAAAGGCACTGAAGGGAAAGAAATCTAAAAAGACGGTCTTACCCCTGGCTCAAACAATCAAACAGACGGAAGTGTCAAAGTGTTATGAATTTATAAGCTCAGGGGCTCAAAAAACCAAAAAATGAATTTAGGGGCTCAGGTTGATGTTTCACACATACCACAGGGACGCAAGTTGCATTTTTCTCTATTGAGAGAGAAAATGAATAAGATATCCATCTCATGAGAAGTATATAGGTTAGACTAAATGGGGGAAATAAATGTTGTTCTAAGTTTGGATAAAAATGAATCAACTAATAAAACTTTTAAAGTTTAAGCGATAAGTGGAGGAAAGTGATTATTTTTATCAAAACCACAGGGAGAAAAATCAAATTTAACTCTATAATTAAAATAGTGGCATGGTCCAGAACGTTTTCCTTCATTTTTGTTGAAATGTTTTAAAAGTTTATAAAATAAAATAAACTAGGATTTTTACCCGCCGCGCGTTGCGGCGTCGTCGAAAGTTAAAATAACTCGTATACCCAAACGAGTCGATCAGAAGAGTTATAATCAGTTTGAACGGCGGAAACTGACAAACTGAGGTCAATTCAGCAAGATTATCACTTTAAACTGTCTCTTTAATTGATAAAATGACTTTTACAGCGTGACGACACTTCGGCAGCACTTCGTTGCAAACCGGAACTACTAACTAATGATTTCGCTCCAACTGACCCTTATATAGGCCAAGTGATTTCGCTTGAACACGTTTCAAGCGGAATCACTTACATTGATTCAAGCGAAATCACATGTTTAACTCGAGCGAAATAAGACATTATGTTGATTTCGCTTGAAATGTCCAGGAATCATTTCAAGCGGAATCTCTCTAATATCCACTATCTCGTTTTTCGTGCCCTGATCTAACTAACTCTATACAAGACTCGATACAAGACGAAGACGACAGACGGATGCACCAACAAACTCCCCCTCGGATGTTGACGGAGTCTTCAGTGTCGAGTCTTCGAAACTCCAGTCTTTATCTGCCTTTGGGCTTCTCTTTAAAGAATCCGACGCTGTAAGAATCCCCAATCTTTATCTTTTCTTCTCTTTCATCACCAACAAACTCCTTCCCTCGGATGTTGACTTCTTCTCCATTCATTTGCACCAACATATACTCTCCCTCGAATGTTGAATCTTTAAATTCATCTGCAGTAACAAACTCAGGATCAGAACCTTGCTCTTTGTAATTCAGACTCCCCCTCTCAATCAGCTAGGATCGCAGTCTGGCTTTCACAGGTTCAAGATTGTTGCCTGACTCAATACTCTGCTTAGGATCGAAAACCTAGCTCTTACTCAGACCTGCAAAAATCTCTACCACAAACATAAGTTTTATGATAAAAATTTCACAAACTTAAACACCACTTGTAAAAATCACAAAATGATATATCTTTTATAGTCTCTGATGAACCACTTGCAGAATCATTTTCTCTACAAAAACTTCTGATGACCACTTGTAAGATAGATTGATAAAACTTTATAAACCCAATATTCCCAAACTTGTTCATTATGTTTAGCACTTGAGATTTTGAACATCAGCTCTTTAACACCAGTTGTCGAAAATCTTTTTAGATTTTTTTTAGAAATATGAAATGCAGTAAAGAAATATTTACAGACAATCTTGTTGAGAGTTTGTGTAAGAGGATCATATCAGTTTATGAGAAAAATCAACAACACCGTTAAGCTTCATTACATTTTGAGTTCTAAACAATTCACTTAGATTGTCAGTATACTGGTCCACTTTAAATTTTCACACAAAGTTCAATTGCTTCGAGATACGAAGTTAGTGTCTTAGAAACTTAAACTCATTCGTGTGTCCCACCACTTGAATATACTCCCGTATCCAGATCCCAATATTCAGTCTTACAGGTGAATATGACACAGATGATATCTGTAAAGGGGTTAGATGCGAAACTGTGAGAGCTCAGGTCAGAACTTCCATTCAGCAGAGAGATGACGGTTTGACTTTTGGTGTGTCCCCTTTAGAGGATCTTTTCTTCAACAGCAATGATTATCAATTTTATTGTTTCATCAATTTGCTGAGGGCTGTGCTATGTTTCAAGCATTGGTAGAAAGTATTATACGGGGAATAGGTCAGAATTTCCATTCAGCAGAAGTCCCGGGATAATACCCCAGATATCACTGAGTATAAAGACCTAGTATTTCAGAAAGAGGGACCTTTCAAACAAGATTTCGGGGGTTACCCATATATCTAAGAAATTGTTACCCACGAATTAAGCAAGTATGAATTTAAGTTTATATCTCGTCTGTTGGATCGTCGTTGACCCTGAATGAGTCGATCAGAAGAGTCGTTTTCCAATTCAAAGGCGGAATCAGTGAATTAGACGCTCAAACTAAATATAATGCTTCACTTTATTGATTCTGATAATGTTTACAACCTGGAAGCAATTCGGCAGCACTTCGTTACAAGTTCCGAGCCGTTACAAATGAAATAACCAGTCACCTATTTATAGAGTTCAGGAACCGCTAATACGTACATGTCATAAAAGCGATCCAGGAAGATAGTGTGGATCGCTTTTATGGACAATGTCCATATAAGCGGTCCAACATGCTAATTAACCACTTCTCGTTTCTCGAACCTCGTGCACTGGTTATTCTAACCTATCCTATCCTATTACATGATACAAGACGAAGTCAATAGACGTAATGCACCAACAGATACAAATTATCATTCAAGTTCAAATTAATGACCTTGAAGATATTCACAAACTGTTTTTGAAGATTTTCCAAGAAATTTCAAGTTTCAAATTAATGAACTCGTTTTGTTTTCAGAAAACACAATCAGCATACTAAGATTTTGAAACTCAGCAACTCAGATATCGGTTTATTGAAAATAACGCAGAAATCAAAATCTTTTTGTGTTTTCTGAAAATATAAAGCTGTAAAGAAATATATACAAACAATATTTACAAACAATATTTACAAACAATATTTTTGTTTGAGTATGCGTCAGAGGATCATATCAGTTTATGACAAGTCACAAGTACCGTTAAGCTTTAAATCATACTCAGAATTAAACAATTCACTTAGATTGTCGATATACTGATCCATTTAAATTTTCATACAAATTTCAACTGATTCAGGATACGATTTAGATGTTTTAAGACTTAAACTCATTCATGTGTCCCACCTCTTGAATATACTCCCGTATCCAGAATCCCAATATTCAGTCTTACAGGTAAAAATACTACAATGATGTCTGTACATAAATTAGGGTATGCGAGAACTGAGGGATCTCAGGTCAGAACTTCCGTTCAGCAGAGAGATATCAGCTTCGACTTTGCAGTGTGTTCCCTTTAGAGAATCTTTTCAGCTACAACAACTGATTATCAATTTTATTGTCTAATCAGCTGAGGGCTTTATGCTATATTTCAAGCATTTTGGTGAAAGTATTAGCCAGGGACTAGGTCAGAACCACCGTTCAGCAGAAGTCCCGGAATAATACCCCAGACATCATAGAGTATAACCACCTAGTATATCAGAATACGAGACCTTGCAAACGAGATTTCAGGGGTTACCTATATATCCAAGTAGTGTTCCCCATGAAATAAGCAAGTTTGAATTTAGGTTTATATCCCGAAAAAGCTTACTAAATGTATAAAAACATATCGACATATCATCAGTGAGACTGCTTAATGCTGTTTAATCATTACATTTCTTTAGCATACTGTAACTGTCTACTGATGTACTATCATTTCCTCTTTTTACGCAAAACTCAAATTTTTGATTTTTATCATGTTTTTGTATTTTTCAAATTTTCTAATGTTTTTGTATTTTCTAACAATTTTTCTCCCCCTAAAATGCAAAACCATTAAAGAAATTTGACAAACCGATACTGATAGCTTTGTCTCGCCATCCATTTTCTGCTTCTCATGCTCTGTTTCGCAGAAAATATAACGTACCCCCATGATTTACAACCCATTGATTTTGACCATTAGAAAACCATTCTTCAACTTGTGAGTAATCATGTTTGTTCCGCCGTGAGGGTTTCGGCATAGTCCATCACCACTTATTCTAAGTAAACGAACATCACAAACATCAAGCAAACAAACACATAACCAACAAACATACAACAATCATCAAAACCAACACAAATTCATACAAAACAACAAACAAACTCCCTGTCTGACCAAAACCAGGGATCTTCAACCTCTTCCTGTGCAATACTCTCACAATCTTCATCAGCATCTAGTACCTGCACATTCAAACTTTATCAAATACACAAACAATTTGACATAAAATTTCAAACAATAAAGATAGATGCCGATTCATGCTTCGCGATCCAGGAAGCTCCGGCAATTCCAACTACTTAATCAAACATGGTGTCCACCCAGGCTTCAGGAGCCTTAGGTGTAACCTTGATTCTGGCAACCTGAATTTTAAAATTTTCAGCCTTAAGCGGAGGAAAATTTGCATCATAAGCAACCACATCTGAATTCTCAGATGTTTTCACCGCAGAAGTTAAACCTTTCGTTTCAGCTTTTGGTTTCCAAATTTGTGTTTGTTTTTCAGATTTCTTTTCAGCATTCTCAGTTTTTATCTCATCGACACATTTCTTAACCGACCATTTTTGACCTTCTGGAGCACCTCTTTTATAAAAATTTGTTTCTTTCTGCACCTGTTGCTTTTGAACAACATTTTTAGGTTTCCAGATTTTTCAAGGTTCTGTCACAACAACTATCGGTCTCCAAATCTGTGTTGTAGTCGATCTGGATGTGTGAGAATTCCAGGTCTGTCTTGAATCGAACTTGTCCGATTTTGGTTTCCAAATTTGATTTGATGCAAACTTGTTTGTAGTGTACCTCCAAGTTTGTCTCGAATCAAATCTGGTTGACCTTGGTTTCTCACTCTCAGATTTCTGTTTTTCAACATCAACAGACTTTGGATTTGGACATTTTCGTGCAACATGTCCAATTTGATCACATTTAAAACAAACTTTCTTTGACACATCTTTTGGCTGTTGTTGTTTCTTTTTCATGGCCTCAAACTCTGCATTAGATTGTGTTCCAAGTTTGAGTTGTTCTTCTTCAGTGAAGCTTTTTCCTTGAACAAAAGTCATTTTTGTCTGAAAATTAGACCTTTCAGTTCTGTGTCGATTATGTTTCTTCTTATACCCCAAACCAGACTTCATGTTTTTCTTCTTAGAACCAGGTTTGTTATACGACCCTTTGAAACCTTTACCAGCAAACTTCGACATTTCCGACTTCTCAATTTCAACCATCTTGAACACTTTGTCAATTTTCTCTGAAATCACATTCTGAATCGGGAAAACCACATCCAAGAATAGTTTGTCCGATCCAATCATGGTATAAACCAATCCTTTTGAATCATCATTCAAATTCTTCTCAGATTTCGTGTCTTTCAGATATCCATCATAGAGATTTCCTTCATCTTCATCCTGTGATTCAGACTTTCCTTTCAAAACACTATCAACCACCTTACTCACCACCTCTGAATCATCAGCATCATCAGATTTGGTGTAAGTAACATCGATACTGTCAGGTAATTGGTCAGCTATGTTCAAACCCTTTGCCACCTTTTCCTCATCATAAAAAGTATAATTGTCTCTCAATGGTGGTGGTACCTGATGATATTCTGAACCAATACCCTTTTTACAAACATTAGTATCTTTGTTATCAGGTGTGATATTGAAAATACGTTCGAGAATGTATGAAGAGTTATGATAACTTTGAAGTTTTGTAACAATCTTTTCTTTTTCAGCCAAGACTTGTTTAAGATTCGCAATTTCATCAACACGTTTGTTTAATTCAATTTGTTTTTGTTTAAATTGTCTTTCATACATTTCTTTGGTTGTTAAAGTTTCAGACAATCTCTGATCAAAACTTTTGACTTGGCTCTTCAAAGTATCATAAGCTTCTTGTACTCTCTTACTTGACCATTTTAAAGAATCATACTGTTTTTGTAACTCTAGAAACTTAGATTCTTTCTCAATACAATCAACACATTTTGTATCACATTTTTCTTTTAAAACCTTATTTTCTTTTTCAAAATCATGACACTTTTGTGTTAATTTCTCAACTTTTAATTTTAGACTTTGCTCTGTGTCAATCCTTTCTTTACATTTCAGTTTTAACGCATTTTCAAGTTTGTTCATTTCATTATCTTTTGTTATGATTATTTCTTCTTTTTCAATACAGGCTTTGCACTTTTCAATGCAATTCCTGCACTGGTTTTCCTTTTCTACAACTAAATCAACATCTGGTAGTTCAGAAGATTCTGTTACCTCAGTAATTGACACCTCGGCATGATCAGCTGCCTTTGTCTCCTGTATCCTCTCAACTTTTTCTTCCATCTCTTTCGGCTTTTGTTCTTCCTCAGCTTTTTGATTCTCTTCACCAGCAAGCTTTGCAACAGTCTTTACCTCTTCAATCATCTTCTTCAGCTCTTCTTCTTTTCTCTTCTTCATCTCTACCACCTTCGGTAGACTCATTTCAAAGACTTCTCTCAACTTATTCATCAACTCTGGCAGATAGCTGCTATCAGAAAGCCTTTTTGTGTTGAAAACACGCTCACTTGGAAACACATTAGTTACTGCATCAAAATCAACTTTTTCCGGATCTACCACTGGATTCCCCTGTGGATCCAAATAACATTCCAATTCTTCATTCCATCTCTTAGCTCTCTGTGCTTCTTGAAATGGTTCATACAATTTGCGAATCTCCCATCTTGCACTGTCTCTTCTCCACCAGGCATCATACTCTTCTCTATTGTTCGACATCTTTGAATACCTGAAAATCAATGACAACCTGGAAGCAAACAAACAAATTTAAACAGATCAAAACAATATCAAGTAAATTGAAATACACTCGACGTCGTGTAAAAATCTTGACACTTGAACGAACACAGATTGATCGAATGAGCAAAACCAAACTTGACAAATAAGCGAAACTGATTGGACAAATAAGCGGCCCAAGTCAGATGAGCGGACCAAATCAATGTGTCTATAAGCGGTCCAAACAAGTTCAATCAAGTGGACCAGGATTGATTATATGAGCGATCTAGAAACTGTCATACGAGCGGACCAGAATATGTTGTATGAGCGGTTCAGAAAATGTTCGTAAAAGCGGTCCAGATAGTGTATGCTCGAGCGGTTCAAAGCAGTTTATATGAGCGGTCCAAGGCAATTTTGGAGCGGTCCAGACAAAATACCGTACGAATGAGCGATCCTAAATTGTTCAAATGAGCGGTTCCAACACGTTTTGGAGCGGTTCAACCTTCAAATGTACCTAAAAGCGGTTCACACTATGTCCGAAAAAGCGATCCTACATTCGAAGGCTGTTTTGTCCATTTTTAGTTCGAGTTTTAGTCTTATAATTTCAAGGGTTTGTTATTGTCCAATAATACACGTCCTGTGAAAAATTCGTCCAATTTTAACCGTGGAAACACGTCTAAATCGAAAAAGAAGGTGTAGAAGACAGAAAATGGATCAAATTTGAGCTGAACTCTTCTTCCTGTGCTCTGATACCACTTGTTGGATCGTCGTTGACCCTGAATGAGTCGATCAGAAGAGTCGTTTTCCAATTCAAAGGCGGAATCAGTGAATTAGACGCTCAAACTAAATATAATGCTTCACTTTATTGATTCTGATAATGTTTACAACCTGGAAGCAATTCGGCAGCACTTCGTTACAAGTTCCGAGCCGTTACAAATGAAATAACCAGTCACCTATTTATAGAGTTCAGGAACCGCTAATACGTACATGTCATAAAAGCGATCCAGGAAGATAGTGTGGATCGCTTTTATGGACAATGTCCATATAAGCGGTCCAACATGCTAATTAACCACTTCTCGTTTCTCGAACCTCGTGCACTGGTTATTCTAACCTATCCTATCCTATTACATGATACAAGACGAAGTCAATAGACGTAATGCACCAACATCGTCACAATCTACTAAATGTGCAAAAACCTACTGACACATCCGCAGTGAGATTGTTTATCACATTTTTTACTTTACATTTCTTTAGCATGTTGTGATAGTCCACTGATGTACTATCATTTCCTCCTTTTACAACAAAAGCTAATTTTTGATTTTATCATGTTTTTGACTTTTTCAAATTTTCTAATGTTTTTGGATTTTCTGAAATTTTTACTCCCCCTAAAATGCAAACACATTAAAAAAATTTGAAAACAAACTATACAGAAAAATTGACAACCGATATCAAATTGTATCAATTCGCCATCCACTTGGCATAAACAATCAGAACTTCCCTTTTCAACAAACTATTTTCTCACTAAGATTTCAAAACACTTAAGTTTGTTTTAATCAAAATGATTTTTTCTGGAAAATAAGTTTGTTTTAACCACTTGTAGGATCGGGGATGTGGTTCATCATATTTTATTTCAACCACTTGTGTGAGGATTACATCAAGTTCAAATTAATGACCTTGATTAATCACTTTGTCAAAACAAACCTCTGTACCACTTGTACGTAAAAACAATCAAATATAAAGAATGATGCCGATTCATGTTCCACTCTTACCAACCTGGGAACTCCGGCAAGTCAGGTTTTTCTATTCAAAGAAAATATCCACCCAAGCCTGACCAGCCTTGGGTGTTACCGAGCTACCAACACTCGATTTCTTACCTCCCATCTTCTTCTCGTAGAACTCTTTAACCCCTTTGACTTTTCGGTCAACCATTTTACCAAATATGTGTTTTACCTTGGGGTTAAAGGCCTTTTCAACATCAAAAACCTGCTTATCAGAATAAAATTGATGAGAAATTTCAACTTTTCCAATTTCCTTCTTAAAATTTTCAGCCCGAAGTGGTGGAAAATTCTCATCATCCACTGTCGGAACTGATTTGTCTCCATTAACCTCAACCTGTGGCTCCTCTGATTTGGTGGAATCAGATTCATCGCCAGAAGATAGCTCCTCTGATTTTGACCTATCAGAATCATCGCTAGAACTATCAACAGACTTCTTAACAACCCATTTCTGGTTGTCAGATCTGGCTCTCTTCTTGTAAAATCTGTTTGAACATTCACCAATTTCAAATTTTGAGTTTTTGACTAGTTTGGTTCTATCAATTGGTGGTTCAAACTCAATCACTTCCTCTTTTAGTTGAGAAACTCCTTGTTTGGATTGAATTGCTTGCGAACAATTCATGGCAATATGACCAATTTTTCCACACTTGAAACTGGTTCGAGTTTTCTTCTTCTGATCAACAGTCTTCATTTCATCTTGCTTCATTGCAAGGAACTCTCTGTTTGACTGCTTTCTGAATATCTTTTCTTTCTCTTCTTCAGAAGATGTTCCTGAAACAAATGTCATATTTGATTTAAAATCTCGAACATATTTTTCATTTTTCTTTTTTTCTGTTGGAGTAAAACCCAAACCTTTCTTTTTGAAATTACCGTTATGGTTTGGTTTCTTTTGAAAACCAGAACCAGAACTGTAACCCTTTTTCTTGTTTAATCTTTGTTGCACTCTTGAGGTATATTTTTTAGGTTTATCAGAAAGATTTAAATCTTTTATTTCAGAAATATTGATTTCTGTTAGTTTGAAAACCTTTTTAATCATTTCAGTTTTGACAACTCTTATTGGAAATACCTCATCAGAATAAAATTTGTCAGAATCATTCAAAGTATAAGCCACTTTAAATGTTTCATCATTCAAATTAGATTTTGATAACAGGAATTCTTTATCATAAACTCTTTTGCCCTGTTTTTCATTTTGACCCGGAATGCTGGACTCAGACTTTGACTCCGACATAGACTCCGACTTTGACTCCTCAGTTTCATCGTTATCTAACACATGATCCACCACTTTCTTCATCAATTGAGATTGTTGATCAGTGTCAGACGATGTAAACTTAATATCAATACTTTCTGGCAAATTGACTGAGGACTCCGACTCCCACTGTAAGTTTGTAGCCTTTTTGACTCTTTCATCATTTGGATTTCTGGGCAAATATCCATTATCTAGCGGGGGTGGACACTTGTTGTAACTGACACCTTGTTTCTTACCAGAATTCTTCTTGTCAGTCTGTTTCTTTGTGTCATTCTTCTTGCCATTTTTCTTTTCAGGAGCCTTTTCTTCAGAAACTTTTTGTTCTTTAGTTACTTCATCATCTTCAAATGCCTTCATGCCTTCAACAGTTGGATAAATCATGTCAATGACATAAGAAGTACATGAGTAACTTTTCAATAAACGATTTACTCTTTCAGTTTCAATTCTTTGAAGCTCTAGATTTTGTTCAAGAACAGCACACTTCTCAATGTAGTTATTCACAACTTTTTGCTTCATCATGAATGCTCCTTGAAGAGTTTTCATAGCAGATGCCTGTTCTTCACTTGTGTCATTATACATGTTCATTGCTTTGTTCAGCACATCGTAAGATTCCTTCAATATGTTCATATTGTTGATCTACTCACTATTTTTCTTTTTCATGATCTCACAGGTTTCATAGTTCACAGGAATCTCTTTGGTATTAACCACTTCACTAATTTTGAACTTCGGAACTTCTTTTACTTTTCTTTTGACCACCGGAGCTTCATCTTCACTGCTAACCAGTGTTTTTACCTTTTTTCTTTTTCTTCTTAGCTTTCTCATCTTCACTATCACTTTCAGCCATCATTTTCAGATGTTCTGCCATTCTTCTTGCATAATACTCAGTATCGTCATCACTATCTTCTTCAACTCGGGCAACAAAAGCTGTGTGAACAGGAGCTTGGTCAGGAATATAATCATCCCAAGTGAAATTTTCCCAGCTAAACCCTTCCGGTAATTTTTCATCCTCTTGATCAATCACACATGCTTTAGCATCAGATGAAATATATTTATCCCAGTTGAACCCAGTTGATGAATTCTTCTCATCTTGATTGACCATACAAGCTCTCTTTGAAGAATCTTCAATCACATTCCTTCCATATGCAGTTTGTGCTTGATGTTGAGTTGGTTGTTGAGCAACTTGATGGTAGATGGCCTTTCGGTAGTAATCATTGTTGTTGAATGGATTTTGAGCTCCACTTGCCTCGCGATTTGTACACTCCCTCTTGAAGTGTCCTTTCTCCCTGCAACGAAAACAAGTGACTTTAGATTTGTCAAATCCTAAAGTAGAAACATTAGCCTCATGAAGATCATCTCTTCCTATGATTTGCTTGAATTTCTCAGCTCTCCTCAACACACTAGCCAAGCACCATTTTATATCCATTAGCTCCATTTCCTCAGCATCGATCGGGTCATAATCTTCCTTAGTCAGCATTGGATTCCTGATTCGACCTGCAACAAAACTACCATAAGATTCTAAAACAGTTCCCAATAAAGACATATGGCTTTTTGCAATTTCTTCAGTATAATCTTGATTATCTTCAAGATTCAAAATAATATTGCACTGAAGCTTCTTTCCATTTTTCTTTGTTGAAATATTTGGATCAAATGATGGAAATGATGAGAAACTTGTGTTGCTGTTTGATCCTTTGGATAAACTTCCAGATGAGTTCTTTGCAATGAATGCAGTTTCAACTTTTGGTGACATGTTGGTTGTTTTATCATTCAACCCTGATTTGTAGTACAACCCGATGTCTTATTCACCATCAAATACTTTCATTCTGGAGATTTTTATCTGTTCCATTTCCTGAGCCTCAATCTTTTCAATGAATTTGCTAAGTGTCAAATTGCTGAAACCCTTTTTGTTCCTTAGCATCATTAAATATGTGCCCCAAGTCTCATGCGGTAACGCATCAGCTAACTTCTTGATCAACTCTTCATTCTCTTTGGTGATACTAGCCATCTTCATGTTCACCAATAAATTGCAGTATCTTTCAATTATCTGCTTTGTGCTTTCATTTTTCAAACCACGAAATAAATCAAACTCCTTTTTTAGAAGTGATTTCTTGTTTTTAATCATCTCTTGACTTCCAACAAACTTAGATGGCAATGTTTTCCAAATCGAATAAGCACTCCAGTGTGTTGCAGTAAAACCATGATATCCTCTTTGACTGCCTGTTGCAGTAAGCTAATCATCATCTTTTCGTTTTTGTATTTCTTTTTCTCATCAGGACTAAGATCTTTGATAGCGATCAACTCCTCATCATCATTTGTTGGTCTAACGTATTTCTTTTGAATACATTCCCAAGCATCTAAATAGTTTGCTTATACCCAGTTCTCAAAACGTTCTTCCCAACTCTTATACTCCTCAATGTTCAAAAGTTTGGGTGGTTTTTGCATGGTTCCCGTTTCGTTTTCAAACATCGTCTGCTGAGCAACTGTGATCGGGGTAGCAAAGGCATTATAAAAATCCTCGTCCATGTTTTGGATTTCAAAAATTTCTCAAAACAGTCAGTTCAAGTGGAATATCAATTCAAATGAGATCACTGATTTCAAGCGAAATCAAACAATATGATTCAAGCGAAATACGGTTGAAGCGGAATCAACTATATTTTCAAGCGAAATAACGCGTTTCGAGCAGAATCACCAGAATCTTTCAAGCGGAATACCAGTTCGAGCTAAATCAACCAGTATTTCAAGCGGAATAACACGCCCAGGCGGAATCACACCAATATTTTCAAGCGGAAACAGGATTTCAAGTGGAATCAACCAACAGATTTCGCTTGAAGAGCTGTTGTGTCATCATTTCACGCTGGTTTTCAAGCGGAATACCCAAAAATATCAGTTTTAGATCGAATTTTAGCCTGAAACTTTCCAGGATTTGTTAAAACATAATTGCGCACAACATATGTGAAATTTGTCCGATTTTAACCGTGAAAAGTTTCGAATTTTGAAAAAGAAGGTGTAGAAATCAGAATTTTCAGCTGAATTGGCAAGAACTCTTCTTCCTAAGCTCTGATACCACTTATAGGATCGTTTTCAGACCCAAACGAGTCGATCAAAAGAGTTATACTTAGTTTGAACGGCGGAAACAGACAAACTGAGGTCAATTCAGCAAGATTATCACTTTAAACTGTCTCTTTAATTGATAAAATGACTTTTACAGCGTGACGACACTTCGGCAGCACTTCGTTGCAAACCGGAACTACTAACTAATGATTCCGCTCCAACTGACCCTTATATAGGCCAAGTGATTTCGCTTGAACACGTTTCAAGCGGAATCACTTACATTGATTCAAGCGAAATCACATGTTTAACTCGAGCGGAATAAGACATTATGTTGATTTCGCTTGAAATGTCCAGGAATCATTTCAAGCGGAATCTCTCTAATATCCACTATCTCGTTTTTCGTGCCCTGATCTAACTAACTCTATACAAGACTCGATACAAGACGAAGACGACAGACGGATGCACCAACAGTATTTATACTTTATATTTGACCCGACTCTTTACTGAAAAAAATTACGTCACCGTTGAATGAAAACGTATTATATTTGACCCGACTCGCTTTTGAATAAAGTTTACGAACGTACATAAAATAAGTATAAAACATATTATTTTTTACCAGACTCGCTTGAGAAAAAAAGTTTGTGACAAAACCTGAGTTGTTTATGTTGAAACGTGAATTTAAAATGACAGGTACGTTAAAATTGCGATTCACAGAGCGTTACGTCGGCGACACCTTAGTTGTTTATAGTTGACGACACGTTATGTGATACGTTGACCACATAAAACACGTGTTTGACGTATCCGATCAAACTCAGTGTAACCTATATAAGCATTATGGTTACAATGTACAATGATAACAATAACGTGTGATGCCCGCACGTGACATTACACGTTTTTGACTTTGTTACATACGGTACGTTCTTAACATTAATGTCATTAGACAACCGTACGGCTCGCTCATTAACAATATTTTAAACAACCATGTAAAGTCGTAAAAGTAATTTAGACATTAACATGGTTAGATATAGATAAAAAAAATAGCATATTAATGTGTTACGCTATGGTCTAAAGTTGTAAAAGCAATTGAAATAAAATGAGACGTCAAGTTATTAAGTAAAAAAAGTTGGCGGATCAAAGTTATCAATTACCAAAAGTTAAAAGTGAATGTGTAACTTCATTAGTTTGAGAGTGTGAAGTGAAAGAGTTAAAAGTAAGGGGTTAGAAAGTAAAAGTATAGGGGTTCGAATTGTAATATATAAAAATTGAAAGGAGTAAATGTGTAGGGGCTAAATATGTATTTTTTAAAAGTTAAGGAATTAAAGAAAAAGGTCACCGACCTTTGTCTTTAATATATATATATATATATATATATATAGGGAGCCGCTAGAATGAGAACCACCACGAGTTGTAAGAACCACGAGAACCGCGACCCGCGGGTGGCCGTTGACCACAAAATTTTTTTTACACCTAGATCCGTATATTTTAAGACCGGGTGTAAATTTTGGGTTCAAACGGCGCGCCCGAGGGGGTAGTTTTTTACGCCCAAAGTTTGGTTAAAAAAAAAAAGAAAAATAAAAAAAATTAAAAAAACCCAAACTTTGGGCGTAAAAAACTACCCCCTCGGGCGCGCCGTTTGAACCCAAAATTTACACCCGGTCTTAAAATATACGGATCTAGGTGTAAAAAAAATTTCGTGGTCAACGGCCACCCGCGGGTCGCGGTTCTCGTGGTTCTTACAACTCGTGGTGGTTCTCATTCTAGCGGTCCCCTATATATATATATATATATATATATATATATAACTAGGTTTAAAGAAGTTCGCCGCGTTGCGGCGAATTTCTTTTGTTATTTAGTCTGTGTTTACATATGTTTTGAAATCACTATGAGCGTGTTGCGAACGGAACTGATGACAAGAATAAAAAGAAAATGTAGAAAAAACACTAAAAGACAGCTGAAAAAAATCGACCAAAAAAGTTGTATGGTAACGATGTTATTCGTATGAAATCCGTGGTCAGAGATGAGCAAATTGTTTTGGGTACCGGTACCAAATTTGCCAAACCGAAAGATCTTAAGTACCAATTCGGTACCGACTTTTGGCGTTCCTGGTACCGGTTTACTACCGTTTTTTACCTTCATATACCGGTACCGTAACCGGTATTTTCGGTATCAGTACCGATTCTGTATCGATTAGCACCGAGCTCATCCCTACCCCTAAAACTAAAAAAAGAAAAAATTAAAAGTTGAAGAAAATCAACAAAAAAACGTTGTACGATACCGTTGTTCGTATGGTAACCGTGATCAAGGATGAGCAAATGGTACCAGGTAGCAGCACTGATACCGAACAGGACTGTCCCGGTATTTTCGATACCAGTACTGGTTCGATACCGGTTGATACCAAGCTTATCGCAGCCCCTGATATTAAAATTAGGATTAAAGTTAAAAAGCAAAGAAAATAACTATTATTATAATATTAAAATAATAAAAGTATTAAAAAACTATATATCTTCCTATACTAATAAACAAAAATCTTTTTTGACATGTGTCATTTTCTGGTGTTTTCTCACCTTATTTTCCTATTTATCTCTCATATCATTTTCCTATTTATCTCCCATATTAAATAATAATAATTTTAAACAAAATATTAGATAAGAATAAATATTTAGATAAGGATAAACATTTGTTTTTATTATGATCATATTAAATAATAATAATAATAATAATAATAATAATTTTAAACAAAAAAATAGATAAGAATATAAACGTTTGTTTTTATTATAATCATAGTAAATAATAATAACTTTTTGAACGATTGAAATTATGGTAAATTAAGAATTAAAGGTTCCCGTTTGATATATACTTAATAATTGTATTATTGTTTTTTTCACTAGAATTAAATAATTATTCTAGGTCGGGCATATGGTTCTATCAAATTGTAAGTGTTTTTTACGCATCTCTAGCTATAAAGGTAGGTGCACTGTTATAATTGGTTTAAACTCATCATATGATATTATATTTTATTCAACACGTGCAATATACGAGTTTTTTAAAGATATATCTTTTTTATTATTTATTATATATAATTACATTTATGCAAAATAATAAAAAGTAAAATGTTATAATAAATAAATAGTAGATCAATGTTCATTTTTAAAAGATAAATTTTGATGACTATTTATCTTAACATATGACATTATATTTGTATTTAATACGTGTAATATAGAGTTTTTTTAAAGATATATCTTTTTTATTATTTATTATATAAAATTACATTTATGCAACCCGTGTAATACACGAGATTTTAACCTAGTTATTATAATATTAAAATCACTATTCATTTCAATTCGTTTATTAATATATAGTAATAATAATTAGAATTACCACCCGCCGCAATGTGGCGGGGATTCTTTAGTTATATATCGCATTAGATGAAATGCAAATGTTTCTTACATGACCACGAGCCTGTGTGTAAAAATCGAAAATAATAACTAAGTCGATTTCTAACCTACGCGTTGCGATAGACCTATCAAACGAGAAAAATAGATGCGCTGCGATGGGTCTGTCAAACGGGAAAAGTAGATGAAAAAACATTGAACCCCACACGCACATTGCGACGTGTTAACTCGGAAAATTTAGAACGAAACGTTAAACGGAAAATTTACGAAAGATGAAAAGTCTAGGTGATCAAAATTGAAAGTAAAAAAGTGTTAGAGTTAAATTGTAAAAGATGAAAAACTTTGTGTTAAAAGCAAAAAAATCAAAGGGGTTAATTGCGAAAGATGGAAACTTTAGAATTAAAAGTGAAATATCAAATTAATCAAAATTAAGATTGAAACTTTAAACCTAATTTGCCAGATATGTAAAATTTAGAGTTAGAAATAAAAATTTCAAAATTATTTTTGAAAAACTCCCAAAACATCGTTTACAATACATATATGCATACTATTTTGCTAATTTATACTATACTAGTTTCTATTTGTGGTTTAGAAAATTGGACCAATACAATTAAATTGGAAACCGACCATTTATTTTACGGATTTGGTTTGTAGCTGGACCATTTGAGGTTGAACGAACACATTATGGTTAAAGAGGTTTTATCAACGAACCGAGTTAAGGTAAAACCTCTTAGAATCGAAGTGTCTAAGCTCAACAGAGGCAATGAGCAATGGAGGTAATTCTGATTCATGTAATTTTGTTATGTGACATGTTTCTTGTGTAATTGACTTGATATGATAGTAGTCATGGTTGTACCCCTTACACTTGTTACACTTCATACAAACATAAGTTGCCAAAGTCAGCGGGAATAGTTCTCTCAGTTCGTTGGCCAAAAAGTGGCGGCTAACTTTTTTTTTTTTTTTTTGCTTTTTGTATAAAATTGTTATTTATAGGTCCTATCAAATTACGATTTTATCCCCTGTTTAAAATTACGATCTTGCCCCCAGTTAGAAATTAAATTATGGTTTGCCCCTAGCTTAAATTTACGATTTTGCCTTGGTAAAAAAAATTATAGTTTTGCCCACCGCTACAATCCTACCAAATTACAATTTGGTTCCCAGTTTAAAATTACAATTTCACCACCAGTTCAAAATAAATTTTTTGTTTTGCCTCCAGCAAAAAATTACGATTTTGCTCTTAGTAAAAATATTACGATTTTGCCCTGCATAAAATAGTTATTTATAGGTCCTGCCAAATTACGATTTAATCCGATGTTTAAAATTACGATCTTGCCCCCAGTTAGAAATTAAATTTATGCTTTGCCCCCAACTTAAATTTACGATTTTGCCTTGTAAAAAGAAAATTATAGTTTTACCCACCGCTACAATCCTGCTAAATTACTATTTGGTTCTTAATTTAAAATTACAATTTCGCCACCAGTTCAAAATAAAATTTTTGTTTTGCTCCCAGCTTAAAATTACGATTTTGCCCTCAGTAAAAATATTACGATTTTGCCCCCAATTCAAAATACAAAAATGGTTTTGCCCTCAATTAAAAATTTAAAAATTACGATTTTACCCAAGCTAAAAATTGCAATGTTGCCATAGTTTTTTTGGCAAAACTATGGTTGTATTTTATTTTACTTGGTTTACTCAATTTAGTTTTTATTCGTGCCAAACAGCTGCCTAGCACTCGCTATTTCACCCTGACAAATTATTGTTTTGCCCCAACTCTAAATTACACGCTTGCCATCGTTTTAGTTATTTTTTAGAGTAAATTACAAGTTTTGTCCTTTATGTTTGTCCCAAATTTCAGGCGCTGTCCTTTACCTTTAAAATTGATGAGTTTTGTCCTTAACGTTTCAAAATCATGCACGTTATGTCCTTTAAGGCAAACCCAGTTAATTTTTTTTGTTAAATCTGATCATGTGCTTTGCACATGAGGGCATTGTTGTCATTTCATCTCATCAGGGACCATTGTGTAAAAGAACTTGTCTTCAAGGACTATTGTGTAACTATAGAAAAGATATTTACTCTAAAAAATATATATAAAAACACAAACCTGCCTTCTCTCTCTAACCCACATCCACACCGTCACTCTCTCTCTTCTCTCCCCCTCTCTCTCACCTGCCGCCACCTCCCACACCACCACCATCCCGACGATCTGCTCCTCCGTCTTCTCCGGCGACATCACCGTCGCTCTGGCGACATCACCGTCGCTCCGGCGACATCACCGTCTCCTCCGTCTTCTCCGGCAACATCACCGTCTCCTCCGTCTTCTCCTGCGACATAACCGTCTCCTCCGTTCCAGTGGGGGTGGTGGGTTTAATGGTGTTTGTTGCTGGTTTGGGTTGTTGCAGGTTGGGGTTAGGGTTCTAGTGGGGGTGGTGATGGTGGAGACGGTGGTGGGTGAAGGAGAGAGAGAGAGAATCGATGGTGGTGGGTGGGTTGTGTGGGTGGTTTTGGTGGAAGCAAAGAAGTTATTTCCTCACACTTGATGTATACTCTTCACATAAAGGTTGTCTTCCGGTCACTTTGACATAATAATTTTGCCCTATAAATACTTCCAAAACTGCATTCTCTATGTACACTGACGACTCAAACTTTAAAATCAGAGGTATTTTTTAATAAGTGCTTATAATGTTACTAATGTTTCATTTAATTTATTTATCATAAATTTGATTGCTTAATCTTCACTCGTTTGATTTTCACGCTGTAGACGGTGGTGGGTGAACAGGGCCTGATGAACAATTTTGATTGCTTATTATATGCAAAAAAAAAAAAAAATTATGATTGTAAAATTTGAATTTATTCTTATAACAATGGAAGTTCTTATTTTTTTCAATTTCATTAGTTTGACCACATGAATCAAGCTTGTTAATTTTGGTTTTGCAGACGATTGATGGTGGGCTTGTAAATATTTGGAGGAGAAGTGATGAGAGAGGGAAGAGAGAGAGAAGGGAGAGTTTTTTATTTCTTTTTTTATTTTTCAATGTTTTACATATAGTCCTTAAGTAATAATTTATTACAAAATAACCCATAGGAGGCAAAATGACAAAACTGCCCTCATGTGCAAGGCACATGACCAACTTTAACAAAAAAATCTAACTGAGTTTGGCTTAAAGGACATAACGTGCAGGATTTTGAAACGTTAAGGACAAAACTCGTCAATTTTAAAGACAAAGGACAGCGCCTGAAATTTGAGACAAACATAAAGGACAAAACTTGTAATTTACTCTATTTTTTATCATAACTATGATAGTGTTTTTCTTTATTTGGTTAACTCGATGCATCTTTTTTTATATTGTGTTACAAGTAGCATGTATAACTAACTGAAATAAATGTGTACATAATATTAAACTAAGAAATATTTGGTTTATCGTCCCGCAATGCGGGCGGCGTTTTGATTTTCCCTCAAGTAAAAATAAAAATATGACTTGCCCCCCAGCTAAAAATCGTGTTAAGGAGCTGACTAACACTCTTTTTACTTTTTTTTTCTAGCAAAACTATGATACTTTTTTTTAATTAGTTAAGAATTATTCGACTATCGCCCCGCAACGCAAACAGAACAACACTTAGTTTCTTACAAATATCAAAACAATTCCAAAAAAATTGGGCCATTGTCTTTCTTATATCCAGGGCCGGCCTTGGGCCTGTGCGGGAGGTGCTACCGCACAGGGCCCAAATATATTGGGGGCCCAAAATTGTTTAAAATATGTTTATATGTTTATATATAAATTTATGGTAGAAAATGTTAAACAAATATATTCTTTGGCTCACTGGGTTCCTCGCTGGACATTGTTACTATAGGTCTCCAGTTCGATTCTATTTAATTGCAGTTTGGATTTCTTTTTTTTTTTTCGTTCCCTTCATGTATTGTTTGGGCCTAAGGGGCTGGTTCAGCTTAGCATGGAGGAGATGGAAAAGCCCCATATGCTTCTTGCAAGCTTTATTTTTAGTCTTTGAATATACTATTTCTTCACATTTAAATTTGGCCCTTCATAAATCTAAATCTGCAAGGTTTTTTTTCTTCATTTAATCATTCACATAAATGCTTTACACATTTTCTTGTTTAAGTTTGTAAGTCTTTTTTTTTTTTCAATTATTATTTCTCATTTAACCATTTATAGTTTAAAATATTAGAATCCAATTTCTAGTTTTATTTTTGGATAATACTCGAAACCTATATTTTGATTAAAGCATGTGATGTACATATTAAAATTTTGGTTGTTGATTATGGAATTTGAGATATAGAAAATGTGGTTGGATCCTGACAACTAATTCATTGGTCGAATACAAATGGAAAACCTCATGATTCGTTTAACTATTTAACACAGATCATTTTGTTACATTAGCTTATTATTATTATTATTATTATTATTATTATTATTATTATTATTATTATTATTATTATTATTATTATTATTATTATTCAGGGGCCCATTTTTTTCTAATCGCACGGGGCCCAAAAATTATTAATGATTTTCGGAGACGGCCCTGCTTATATCTACTCTTATTCCATGTTTTGAAGATTTGTCCCTTGATGCTGAGATGCCACCGATGCTTCCAATGCACATATATACATCCAATCAATATTAATGATATAAAGTTAAATATGCACATATATAAATATGTGTCATATATACTTACACAAATGGTCCCACGTGATTCAACATTCAACGGTGTCGATAACGGATATCTTCTAATAACACTAAGGACTGTTGAAGCACAAAACGAAGCAAAATAAGATAAGTAATTAGATTAGTAATTTAACACAAAACGAAGCAAAATAAGTTTTTTTTTTTTTTTTGAACGGCAAATTTTGGATCACTGACGGACCACTGGAGTATCATCGTGCCACCAGCAGAACCACCCGATCATATCCATCTCCACTAGGCAATAATGTCTATACACCAATTCAGGAGGAAACCCAATAAATCTGGGAAAACCCCCTTTGTGGGAATCGAACCCATGACCTAATGGTCATAAGCCTTATCCCACCCCCAAAATACCACTAGGCTATAATGCCATGGGTGAAGCAAAATAAGTAATAACACAACTTACAACTCTCTATCTATTCAAACCTTATTCGGGTGGTCAGAATGCTCAGGAGCCTACCTCGTAGCATTAGATCATGCTTTAGCGTCGCAGGGCTGTGCTTGGAGCCAACACCAATCTAAATATCTTGCAGACGAATATGTGAAAAAGTTTGGCTCGCACTGACTAGCTTTTCGGCTTGTAAATGAATACGCCTGCCAAAGCTACAACAACCCGCTCCACATGAATGAGAGGAAAGAGTTCTATTGTCAGTGCTACCTATGTTATTCCTACCCCTTACGGCTTTCATCGTTCTCTATAAACATTGAAAACATGGTCATTTAGGTCATATGTCCATATTCTCAAATCTAGCAAAAAAAATCAACCAAATAGTAGGTAATGTACAAAAATGAACAAATAATAATTGGTACGTGGTCGAAAGTCCGTTATTTTTTGTGTATTAAAGTTTGTGTTTCTATGAGAATTTGACTTCTGAATGATCTACTTTGATATGGTTTGTGTTTTACAGGTCTAAAAAAGTTACAGGACCGTTTTGGGAGCTTATCGGGACATCGGATTAAAGTTAGGATCAATCGGGTGCAAGAAACGAGTCAAACGGGTGATTTTGGAGTTACCCGGCGTCACCGACGCCCCTTAACGACGTTGCCGACGCCAAGGAACCCGCGTAGGCAGCAATGATATGCGTCAATCACCATTTCGGCGTCGACAATTTGGCCCGAGGGCGTCGCCGACGCCCTGACGTCTCCAACCACACTAGCGCAGTCAACAACGAGGGTTTAATCGGATTTTTTTTGTTGGGAGTTCTTTTGGATGGATTCTAGGGAAAGTGATAGCGTGATGGTAATACGAATCGTTGATCTATGTCAACCACGATGAACACCGCTTGGATACTCTCCAACCGAAAATTTCATTCAATCAAAAACAAAAACCAAATCTGAGAATTACAAGGAAATTGTTTTTAAACCCAAACAAAAGATAAAGATAAAACCAGATAACTTAAAAATTGAAAACAAATTAAAAACTAAAGATAATAAAGGCGCCGACCCAATTAGGAGAGATCTCGAGCCGACCCTTGAACCCACGGGAACTCGTCTAGCCACTTTCGTTTGGAATCGGTTTACGAACCCCGAAACCCGATGTCATCTGCTCATTCCCCTCGCCATCATCCTCCCCGGGTTGAAAAGAACTCGTCCCCGAGTCATCATCATCATCTAAATCCCCTTCATATGGTGACAAGTCAGCAACGTTAAAAGTGGCCGAAACCTTGTAGTGGCCCGGCAAGTCAACTTCATATGCGTTGTCGTTAATACGCTCAAGCACACGAAACGGTCCGTCCGCCCTTGGATGCAACTTCCCAAATCGACCCTGTGGAAAACGATCTCGACGCAAATGGACCCAAACTAAATCCCCCGGTTGGAAAATGATAGCACGGCGATGTTTGTTAGCGGCTTCTTGATACTGTAAATTATGCTTAGCAATCTGAGCACGAACCTGTTGGTGAATGTCTTGAATTTGTGCCGCTCGAACTTCGCCATCGGCGGTGGGTTCTATGGAACGTGAAGAGGGCGACCGAATGGATTACCTTCAAACCTTCACCGAAATCAAAGGCTTCGGATTCAGTTTGTTCGGAATCCTGGTCTGGATTGCGGGGATCAACAGCAGGCTGCAAGCCGGCGGCCAGAAGCTGTTGACGTAAAATTTCGATGTCATCATCTCTCGGATCACGGCCATACTCACCGTTGCCTTGGTCGGCGAATCTATGATGTCGTCGGTGATGATCCGTCATGGCTCTGATACCACTTGATAGCGTGATGGTAATACGAATCGTTGATCTATGTCAACCACAATGAACACGCTTGGATACTCTCCAACCGAAAATTTCATTCAATCAAAAACAAAAACCGAATCTGAGAATTACAAGGAAATTGTTTTTAAACCCAAACAAAAGATAAAGATAAAACCAGATAACTTAAAAATTGAAAACAAATTAAAAACTAAAGATAATAAAGGCGCCGACCCAATTAGGAGAGATCTCGAGCCGACCCTTGAACCCACGGGAACTCGTCTAGCCACTTTCGTTTGGAATCGGTTTACGAACCCCGAAACCCGATGTCATCTGCTCGTTCCCCTCGCCATCAGAAAGGTTACAAAAAAGAATTGAATTCCTAATAATCATTCTTCCAAAAGCATCATTGGACCACAACATAATCATATCATCATCATCGATCAACATCCACACCATATTCCATCCATCGTAATTTTTGGGGCTATTATTCAAAATACAAAGACAATCATTCCCCTCATCATGAATTCATCATCACATCAAGATTCAGCGGTTCATTCTTCATATTCTAGATCCGATTTCCATGCTTCGCGCTCAGTGAGCGGCTAATCTCCTAGGGTTTCACCCCGTTGTAGACTTCATAAGATTTCTAGGGTTTGAACAATTGTTATAGTTTTTAATTTGTGTTGATTATATTTGAACGTTTAAATAGGGCATTTGAGAAGAAAAAGAACAAAGGGTAATTTTGTAAAACATAAAATAGTTTTCTTAACTTATCTCATTTATTATCATTTTTGACTAATTAATTAGTCATAAAGACTAGTATCCTCCACACTAACTTTTTTTGCTTACACACATCAAAAGTTATTTTACATATTTCGAAATTCATCCTACACGTTAAAATGTATCATACACAACTCGTAATTTATCCTACACAACTCATAATTTATCCTACACTTTCAATTATTTTATTTTATTTTTTTTGAAAAAATATATATTTTGAAGATAAGTTACAAAAAATTTAATGTAGTTAGTTATTAAAAAGGAATACTACAATTTATGATCTATGTAGATTTACCAATATACCCTTATAGTAAAATTAAATACTTATATTAAATGAAGTAAAATAAAGCTTTCTTATTGGTTGAAATTTCATCTTTTTTTCTTCTTACAAAAATTTCTTCTCATTTGAAATCTCCACCGTTTAAATATTAGGTCATGTATAGTCATAAAGCCCCTTGTGAGGCGTTATGCGACAAGTGACAGATTGTGTAAGAAAGAGGCTTTATATAACTTGAGTGTGTAGTGGTGTTATCTATGTATGAGGCTTTATTGTAACAACCCGCACATTCGTGTGTTGTTACTACTCGTTACACTCGTTACGCCTAGCACCAGAGATTCGGATCATAATGTGGCTATGTCGCATATATCGCTAAATCGCAGTATTTTTTTGCATATTTCGCATACTTTATCACTATCACACCACATTGCGCTTGCTGACAACCACGAAGATGTCGAGTGAGGACCAATTCCACCCTCCTTGACAACTGTGATGTGTCGCAGGGCAACTCATTACTCAAAAACACACATTAACGTTCACGATGACATTGAGAGAGGACCTATTCTACCCTCCTCGATGACCGTGAAGCGTCGCGAAGTAATCGCATATTCGAAACGAAACCCGGTTATTGTATCGCAACTTTGAAATATGGATATGTATATACGACCCAACGTGGCTAATTATAATAAATATATGAGATGTGGATGAGAATGTGTAACCAAACTATCGCAACGCTTAACAATTGAAACGCAATTCACCGGAGACCAACGATCGAATGGCTGGTCGATCGGACAACCATCCGATCCATGGCACTCCCTTCCCCTTTTCTCCTCTTCACCTATAAATAGCCCTTGTCACATCACTTGAACAGTGATGTGACAGCTCTCACTCGACCAGCACGCTTTGGGGCCATTTTCTCTCGATTTCTCGCAATTCTTGTAAGTTTCTACCTCAAATCTTGTACTTCTATGATGTACACGCACTCCTTCATCTTTTTTCACCATCAAATACCACTTTCTCACCGTTAAATCTTCGGATTTGAGCTGTTCTAAGGTGATGTCATCATGGAGTTCTTAGGAACAATGAAGTGTGACCTCATCTCATCAAGAACAGTCCGGATCTGATAGATTCAACGGCGTATAAACACTAATTTCACCTAGATCTAAGCTGAATCTAAGTTTTCTAAGTTTTTCTTCAAACTTTCTTAACTTTTCACTCGAAATCGGTAGCAACAGAGCTCGTACAGACCTTTTACTCTTCCTATAGTGAAGTGTCGGTTTGAGAACTGGTTCCTATTGACGAGATGACCGGCTTGTCGTGTTAAACATGAATAACCGTCGAGAACAGTTAACTGATCGGACGGGGTGATTCCCATCTGATCCGGTGACTCGGACTTGGTGGAGTTCCTTTGTTTGGCTCGTAGTCGTACCGTCTCGATCAAATCGCAAAAGCTTAACGAAATAGCAAAGTTGTAAAACGATCAGATTGCGGGACGGCTTACCGTCCGATCATGCTGCCACCCGATCGACCTGCAATCCGGTCAGGTTGCACTTAGGGTCAAGACTTAAACAAATTTTCAAACATTCAAGGATCTGAACAACGAACGGATTGTCGTCCGATCGGATTGCCATCCGATCGAACGACCATCCGATCAGTTGACTTTTGGATTATCAACACTTAAACGTTTTACAAATCCTCATCACACATCAGTTCTGACGGATTGTCACCCGATCGGATTTTCACCCGGTCGAGGGACCAGTCTGCTGTGAAATTATCATCAACCAAAGTGCCCTGCCAATCGGATCACCGTCCGATCGAACAGCCATCCGATCGAGTTGCCACCCGATCGACCGGCCGTTCGATCGACCGACCTGAAAGGTAGAGATACTTCTCTGTTTTCAAAATGCTACAACGAAAACTTCAAAAGGCAAACTATCATACACAAACCCATCTTTCCCAAATGAGGTAGCAAATCCAATCGAATGGTCACCCGATCGGATGACCATCCGATCGGAGTGCTGTCCGATCCATTGACACTTTTACACCGTGTAACGCACTATGCAACGCTTACGCTATCAATCTGCAATCAGGCTAATCTCAGACATGCTCCCTTCAATCCAACCAAGTTGTGTTAGCTTGCTGAGCACCGACTGTGAGTATACTCAAACCCCTTTTTATCGCATTTTGGGTGTAACATACGTTCTTATTAAATCGAATTTATGCAAACGAATTATTCAATTAAACTATTTATCACTTGCGAATAACTGTTATGCATATTTATACGTGATGTTAGTTACATATGTGTTAGGACTTATACTCGCGAGGTCCCGCCTTAAGTAGTATAGTACTATAGCACCCGACGGGTTCTAGTTAGGATGAATAGCAATCGCAATCGCAGCTCGAGTGACTTACTGGTAGTATCTGTCTTTTTGCATGTATGTTGAGGTATCCTGTTTATGTATTTGGTAATTTGCAACACTTTTAACTATTTTTATGATACCTCTATCAAAACTTGTATACTCACCAATACTTTTGTATTGACGTTGTTTTAACGTATGTTGCAGGTTTAGTAGCAGTCTACATCAAGTCAAGCTAGGAAGTCTAGAAACTCACCTAAAATCTATGTTGACGGATTTGTATTGTTCGAGAGGACAAGAAATCTGTGGTACCTTATATGATTGTATGGTTTATTAGTATGGGATAATGAACACATTAAATACTGTCGCAATATAGTTGTTATGGATTCTCTTGAGCAATCTGATTCGTATAGTGCCGCGCCCCGATGATTCCGCCATCGGTTAGGGTGTGACAGATTGGTATTAGAGCCATAACTATAAGGAATTAGGCAAGACTCGGCCTAGTCCGGGTCAACGTCTCAGAAATTGACCTAGTCTATAGTCTAAGTACCAACAGGCCGACTCATACGAACCCAGTAGGGTTTGTATGGGGCCTACCTGATATTCTCGATCCAAATTACTAAAAACTACAACCTTGTGTGAACACCGCGCACTACAGCTTCACACGAAGGAGCCTTTCCTAAGGCTGAAATACTATTTAACCTTTCCTAAGGCTGACACAATACATATGTTTTCGAAAATACTCGCATATCACAACCGAGTGATCTAGTCGAGACCAGGTGTGAAAACCAAGAACTCTCGATAAGATTGCTCACTCAACGCATTTTCTAGCACGAGAACCCTTCGTTGAGTTAGGAGTGACATCCACATCTCGACAAAGGTCTCCATTTCGAAATTCTAGTGGAACTCTCGGATTTACTCGATGAGCACAACCATAATTAGGAATGAAGCTGTTAAGTCAGGGGTGAAACCCGTATCTTAATAAACCGTTCCACTCTCTAAAATAGTTTCGAAAAGCTCTCACCAAGGACTCGACCATAACAATGACTCGAGCCACGCGATGACTAGGAGGACGAATGTCATGAGCTGCATTCCCAGTGGAAGCATAAGTCTTCTAGGTCAACGCGCGTGCACGAACTTGTCGGGTATAGTTGGGTTACTTTGGGTAGTCGACGCCTAAACACCCGAGGCACTCCGATTATCTTGCTAAGCCTATGACTCGCCGGTTTTATGCTTTAATGAACTTAAATACGCTTTATGTGTTTAATTTACGCCTTATCGATTTCTCGATTTGTCAATTTTCGCTCCTTGTTTTACCAAACGCACAACTCGCACAACCATCGCAATCTAAAACGAAGACCGAATGTTCGCAACCGAACTAATGTCTAATTACTCGCTTACGCTCTCGCTCTCTCCCTCTCATCGCGTCCTCGCGTATTCTACACCGATATGTATGTGGGTAAGTATAAACTACAACTATCTATATCTAAATACAAGCAAATCATTGTGTGAGAACTTAGGAATCTCGTGTCTCCTATGTGGCTCCTATGTGAAGTCTATTATATTGCACGCTACAATTTTTGATCGCGCTAAATCACATCGCAAACTCAAAAATCATTATGATCGAATCTCACTCCAAATATCTCTCTGTCTAGATGCCTTCCAACAACCCTACCTCGAGACGAACAGCTAGGAGAAGAGCCAAACGAAGCGCCGATAAGAGGATTGCCTCGCTTGTGGCCAAGGAAGTGGCCAAAGTCATTCCTCAAATTGTCGCTCAGGTGCACCCTCTCAGCAAATCTCGAACCTTGGAAGACTTCAAGACAGAAGCGCCGCAATCTGCTTTCCTCTACAAACACTTCAAAGCCTGTGATCCGATGGAATTCACGGGTGAAGGAGGTGTGTCCCAACTGCTCCAGTGGTTCGATTCTATCGAAGTTACCCTTCGTCTGAGTGGGTGTCCCAATAGTTTTCGTACTACTTGCGCAACCGGAGTATTTCAGTCGCAAGCACTCAAATGGTGGACTGCCGAACGTAACAAACGTGGAATCTCCGCAGCTTACGCTCTCTCTTGGGATGAGCTGAAAGAGCTCATGAAGAAAGAGTACTGTCCTCCACACGAAGTTCAGAAGCTAGAAGACGAATTTTGGAAAATCAAGCAAGTCGAAGGTGACAATGCTGCCTACACCGCAAGGTTCAAACAGCTTAGCGTAATCTGCCCAAGTCAAGTCAACACTTCAGAAAAAGCCATCCCGAAGTACATTCGCGGCTTGCCTGAGTGTGTGGGTGATTTTGTCAAAGCTACAAGACCTGCTACCATCGAAGAGACCTACCGTTTGGCCGCACAGATCAACGACAAACGAGTCCTGGACGGATTCTTCTCCAAGAATCCTATCAAACAAGCTCATCAAGCAATCATCATCAATTCTTCTGATGATTCTTCCAACAAATCTACCAACGATTCTTCTGAAGATTCCTCCGACGATGTCTCCAGCGAATCATCAGACGAATCCGCCGACGACACCGCATCATCTCAAGAAGCTCAGCCCAGCCGTAAACGAAAGACCATGAGCCCAGACTCTTCAACAACTGGACTGTCGCAACCAGAACCTCCCCAAGCAGTTCCGGTTCACTTGAAACGCGCCTACAACGGAGCTCATCCCCTGTGTTTCAAGTGTACGTAACATCACCCGCCAGAAGCTAACTGTCGCTATTGCGCAAATTGCAACTGGTACGGTCATCTTACGCAACACTTTCGCACGGGACCGCAGCCTTGAGGAATTTCAGCAGCCACCGTAGTCTCCGTAGAAGTACTCCACATCAACGTTATTTTGCTTCTACTGTTGTTGTAATAATACGAATTTTCACCGTCAATTTCATTTTAAGTGTGGAAACTTATTCTATCTCTCGATGCATGTGGATTCTATTTCTCTCTTATACTCGCACACAATCTATATGCTAGCACTATGTACTATATAATGTATTTTACCCCTACTATGCGTTCTTGAGATAAGGTACGATAAACGTGCAAGAATCAAATTAATCACAGGTGCACACGGGATTATTTTGGTTAGTGCACAGAGATCGTAGTGAGTTTCAATGATGCCTTAATGTTCAGGGCATGGTTAAGCGTGGTGGATACACCGCTAGTACTTCCTATATATAAGCGTCTTGACCGTGTCTGACGAAGTGTGACACCTATTCACGGAACAGAGGCGCATGGTTGAAACATGACGGTGTTTCGCTGTGCCAACCGAAGTTTTGTGAAGAAAGTGCCATGTGGAGTTGGAACGTAGACCTATTATGCTATTGTGGTTATTTTCGACACACTAAACTACATTGCAAGGCGTAACAATCTCAATCGCAACCCAAAGCGTGTAATCGCAAGACTTTTCGTAAGTCAACACGCTCGCACTTGCATTATCACTGAAATCTATCTCGCATTATCACTGAAATCTATCTCGCGTTATCACTGAAATCTATCTCGCAATTCGCAATCATTTATTATGTGTCTCGCATTATCGATTATTGTGTATTCGCTCGCAATCTCGAACGTTTATTATATGGATCACTATCGCTTATGGTGTATCTTCGCTTAATCGCATATTTTGTGTATCGCTCCATCGCTTACCGCTTACTGTGTATCGCTTGCTGAGAATCGCGTATCGTGGATCGCTTGACGAGTACCGCTCATCGCTCTTCGCTCTTCGCCTTAACGCTCCTCGCATCTATCTCGTCACTTCAATAATTCTTATCGCTTATCGCTATCGCGTATCGCTATTTGTGTTATCTATGTTACCTGTTTATGTCAGCACACATGACCTCGCTTCACGAGACGAAACTAATAGGGCTAAGACATGGTGGTGTTTTAGCCATATCAGCAGACTTTCGTGGGAAAAGGCCATGTGGGCTAATGTTAGTTAAAATTATGGTGTTGTTAAGTCTAATCGAATCGCACGACTCCATCGCTTGCAACGCATCGACTATCGCTCATCATTTTACGTTTGTCGCTTATCGCTTTTCGCTTATCGTCACCGTCTTCACTTACTATGCTTGATGTTTGGTGTTGTGCTATCGATTATCACGTACCAATCATCGCTTATCGCACTCGTCACTGAACTGAGCTCGAAAACGACTTCATCGCTCAGTTCGCCCTTTCAAGACTTAATCCAACCCTTTCTCGTTTGGATCGAGTCATCGCAATTCTATCTGTACTATGTCGACACGGATGACACTGACTCACGAGGCGGAAGCCATATGAATAAAACATGGTGGATACGCCGCTGGTACTTCCTATATATAAGTGTTTTAGCCATATTGTAGAACTTTCGTGGGAAAGTGCTATGCGGGGCCGACCTTAAATTTAAATTTTTGGTATAATTAAAAGGCTTTGTTTTACACAAATTTTAAACTGATCTTTTCTTACAAAACTTTTTCTAAAAACTAATCAAAACCTTTGTACAAAACGAGATTTTCTTGTGACACTGGTGTGACAATCGACTCAAGTCAACGCCGTGTGGCGAGAAAATTTCGTAAGACGAGCCTTGATCACTTTAAAATCTTTTAGTAACCTAACAAAACCCTTATCATAGCGCTGGCATGAATATCAACACAGTTAACGCCGCACCGTGAGAAGATTTTCATAAACAAGTTTTTCCTAAATTAATCGACTTTTCGAAGATTTAAAACGCACCGGAATCGCATTCTTGTGTGTGTTATAGCCTTTGATTATACGAATCGCTTTAACTCGTCACTCTCGCTTAGCCTTCGCAATGCTCTCGCGCATTGGATTCTCAATCGATCGCTTGCTATCTCGTCGCTTTATCGCTTACTTGCTCGCATCAGCTCTCGCGACCCTTCTTGTGGATTAATTTCGGGACGAAATTTCCTAAAGCAGGGGAGACTGTAACAACCCGCACATTCGTGCGTTGTTACTACCCGTTACACTCGTTACTCCTAGCACCAGAGATTCGGATCATAATGTGGCTATATCGCATATATCGCTAAATCGTAGTATTTTTCGCATACTTTATCACTATCACACCACATTGCGCTTGCTGACAACCACGAAGATGTCGAGTGAGGACCAATTCTACCCTCCTTGACAGCTGTGATGTGTCGTAGTGCAACTCATCACTCAAACACACACATTAACGTTCACGATGACATTGAGAGAGGACCTATTCTACCCTCCTCGATGACCGTGAAGCGTTGCGAAGTAATTGCATATTCGAAACGAAACCCGATTATTGTATCGCAACTTTGAAATATGGATATGTATATACGACCTAACGTGGCTAATTATAATAAATATATGAAATGTGGATAGGAATGTGTAACCAAACTATCGCAACGCTTAACAATCGAAACAAAACATCAAAACGCAATTCACCGGAGACCACCGATCGAATAACGGGTCGATCGGACAGCCAACCGATCGGACAGCCAACCGATCGGACAGACATCCGATCCATGGCACTCCCTTCCCCTTTTCTCCTCTTCACCTATAAATAGCCCTTGTCACATCACTTGAACAGTGATGTGACAACTCTCTCTCGAGCAGCACACTTTGGGGCCATTTTCTCTCGATTTCTCGCAATTCTTGTAAGTTTCTACCTCAAATCTTGTACTTCTATGATCTACACGCACTCCTTCATCTTTTTTCACCATCAAATCCCACTTTTTCACCGTTAAATCTTCGGATTTGAGCTGTTCTAAGGTGATGTCATCATGGAGTTCTTAGGAACAATGAAGTGTGACCTCATCTCATCAAGAACAGTCTGGATCTGATAGATTCAACGGTGTATAACCACTAATTTCACCTAGATCTAAGCCGAATCTAAGTTTTCTAAGTTTTTCTTCAAACTTTCTTAACTTTTCACTCGAAACCGGTAGCAACAGATCTCGTACAGACCTTCTACTCTTCCTATAGTGAAGTGTCGGTTTGAGAACTGGTTCCTATCGACGAGATGACCGGCTTGTCATGTTAAACATGAATAACCGTCGAGAACAGTTAACTGATCGGACGGGGTGATTCCCATCTGATCCGGTGACTCGGACTTGGTGGAGTTCCATTGTTTGGCTCGTAGTCGTACCGTCTCGATCAGATCGCAAAAGCTTAACGAAATAGCAAAGTTGTAAAACGATCAGATTGCGGGACGGGTTACCGTCCGATCAGATTGCCGTCCGATCGGGCTGCCACCCGATCGACCTGCAATCCGGTCGGGTTGCACTTAGGGTCAATACTTAAACAAATTTTCAAACATTCAAGGATCTGAACAACGAACGGATTGCCGTCCGATCGGATTGCCATCCGATCGAACGACCATCCGATCGGATTGCCATCCGATCGAACGACCATCCGATCGGCTGACTTTTGGATTCTCAACAATTAAACGTTTTACAAATCCTCATCACACATCAGTTCCGATGGATTGTCACCCAATCGGATTTCCACCCGATCGAGCGACCAGTCTGCTGTGAACTTATCATCAACCAAAGTGCCTTGCCAATTGGATCACCGTCCGATCGAATAGCCATCCGATCGAGTTGCCACACGATCGACCGGCCGTTCGATCGACCGACCTGAAAGGTAGAGATACTTCTCTATTTTCAAAATGCTACAACAAAAACTTCAAAAGGCAAACTATCATACACAAACACATCTTTCCCAAACAGTGGCGGATCTAGGATTCCGACCAAGGGGTAACATTTTATAAATAAGCCGTAACGAAATCAAAAAAACGTCAAATTTTTCCAAAATTTACACTAACTTTTCCAATTTTTTTCCGGCCAAGGGGTGGCGGACGCCACCCCTTAATAAGCTATAGGTCCGCCCCTGTTCCCAAACGAGGTAGCAAATCCAATCGAATGGTCACCCGATCGGATGACCATCCTAACGGATTGTCACCCGATCGACCAGCCCCTCTGTTGGGATTGAACCCTAACAGAGGAACAGATAATGTAAAGCCAAAACCGGATCTCATCAGTGGACCATCAATAAGCAGCAGTTTATCCTATGCTCTCCCCTTGACAGTGGTTATCTAACAGCCGATGAATCTTAAGTGCTGCTCAACTACAACAACTGATGAACCAAACACTGATGATACCTTAAAGACTGCTGAAGACAAACACTGATGCTCTATCTACTGTTGTTTCCTAAGTATTGCTGAACACTCAAGCACTGCTTTCTCAAAGACTGATCACCTATGAAGAATGCACTGAAGATTCAACATTTGTGCTCAGGCTACAACAGTGGAACGTGAAGCAGTAGTTTTCCTTAGCTTCGCACTTTATTACGTATCAGATGTTACATGTCAGTAGTTTGTATAGAACAGTGTTTATAGTTTGTTAGGTCGTTAGATGTCACTATCATGGTGACGTCAGCTGAAGCTCATCAGTAGTTTGGTTTGCCTATAAATATGACAGTATTCTGTACTGTTATACTAGATTCGTTTTGAGTGAGTTCACCTTCTCAATTCAATCCTTTCATCTTGTGCAACCAACTCTGGTGTATCAGGCTGAGGGGGTGTTTAGATTGTAAGCTTGCATTGTAATCATTTGCTTTCTATTGTAAATCTTTTGACTCAATGAAATAGCAATTGTTTATCAATCTATACTTTCCTTTGATTATGTTTACAAAGTTTGCTACTCATTTCCGCCGCACTTATTTGTTTTATGCAAACAAACACAATCATGATGGCCCCAGATCCTAACAATTGGTATCAGAGCTTGGACAGTCAAATTCGATCTAACAATCAATTTGACATAACAGTTTAGCTCAAAAGTTATTGATACTAAAGGATTGGTTGTATCCAGTTGAAAAACAGAGTAACGAGTGAATCATGGTCAAAATGGTTATTCAAAAACTCTGTAAATCAACCAAGATGTCATATGACACACAAATCTCACACAACAAGTGTTTTCATGCATATGTCACTCATAGTTTTCAGATCTGTAAAATATCTGATAAATTATGGGATCGTTCGATGTTTTCAAAATTGATTTCAATTGTTGTTTCGATATTTGTGATGTTTTCAATAAACACTAAAGTATGTACCTCAGTTCAGCAAAACTTGTGTTCATCCAAAACACTAGAATACTGCTGACATAAAAAAAGGGGGAAATAAAACTTTAGGCAAAATCTCTCATGTGCTCAAAGGCAAGTTGAGTACCTTCAAAAGGACCAAATCAACTTTGTCCGAAACATATTGAGAAAATAAGGTGTCAAAACTGTCCTAATCATAGGTAAATGTGAGATCTGTAATAAAACATGATCAAATATGGTCAGATCTCTCAAAACATTGCTTCAAAGTGATTATGGATAAAGTATGTTCAAAATATAATCTCCTAGTGATTATTTCTGAACATATGAATAAAAAGGGTAAAAAGGGAAAAAGAAAAAAAGGAACAAATCTCAAAGTGTAGCTATCTCAAAAACTTTTGAAATCAAAAGCAAAAGAGTATAAGCATAAAACACTCTTGAGGATCTAGTCAGGTCATCAGTGGTCATTTTGCAACTGTGTGCATTCATCAATACAGGAATTGTTCTGGTAACAATAGCATCTTCAGTGATGGTGCTTAAAAGAAATTTGAAATCAATTGACAAGAAAATGACCCAAACAATGGTCAAAATAACTTGAGAATAATATGATCATGAATTTACTGGAAAATTGTCGGATCCTTTTGATTATTTTCAAAACTTCCTTTGATTTTTGTTAAGGTGTTTTCCTCTAAAATAAAAACCAGATGTTTTTTTTAAAAAAAATATATTATGATCTTTTACTCATTTTTTATAGTAAAAGTTCATCTCTGGTCTGGATGTAATTACCTATTTTTGTGTGTAATTACTATCCCTAAAACTGATCAAAAGGAAATGACACACATAACAAGGTCATGTTAAGCTCAAGTTTGGTTTTCACAGATCAAAAATTGATTGCAAATTGACTTAGACTACTGAGATACTCATGCTCTAAGTTCCAGTAATTAGACACAAAATGAGCAGCTCTAGTAGAAATGTTTTCATCATCTGGGATGCTAAACCATTGTCTAAAATAATAGACATTTGGCAAATCCTTGAACAAAATTCCATGTAGATAACTGCTGACAATTTAATCTTGATAATTTACATCTAAAATGTATTTCGTTAAGAATAGCATCTCAAATGCTCAACAGATGTTAGATAAGATACTGTGCCTTCACAAAGCAAAATCAAGTTCTACATCTGAACAAGCAGATGCTAACATTGTTTGTCAAAAGTTGGAATACTGCTGCACTATTAGTTGTTGAACCAACTTTATCTTCTACCACTGTTGTTTCTAAAGTGTTGTTGTGCCTTAACATCTGCTCACTAAAGTCTGTCCACTGCTAAAGTGTCAACCTCTGTTCTCCAAAACACTGATGTTTAAAATCCTTGTTCCATCCACTGTTACATCCACTGTTTCATTTTATTACCGTTGTAACTACTGATACTTGATCCATCAGTAGTTGTCAAAACAACTGTCCTCCATTATTTACCATTCCATCAGATGTTTGACACGTGGTCAGTTTTTAGCCTTCAGATCAAAATAACCGCTGCCACATCAGCAATCACTTTTTCCCTAAATAAAACCCTGATTAAATCCAAACAGGGTTTTACTGTCGAATTGAATTCCAAAAGTTCTCTTCTCATAGCAGTTTCCCTCTCATAACTCCAAAAACTTCTTCGTTCTTCTTCATCCAAAATGACGAAACCAAAATCGAAATCAAAATCAAAATCAAAACCATCATCTTCCTCCACAACAGCAGATGCCACTCAAATGGCCGCTGAAACACCGGAGATTCGTTACAAAGCTCCACACAACTATGTAGGTATTCTCACAAAACCTACCGATAATCACACTTTCGACTCCATCCTTGACATCCTTTCTGCATCAAAGTACAAAACTTTGATAACAGCAGACGCTCCTATCTACCTTAATACCCAGAGAGAGTTCTGGAAAAATGCCACCCTTGAAAAACAAGGAGATATCATCGCCGCCATCAACTCCTCGATACAGGGTAAGAAGGTAAACATCTCACCAAAATCCATCTCTGAAACCTTTAAACTCGATGATTTAAATGGAAAAACCTCATTTACAAAAGACGAGTTGGTAAAGGATTTCATGAACAGGGGCTATGCAGAACAACCAAATAGGGATACCCTACAAAAGGGTTACTTCCCTTCTGCACCCAGATTTTTATTCCACACACTGCTCATGTGTGTTTCTAATAAAACAACGTCTTTTAATGAGATACCAACGAAAATCCAATGCCTGGGGTATGCAATTTTAAATGATAAAAACTATAACTACTCCCAGGAAATATTTGATGATTTGGTAAAGAACGTTGATAATAAAGCATTCCTGCTCTTTCCAAGATTTCTAAGCTACTATTTTGAACAAAAATTTGTTGAGAAAGATGCAGAATGGCCCAAACAAGGTGTCTCATTCAAAATAAACTGTTTAACAATTGAAACATTTTCAAGAATGATGGCACCAATAAAATTAAAAACAAAGGAGGCTGAGCAGGTTTTAGAAACTGCTACTGATCCTCAAGCAACCACTGCTGAGCCCACTGCTCCAGGTGATCAAAGTAGCACACCCACTGCTTTGAAACCAACACCTGCCACCAAAAAGACCAAAAGAAAAACTTCTAGAAAACCCACCAAACCCACACCAAAGGCAACTCTGGAAGATGAGATCCCAGAGTCAATGCCAGTGACAACACAAAAGTCACAAGAAACCACTGCTGCTACTTCCTCACAGCAGATGGAAGAAAGATCTCAACCCCAGCCTAAAACTCCTCCTGCATCCTCACAAAAGGATCAGGTTGTAAGCACAGGGACACCAAATTATGAAGCTCTGTATCCACTCGGATCCATCTTCCACAGTCTTGATCCTAAGGACATGTCTCTTTCAACACCCATACCCTCACCAATCATATTGCCACAATCAATAATACCCCTGTTGCATGCAGTTGATATGGCACAGACACAAACCAGTTCCTCTATCACCTATTACTGAGAGTATACCTCCACAAGTGACTGGGTCTGATGCTCATACCTCTGCTATCCCAGCAACAGCTGAGGAGGTTACACCCCCTGAGTTACAAGTAACTCTCGGTGGTAGTTCAAGTGGAGCAGCAACTACAACTGATGGATCAACAGATCTTCAGTTGGACAGTTGTTACATTACTAAGACTCCCTTGAAGGCAATTTCTTCCATGGCAACATTGGTAACCACCAGTGAGTTATCTTTAACTGTTGGTAATATCAAAGGATTATCGAGTGCTGAAGAAAGAAGTCCCCAGTACCAAGAAAAAGGGGCATCGATGGATGACTTTTGGGCCACAGCTCCTAAGTCACACATTGATACAACCACTGCTGGTGGGGATTCAGATGATCCTGTTAATTTAGGTGATGATTCAAAATACAATGAATTGACGGCCAGAGTTGAAAATCTAGAATCTTCTGTTGCCGAGATAAAAGATATGGTGCAGCAGCTGTTAGAAGCTCAAAAAGCCCAATCAACTGTTCCTCCTGCTCAAGCACCTGCTCCACAAGCATTTGCTGCAAATGAGCTTTGGAATATCTTCCAGCCCATGCTTGAACAACAGCAACAAATGGCTGCTAAAAAGAATGCTAATCAAGTACAAATGCTGACCAACATGGTGGAATCAAGGTTCAAAGACACTCAAGCAGACATCAAGGCTATAAAGGCTAGCATACAACAGAATGCTCAAAGTGAGAAAGGTCCATCTACCATTTTCTTCATGGATACACCCCTGGCAGATAATGCCAAAAAGGGGGAGAAAACCAAGCTGAAAAAGAAAGGTATAGAAGATGGGTTATACATTGAACCAGAGAAACCAAAAACCTCAAAAAGTTTAACTCAAACAGCTGATACAACAGCAGTTACAAAAACTGCTGTCTGTAGCCAAACAACCGCCATCTCATCAACACACACACCTCCAACACACACCACCTCAACACAAATCACCACAACTACTGTTCCACCACCACCACCACTTGTGTCCACAACACAAAAACCACCATCAAAATCAAAAACCACCAAACCATCATCACCCCCTGCTAAAAGGCAGAAGACAACAGATGTTACAACATCCGTTGTAATGGCAACAGTGGTTGAAACACAAGTTGTTTCAACTACTGCTAGTCAACCACTGGTCACCACCCAAACAACTGCCACAATAACCCCTGCTCAAAAGCAGAAGACAGCTGCTGATACATCACTAGTTGTGATGACAACAGCAGTTGAGACACCAGTTGTTTCAACAGTTGTTAGTCAACTATCCACCACTGCTCTATCCTTTCCTATATCACAACCAAAGCTCCTCAGTAGAAAAAGGAAGCCAATACCTGCCAATGAGGGAACACATGATCCTAATGCTGCAAAATATCCTCTGGAAATTAAAGCTCTCAAAAATGAGATGAGGCAATTCTATACAGAAGAAGATCCTTCAAAAAGAAGATTCTCCTCACTCATCGGCTACATGCCACCAGAGGATATGGATGATTATCTCAAAATAAAGGCAAGGCAAGCTAAAGTAAAAGCTAAGGTTGACAGTGAAAAGGAAAGTCTAAGCGAAGTAGGCATTGCTAAAAGACTGGAGTTCTACCTTGCAAAGGTAAAGCAG
The DNA here is from genome assembly GCF_002127325.2 of Helianthus annuus. Classification (NCBI taxonomy): domain Eukaryota; kingdom Viridiplantae; phylum Streptophyta; class Magnoliopsida; order Asterales; family Asteraceae; genus Helianthus; species Helianthus annuus. The sequence goes on from NC_035438.2 coordinate 83,088,608, forward strand.
ATAGAAGAATTTGCACAAGAGCTAGAAAAGGAAAAGGCTGATCAAAAGAAGAAGTTAAGAGAACAACTTCTAGCCTTCATCATGAAAGAAAAGTTCTATCCTGCTGAAGAACAACAGTTTAAGGAATGGCCATTAGTAGCTTTAAAGCATGAGGCTGAAAGAATCCAAAGAATCAAGAATGATCCTTCAAAGAAGAAAAATGCTCCAAACTGGAGTAAATACAAAAAGCTCATTGCTGACCTCACTGCTGAATATAAAGGAAAGAAAAAGGAGCTAGTGGATGTTAAGATGGACACTGCTGAAGCCATATCAAAATGGTCTAGGCAGCAAACTGATGAAGCTTATGAGAGGCTAAAGAGAAGGAAGAAAACTGCTTCAGATGCTTCAAAGAAAAGAGAACATATGATGAAGCTTGAACAGAAAATAGAAAACCTCAGAACAATGTTCAAATCAGCATACAAACCAACTCTTGTGTCAAACCAAGAAGAAGGTAAACAGATGACTGAAGAAGAGGTCAAAGAAAAAGAAGCAGAGTACTTCAAGGACACCATCATGAAAATGGGTCTGAAAGAAGATAGCTCAACAAAGCTTCAAAACCTTTTTGAGAAGGTGTTAAACAAACCTGCATCTCCAAGCACTGCAAAAGACAAGACAGAAGTTGAAAGACAAGAGCTTATTGAACAAGAAACTGCAGAAGATATAGCTGCAGCAGACAAAGTCATTGAAGAAGCTTTCAATAGAATGTCTGAAAGTCTGCAGATGTTTTCAAGGCCATGATCCCTCAACTCATCAGAAAATAAGTCTCTCCTAAGAAACCCACTTGGCTTAAAAATACTAAAGTGGATGTCTGATCAAAAGACCCACGTATTGACCCTGGTCAGAGCCAATGGCGAAGTAAAGTACATATCAAGGAAAGAAGCACTAGGCCTTAGTGTTGAAGATTTGCAGGATCTCCTTGAACTTTCACTGTGCAGGGATGAAGATGACCAGAGTGCAAAGGAATTTGAAGTTGTATTCATAGAATAAGCTAAGGCACTCTTGATGAGTAATAAAGGTTCTGAATAAGGAAGGGTTTTGGCATTATCTGTTCCAGGGGGAGATTGTTGGGATTGAACCCTAACAGAGGAACAGATAATGTAAAGCCAAAACTGGATCTCATCAATGGACCATTAATAAGCAGCAGTTTATCCTATGCTCTCCCCTTGACAGTGGTTATCTAACAGCTGATGAATCTTAAGTGCTGCTCAACTACAACAACTGATGAACCAAGCACTGATGATACCTTAAAGACTGCTGAAGACAAACACTGATGCTCTATCTACTGCTGTTTCCTAAGTACTGCTGAAGACTCAAGCACTGCTTTCTCAAAGACTGATCACCTATGAAGAATGCACTGAAGATTCAACATCTGTGCTCAGGCTACAACAGTGGAACGTGAAGCAGTAGTTTTCCTTAGCTTTGCATTTTATTACGTATCAGATGTTACATGTCAGTAGTTTGTATAGAACAGTGTTTATAGTTTGTTAGGTCGTTAGATGTCACTATCATGGTGACGTCAGCTGAAGCTCATCAGTAGTTTGGTTTGCCTATAAATATGACAGTATTCTGTACTGTTATACTAGATTCGTTTTGAGTGAGTTCACCTCCTCAATTCAATCCTTTCATCTTGTGCAACCAACTCTGGTGTATCAGGCTGAGGGGGACTTTAGATTGTAAGCTTGCATTGTAATCATTTGCTTTCTATTGTAAATCTTTTGACTCAATGAAATAGCAATTGTTTATCAATCTATACTTTCCTTTGATTATGTTTACAAAGTTTGCTACTCATTTCCGCTGCACTTATTTGTTTTATGCAAACAAACACAATCATGATGGCCCCAGATCCTAACATCCTCGATCGGATTGCCATCCGATCGGAGTGTTGTCCGATCCATTGACACTTTTACACCGTGTAACGCACTATGCAACGCTTACGCTATCAATCTGCAATCAGGCTAAACTCAGACGCGCTCCCTTCTGTTAGTGCATGCGTCTGTCGACTTCGTCTTGTATCGAGTCTTGTACTAAGAATGTTAGATCAGGGCACGTAGTTCGAGAATATTAGTAATTCCGCTTGAATAAGTAATTCCGTTTGAAATGTGATGCATGTAATTCCGCGCGGAATTAGATTCCGCTTGGAATCTAATTTCGCTTGGAACCCTTCAGACGGAATTAGGAGCCTATATACATCCTTCAAGCGAAATCGTTTGTAACTTTTCCGGTTTCAGTGTCGAACTGCTGCCAAAGTGTCGTCTCGCTGTAAATTGTCATCAAATCAATAAAATCGACAGTTAATGAGTATATCTTGCTGAATTGATCTCAATACGACTGTTTCCGCCTATCGTATTGAGCATAAACTCTTCTGAGCGACACGTTCGGGTCCGTAATCGATCCTACAAGTGGTATCAGAGCTCAGGAGGAAGAGTTCATACCAATTCAGTTGCAAATTCTGATTTCTACACCTTCTTTTTCAAATTAAACTTGATTTCACGGTAAAAATGTCTTGAATTTTTCACATCATGTGCGCAATATTGTTTTAACAAACCCTAGAAAGTTTCAGAACTAAAAATAGCTTAAAACTTGATCAATTTGACAATTTTCGCTTCGAGATGATAACATCAGCATAATTCCACACGGAACTAGAGGGTAATCTCGTTTCAGAAGTAAATTTTGTTTGAAATCTCACACGAAATTACTTAATTCTGCTCCAGATTGTGATTCTGTTTGAACCGTTTCAAACGAAATTAGTGTTTTCGTTTCAGTTAGGTAATTCCGTTTGGTAATCTCGCACAGAATTAGAATTCCGTTTGAAAGGGTGTAAATCTCAAACGAAATTAGGGTAATTTCGTTTCAAAAATAATTTCGCTTGAAAGGGAATTTCATTTGAAGGGTAATTTCGTTTGGACTGTGTAATTCCGTTTGAAAGGAATTTCGTTTGGAAAGTTAATCTCGTTTGAATAGAACTGTTTTGTGAACTTTGAAAAACCGAAACATGGAAGAGGAATTTTATAACGTCTTTGCTACCCCGATTACTGTTACTCAGCAGACAATGTTGGAAAATGAAACAGGGACGATGCAAAAACCGCCTAAGCTATGAACATTGAGGAGTATAAAGGTTGGGAAGGACATTTTGAAAACTGGGTTCAAGCAAATTATTTGGATGCTTGGGAATGCGTTGAGACGAAATATGTTAGACCGATGAATGACGATGAAGAGGAAATTGCAATTAAAGATATGAGTGCTGATGATAAAAAGAAATACAAAAATGAAAAAATGATGTTAAGTCTACTACAACAAGCTGTGAAAGAAGACATCTTGGTCTTATTGCAACATAATGGAAGTGCTTATTCGATTTGGAAAGCTTTAAGATCAAAGTTTGTTGGTAGTCAAGAGATGGTCAAAAACAAAAAGTCGCTTTTAAAGAAAGAGTTTGATCTATTTCGTGGGTTGAAAAATGAAAGCACAAAGCAAATTATTGAAAGATATTGCAATTTGTTAATGAACATGAAGAGATTGAGCATCAATAAAAATAATGAGGAGTTGATTGAAAAGCTAGCTGATGCGTTGCCACATGAGACTTGGGGCACATATCTTATGATGTTAAGGAACAAGAATGGGTTTAGCAGTCTGACACTGAGCAAGTTCATTGAAAAGATTGAGGCTCAGGAGATGGAACAGAGAAAGATTTCAAGAATGAAAGATTTCGATGGTGAACAGGACATTGGGCTATACTACAAAGCAGGGTTAAATGACAAAACCACCAACATGTCACCAAAAGTTGAAACTGCATTCAATGCCAAGAGTTCATCTGGAGGTTCATCCAAAGGATCAAACAGTAACACAAGTTTTTCATCATATCCATCATTTGATCCGAACATTTCAGCAACCAAGAATGGCAAGAAATTACAATGCAACATCGTTCTAAATCTTGAAAATGATAAGGAGTATTTTGAAGAAGTTGCAAAAAGTCACATGTCTTTGTTGGGAACTGTGTTGGAATCATATGGTAGTCTCGTTGCAGGAAGGATCGGGAATCCAATGCTGACTAAAGAGGATTACGATCAGATCGATGCTGAAGAGATGGAATTAATGGACATAAAGTGGTGTTTGGCGAGTGTGTTAAGAAGAGCTGAGAAATTCAAACAAATCACAAGAAGAGATGACTTCCGTGATGCATGTGTTTCTAATTTGGGTTTTGATAAATCTAAAGTTACTTGTTTTCGTTGCAGGGAAAAAGGACACTTCAAGAGGGAGTGCACTAATCGCGAAGCAAGTGGAGCTCAAAATCCGTTCAACAACAATGATTACTATCGGAAATCGATTTATCATCAAGTTGCTCAACAGCCACATCAACAACAAATGCAAACTGCTCATGGCAGGAAGGAGATTGAAGAATCATCAAAGAGAGCATGTTTGGTGAATCAAGAAGATTTCAGTTGGGAATAATATATTTCAGCCGACAACAAAGTATGTTTAATCAATCAAGATGATGAAAAGTTGCCAGAAGGCTTTAGCTGGGCAAATTTCAATTGGGATGATTATGATCCGAACAAAACTTCAAATCACAAAGCTTTTGTTGCTCGAATTGAAGAAGACAATGATGATGATAATGATTATTATGCAAAAAGGATGGAAAAGCATTTGAAATTGATGGAAGAAAGTGATAGTGATGATGAGAAAGCTTAAAAGAAAAAAGAAGAAAGTCAAAACACCGGTTAACAGTGATGATGAAGATGTTCCGGTGATCAGAAGAAAAGTGAAAGAAATTCCAGCTTTCAAGATTGATGAAGAAGCTGATGCTAGGAAGAGTCCGGTGATTTGTGAAAACTGTGAAGTTGTAAAGAAACAAAACAGTACTTTGATTCACAATTTGAACAGATTGAAGGAGTCCTATGATGTGCTGAACAAAGCCATGAATATGTACAATGAAACAAGCGAAGAACAAGCAACAGCAATGAAGACACTTCAGGGAGCGTTCATGACAAAGCAGAAAATTGTGAACAATTACATCGAGAAGTGTGCTGTTTTGGAACAAAAACTGGAGACTCAAAGAATTAAAACAGAAAGAGTTAATCATTTGTTAAAAAGTTACTTATGTACTTCTTATGTCATTGACAGGATTTATCCAACGGTAAAAGGCATGAAGGCTTTTGAAGAAGAAACCTCTGAAGAAAAGACATCTGAAAAGAAGAAGAACACTAAAGTGAAGAATTCTGGTAAGAAACAGGGTGTCAGTTACAACAAGTGTCCACCCCCGCTTGAAAATGGATATTCGCCAAGAAATCCAAATTCAGAAAGAGTAAAAAAGGCAACCAACTTAAAGTGGGAGTCTGAACCACCAGTTAATCTGCCAGAAAGTATTGATGTCACGTTCACATCGTCTGACACTGATCAACAATCTCAATTGATGAAGAAAGTGGTGGATCATGTGTTAGATAACGATGAAACAGAGGAGTCAAAGTCGGAGTCTATGTCGGAGTCAAAGTCTGAGTCCAGCACTCCGAGTCAAACCGTCAAACAGGGCAAAAAAGTATACAATAAAGAATTCCTATTATCAAAATCTATTTTGAAGGATGAAACGTTCAAAGTGGCATATACTTTGAATGATTCTGACAAATATATTTTGATGAGGAATTTCCAATAAGAGGTGTCAAACCTGAAATGATCAAAAAGGTTTTCAAACTAACAGAAATTAATATTTCTGAAATAAAAGATGTAAATCTTTCTGAAAAACTTAAAAAATACACCTCAAGAGTTAAACAAAGAGAAAACAAGAAAAAGGGTTACGGTTCTGGTTTTCAAAAGAAACCAAACTATAACGGTAATTTCAAAAAGAAAGGTTTAGGTTTTATTTCACCAGAAAACCATAAAAATGAGAAAATTTATAAACCAAAAACTGTATTTGTTTCAGGTGCTAGCTCAGAAGAAGAAATGAAGAGTTCTTTCTGGAAGCAGACTAACAGAGAATTCCTTGCTAAGAAGAAGCAAGAAGAGATAAAGAATGAAGTTGTCCAGAAGAAAGAAACGAGAATCTGTTTCCAATGCAACATTATTGGTCATATTGCCAAAGATTGTTCTAAGGCAATAAAATCAAAACAGGGAGTTTCTCGTAAAATGAAAGAAAAGATGATTGAAAATGAACCACCAACCAAACCGTTCATAGTTTTCAAAAACTCAAAGTTTGAAATTGGTGAAAGTTCAAAGAGGTTTTATAAAATAAGAGCAAATCTTGACAACCAAAAATGGGTTGTTAAGAAATCTGTTGATTGTGCTAGCAATGATTTTGATTCGTCATAATCAGAGGAGCTATCTTCTGGCGATGAATCTGATTCCACAAAATCAGAGGAGCCACAGGTTGTTTCTAAATGTGAAGAATCAGTTCCTGCAATGGATGATGCAAATTTTCCACCATTGAGGGCTGAAAATTTTAAACAAAAGATTGGAAAAGTTGAGATTTCAAATCAATTCTTTTCTGAAAAGAAAGAATTTGATGTTGAAAAGGCTTTTAACCCCACTGTGCAAAACATGTTTGGTAAAATGATTTATGGGAAGGTAAAGGGGGTCAAAGAGTTCTATGAGAAAAAGTTGAAAGGAAAGAAACCGAGTGTTGGTGACTCGGAATCACCCAAGGCTGGTCAGGCTTGGGTGGATATATTCTTTGTTTGAAAAACCTGACTTGCCGGAGCTTCCAAGTTGGTAATCGTGAAGCATGAATCGGCATCATTCTTAACAAGATTGTTTTGAGAAAAACTTAAAATTGTTAAATTTAACAGGTTGTGGACTAGCTGGAACTCCCAGGTTGGTAAGTGTGGAGTAGGAATCAGCATCTTTCTTGAGAAATTCACAATTGTGAAATGTCAACCTACAAGTGGTTGATGAATGCACCTACAAGTGGTTAATCAAGGACATTAAGTTGCACTTGATTTTCTACAAATGGTATTTTCTTGATATTGTTATATCTTTTTCTTACAAGTGGATGAAAGAGGTTTGTTTTTACAAGAAGTTAATCAAGGTCATTAACTTGAACTTGATTTAACTATCATTCAAATGATTGGAAAATAATATGATGAACCCCTAACCTACAAGTGGGTTATAAAATCAACAAAACTTATTTACCGGAAAAATCATTTTGATTAAAACAAACTTAAGTGTTTTGAAATCGAAATGAGAAAATAGTTTGTTGTCAGGGGGAGTTCTGATTGTTTATGCCAAGAGGATGGAGATTTGAAGCTTGAAACATCAGTTTGTCAAGTTTTTTGTTTTCAAATTTTCCCAGAAAATCAAAATTGAGATATATTTTGATTTTAGGGGGAGTAAAATTTTTTTAGAAATTTCAAAAATTTGAAAAATCCAAAAAAATGATAAAACCAGGAAAAGCCAAAAACATTGAAAAATTCAAAATGAGTTTGGTTGTGAAAAGAGGAAATGATAGTACATCAGTGGACTATCACAACACGCTAAAGATTTGGAAAGTCAAATAGTGATAAATGATCTCACTTACAATATGTCAGTAGATTTTTACTCATTTAGTAGATTGTTTTCGAGATATAAACATAAATTCGAATGCTTACTTATCTCGTGGGAAACATCTCTCGGATATATGGGTAACCCCCGAAATCTTGTTGAAAGATTTTCTGTTTCTGACATACTAGGTCTTTGTGCGTGGTGATATCTGGGGTATTATACCAGGACTTTTGATTTTGCGGGAGCAATAGCCTAGTCCTCGTATAATACTTTGCAAAAAGCTTTAAATATTAAAGCCAGCCCTCTGTTAAAAAATTGATAAATATCGAGAGATATGTATCAATGGCAGTTGAAGAAAAGATCCCCAAATGGGACACACCAAAAGTCAAGCCGTCATCTCTTTATTGAACGGAAGTTCTGACCTGAGCTCTCACGGTTTCGCATTTACCCGTTTACAGATATCATTAGTGTACATTCACCTGTAAGACTGAATATAGAAATCTGGATACGGGAGTATATTCTGAGGTGGGACATGCGAATAAGTCAAGTAATTAAAACACCTAATTCGTATCTCGAAACAGTTGAACTTTGTGTAAAGATTTAACTGATAATCTATGTGAATCATTTAAAACTTAAAATGTCTAAAGCTTAACGGTGTTAGTGATTTGTCTCATAAACTGATATGATCCTCTTACACAATCTCACAAAAATATTGTCTGTAAATATCTCTTTACTACATTTCTTTAAATCAAAAATCCAAAAAGATTTTAAGTGTGTTTTAGCATAAATTTTTTAAAAGTCAAAAAGATTTTCGACAACTGATGTTGAAGAGCTGATTTTCAAAATTCCAAGTGCTAAACATGATGATCATTTTGAGGGGGAGTTTGTGATTGAAATGAGAAAAGATTTTGAATCATTGGTCTACAAGTGGTCATCAGAAATATTAATGAGAAATCATTATATTTCTACAAGTGGTTCATCAGAAATTATCATTGATAAATCATTCAGGATAAATTTGAGAGGGACTCTGAATATATAAATTTGTCAAATGTTAAATTTGTGAAATTTATTATGTGGTAGAGGATGGGCAGGATAGCCTGGAGTCTGAGTCTGAGTATAGAGCCAGGTTACGATCCTGATCCTTAGAGATCCAGATTTTGATCCTAAGCAAGATATGAGCCAGGTTCCGATTCCTGAGGATTCTGTGATTTAAACAAGAGCTAAGTAACGATCCTGGAGCTAAAGATCACGCAAGCTGATGATGCTGATGAACTTAAGGAATCAAGAGATCTGATCAAGAGAATTAGAAAGCTTGAGAGCCAGATTGCGATCCTAAGTCATTAAAGATCAACATCCGAGTTCGAGGAGAGTCTGTTGGTGTTGATAAAGAGAAGAAAGAGATTTGAGGATGCTTTACAATGTTAGATACTTAAAAAAAGGAGCCCGAAGACTGATAAAGACTGAAGACGTTGAAGACTTGACACTTAAGACTTGTCAACATTCGAGGGGGAGTCTGTTAGTGCATGCGTGTGTCGACTTCGTCTTGTATCGAGTCTTGTACTAAGAATGTTAGATCAGGGCACGTAGTTCGAGAATATTAGTAATTCCGCTTGAACAAGGTAATTCCGTTTGAAATGTGATGCATGTAATTCCGCGCGGAATTAGATTTCGCTTGGAATCTAATTTCGCTTGGAACCCTTCAAACGGAATTAGGAACCTATATATATCCTTCAAGCGAAATCATTTGTAACTTTTCCGGTTTCAGTGCCGAACTGCTGCGGAAGTGTCGTCTCACTGTAAATTGTCATCAAATCAATAAAATCAAAAGTTAATGAGTATATCTTGCTGGATTGATCTCGATACGACTGTTTCTGCCTTTCGTATTGAGCATAAACTCTTCTGAACGACTCGTTCGGGTCCGTAATCGATCCTACACCTTCAATCCAACCAAGTTGTGTTAGCTTGATGAGCACCGACTGTGAGTATACTCGAACCCCTTTTTATCGCATTTTGGGTGTAACATACGTTCCTATTAAATCGAATTTATGCAAACGAATTATTCAATTAAACTATTTATCACTTGCGAATAACTGTTATGCATATTTATACGTGATGCTAGTTACATATGTGTTAGGACTTATACTCGCGAGGTCCCGCCTTAACTAGTATAGTACTATAGCACCCGACGGGGTCTAGTTAGGATGAATAGCAATCGCAATCGCAGCTCGAGTGACTTAGCTGGTAGTATCTGTCTTTTTGCATGTATGTTGAGGTATCCCGTTTATGTATTTGGTAATTCGCAACACTTTTAACTATTTTTACGCTACTCTATCAAAACTTGTATACTCGCCAATACTTTTGTATTGACGTTGTTTAACGTATGTTGCAGGTTTAGTAGCAGTCTACATCAAGTCAAGCTAGGAAGTCTAGAAACCCACCTAAAATCTATGTTGACGGATTTGTATTGTTCTAGAGGACAAGAAATCTGTGGTACCTTATGTGATTGTATGGTTTATTAGTATGGGATAATGAACACATTAAATACTGTCGCAATATAGTTGTTATGGATTCTCTGGAGCAATCTGATTCGCATAGTGTCGCGCCCCGATGATTCCGCCATCGGTTGGGGTGTGACATTTATATATACGTATGGATGTATATGTGTGTGAGTGGGTAAAGAGTGGTCACACCGTGATATGCATCGCGGGAGGGGAAAAATTACCCAATAGCGCCCCCTGTAATGGTGTTGGGCGGCGCTATAGTGGGAATTGGCATGGTATAGTGCTCCATTACACAAGATCTTATACCAATTAAGTTGTATTTGTTTTGGATTCGTGGATTGTTGAAATACACTCGCACCTTTGACTTCATGAAATGAATTCATACAATTGTGCTTTGGTACACTCGCACCTTTGACTTCATGAAATGAATTCATACAATTGTGCTTTGGTATACAGTAGGGTTTCATGTTCTTGTGCAACAAAGTGAATTATTATCCTTCGTGTGACATTGAAACCCTAGGTCTTGCAATTTCGAACCAGATGTGAACCTTGTTTCAAAATTACTGTTTTCAATCAATCGTTTAAACTGTTATAAACCAGACATTTAGGCCCAACCCATTACTTATGGGCTTTAGGGTTTATGGTACATTTATCTATATATTGTAATGTTGAATAGAATGAATTTAGTTTATCTCTATTCCTCTTTGGTTTTTATTACTTATGGGCTTTAGGGTTTATGGTACATTTATCTATATAACTACCCCTCGTGGGCTTTTGATGCTAAAACCCATCTGGAAGCAATGAGTCTGGGGGAGACAATCATTGATGGGAATAAAACGCCCCTTCAAGAAAAAACTAAAGCTATGGCATTCCTTCGCCTTCATCTTCATGAAGACCTAAAGAGGGAAAACCGTACTGTAGAGGACCCTCTCGAGTTATGGACAAACATTCAAGAAAGATTTGACCACCTGAAGTTGGTCTTACTCTCTAAAACTTGCTACAAGTAGGTTCATTTAAGGCTACGAGATCATAAGACTGTTAGTGAGTACAACTCTGCCCTACTTCGCATCACCTCTGAGCTTAAATTATGCGGTGAACAAATCACCGACAAAGACATGATTGAGCAAACTATCTCAACGTTCAATTTATCCAACATGCTCCTGGCGCAGCAGTACAGGGAACGTAATTTTACAAAATATTCTGAGCTAATATCATGTTTGTTGGTCGCAGAACAAAACAACAAGCTCATACTACAAAATCATTAAATGCGTGTTATGTGATGATTTTTTTTAGACTATTTAAACTATTGTTATGGTTCCATTTGAAACCTAGTGATGTTTTTGATTTATAGTTGCATGATGTTTTTATCATACTCAAACATGCAATTTCTTATACTTAACGTGTTTTATTATTTCCAGAAGAAATATGTATACTAGCTCCAATAGAGCTATTATTGGTGATGAATGTCTGGTAGATAGCGGCAGTACTAACACTATTCTCAAAGATATAAAATTTTTCTCTGAGTTGTCTCCGGCAGAGACACCGATTCGTACTATATCTGGTGTCAGTAACCTTATCGAAGGCTCCGGCAGAGCACACATAGCATTATATTCGGGTACCCAATTAACTATAGATAATGCATTATATTCTAGTAAATCCAGAAGAAATTTACTCAGCTTTAAAGATATTCGAAAAAACGGTTACCACCTAAAAACAATATCTGAAAATAATATTGAATATCTTCAAATTGCTTCAAACAAAAATGGCAAAGAAACAATTGTTGAACAATTAGAAGCCTTATCCTCTGGGTTATATTGTACTAATATCAATCCTATCGAATCTTACATGGTGAGTAACCAAAAGCTGTTAGATAAAGACACATTCAATATATGGCATGACCGTCTAGGTCACCCTGGTAGCATAATGATGAGACGAATAATCAAAAGTGCAATCGGGCACCCTCTCAAAAGCTTAAAAGTTTTGCTACCACAAGACTTATCATGTGCAGCATGCTCTCTGGGCAAACTTATAACTCGGCTCTCACAAACTAAATTGATACATGAAACCTCATCATTTTTAGAAAGAATCCAAGGGGATATTTGTGGGCCTATTCATCCTTCGTGTGGACCATTCCGCTATTTCTTGGTCTTAATTGACGCATCCTCAAGGTGGTCACATGTGAGTCTTTTAGCTACTCGAAATGTAGCATTTGCCCGACTTTTAGCTCAAATCATACAATTGAGAGCCAATTTCCTGGATAATCAAATTAAAAATATCCGGATGGATAATGCGGGAGAGTTCACATCTCAAGCGTTTAATGACTATTGTATTTCAATTGGGATCAATGTTGAACATTCAGTACCTCATGTTCACGCACAAAACGGTTTAGCTGAATCTCTGATTAAACGATTACAAATAATCGCTAGACCACTCTTAATGAGATGTAAATTACCATCTTCTGCATGGGGTCATGCTATTTTGCATGCCGCTGCACTGATTAGATTAAGACCTACTGCTGATCACGAATACTCCCCATTGCAAATGGTCTCCGGAGGAGAACCAAGTTTGTCCCACCTTAGAATATTTGGTTGTGCGGTATATGTACCAATACCGCCACCACAACGTACTACAATGGGACCCCAAAGAAGACTGGGTATCTATATTGGTTTTAACTCCCCATCCATAATTAAATATTTAGAACCAATGACGGGAGACATGTTTACAGCACGGTATGCTGACTGTCATTTTGATGAAATGATGTTCCCAGTCTTAGGGGGAGACAAGGACAAAGAAAGACTGGTAACACAATAAATAACGTGGAATGCATCATCGCTATCAAATCTCGACCCCCGAAGTGGTCAATGTGAATATGAAGTCCAAAAGATCATACATTTGCAAAGAATAGCGAATGAATTACCAGATGCATTCACAGACACGAATAGAGTGACAAAGTCACATGTACCAGCATCAAATGCACCTGCTCGAATTGAAGTAATCCCAGAAGTGATTACTATACAACGAAAGTGTGGGAGACCAATCGGTTCCAAAGACAAAAACTCACGGAAACGAAAAGAGCAAAGTAACGCAGTTGGTGAAAACTCACAAAAGATTATAAGTGAAACCCCGGTAGAGGTAAATGTCCCAGAAGAGACAACTATGAATCCAGAGGAAAATGAAGTTTCAGAAGAAACACCAGTCCCGAATGAAAATGAGATCTCTATTAATTATGTACAAGATAGTACAATGTGGAACCGGAATAAAACATGTGTTAATGATATATTCGCATATGCTATAGCAACGGATGTAATCAAGGAAAATGATTACATACCTAAAATGTTAGAAGAGTGCATGCACATAAATGATTGGCCAAGATGGCAAGAAGCCATAAATGCCGAATTAAATTCGCTCGAAAAGCGACATGTTTTCGGACCTGTAGTCCGAACACCCATAGACATCAAACCAGTAGGTTATAAATGGGTGTTTGCAATAAAAAGAAATGAAAAGAAAGAGATTATACGATATAAGGCTCGACATGTAGCACAAGGGTTTTACCAAATCCCAGGAGTTGATTATGAGGAAACTTATTCCCCTGTAGTAGATGCGATAACCCTTAGGTTCCTAATCGGCCTCACAATCTCTAAAGGACTTCATATGAGACTAATGGATGTGTAGGATCGTTTTGCGACCCGAATGAGTCGTTCAGAGGTAATTCTATCAAATACAGGTGCGGAAAACAAGTATTTGACTCAGGAACAACTTGAATATTACTTTAAACACCTTTTCTATTAATATTTAACAGATTACAGGCTAATCTCGATCCGGCAGCACTTCGGTACGAGTTCCGGCAAAATGTTACAAATGAACCGCTCCAAGGACTATATATAGTGTTTCTGGTCCGCTCCAAAGACACATGACCACATAAGCGGACCGTCTTTGGTTGTATAAGCGGACCACACTGATTGACAAATAAGCGATCCTAACCTGTCCAAATAAGCGAACCTACCACTAAAACCTATACAATCTTCTATTTTCTCGTACTACGTGCCCTGATCTAACATTCTAATACTATGACTCGATCTAAGACGAAGTCAACAGATGAAATGCACCAACAGACTCCCCCTCAGATGTTGACGGAGTCGACTATTGAACAGAGTGTCATCGAGTCATATCACACTGTCTTCAATCTTCTGTCTTGACAGCCACTGGTCTCTATCTTCATCTCTTTCTCTTCTATCATCAACAGATTTCCTTTCATGAAAAACAGACTCTTCTTCACAAGAACTTTGACATCTTTTGAGTTTGTTGAATCCCCCTCAGATGTTACATATTCTCCTCAGATGTTGACATTACCTGCATACACTCTACCACACACATAAGATATATGACAAACATTTAAGTATAAAATAAACATGCACCAACATTTGATTCTCTCTCATATGCACCAACTAACACTCTCCCTCAAATCTATCTATGATGAACCATTTGAAAAGGTTAGATTATAAAAACATTTAATTTCACACACACACTCCCCCTCAAATTTTGCTCATCATGTTCAGCACTTTGAATTTTGAAAATCAGTTTTTCAACATCAGTTGTCGAAAATCTTTTTGTATTTTTTCAAAAAAAATTTATGCTAAAACACACTAAACTCTTTTTGGATTTTTCTGAGAGAAAATAAAAAACTTGATACCAAATGTAAAGAATACAGAAATGAAATATTTACAGACACTATTTTTGTGAGTTCGTGCAAGAGGATCATATCAGTTTCTGAGACGTATCACCAACACCGTTAAGCTTGATTACATTTTAAGTTCTAAACAATTTACCTAGATTGTCAGTATGTTTGCCCACTTAAATTCTCACACAGATTTCAATTGATTCGAGATACGAAATTAATGTTTTAGACACTTAAACTTAATTGTGTATCACTCCACTTAAATATATTCCTGTATCCAGATCCCAAATATTCAGTCTTACAGGTGAATATACCACAACTGATATCTGTACGGGGTTATGTGCGAGGGCCGTGAGAGCTCAGGTCGATACTTCCGTATACGCAGAGAGATGACGGCTTCAACTTTTAAGGTGTGTTCCCTTTAGAGAATCTTTTGAATTTCAACAGCAGCGACTATCAATTTTATTGTTTCATCAGCATGCTGAGGGCGAAGCTTATGTTTCAAAGCTTTAGTAGAAAGTATTATCCGGGGACTAGGTCAGAACTTCCATTCAGCAGAAGTCCCGGGATAATACCCCAGATATCACTGAGTATAAAGACCTAGTATCTCAGAATATGGGACCTTTCAAACAAGATTTTGGGGGTTAGCCATATATCCAAGAATAGTTACCCACGAATCAAGCAAGTTTGAATTTAGATTTATATCTCGTTTCAATTTACTAAATATGCGAAAATCTACTGACACATCCGCAGTAAGATTGTTTATCACATTTTGACTTTACATTTCTCTATCGTGCTATGATAGTCCACTGATGTACTATCATTTCCTCTTTTTCGCAACAAAAACTCATTTTTGAATTTTTATCATGTTTTTGGCTTTTCAAATTTTCTAATGTTTTTGTATTTTCTGAAATTTCTACTCCCCCTAAAATGCAAACACATTAAAAATTGACAACAAACTAAACTCTTGACCCAATTGAAAAACAAACTATACAACAAAATAACAATTGACATCAAATCACTTCAATTTGCCATTCATCAGCGCATAAACAATCAGAACTCCCCCTATCAACAAACTTTTTTCCCAGTTAGATTTCAAAACACTTAAGTTTGTTTTAATCAAAATGGTTTTTCCGGAAAAAGTTTGATTGATTTTACCACTTGTAGGTATAACACCAGTAGATTCGGAGATGTGGTTCATCATCTTGTCTTTCAACCAGATGAAAGAAAATTCAAGTACAAGTTAATGTCCTTGATTTACCATTTGCAGCTCGGAATCTTCTGTACCACTTGTAGAAAAAAACTACACTCATCTAATACCAATTGTAGGAAAGACACAAACAAACCTTTTTACCGTTTGAATGATTGACGTTACCGAATAGATTTTGAGAAAGATGCCGACTCCTGCTCCACGCTTACAAACCTGGGAGCTCCGGTAAGTCCACAGACTTATTGTTCGAAATATGTACCATCCCAGTCACAAACCAGGGATGGTTCAGCCTTTTCTTTCTCTGTTTTCTTCTCGTAAAATTCCTTAACCCCTTTGACTTTTCGGTCTACCATCTTACCAAAGATGTGTTTTACCTTGGGGTTAAAGACCTTGTCAGCATCAAACTCCTGTTCATCATGATAAAATTGATTAGAAATTTCAACTTTACCAATCTTCTTTTTGTAATTCTCAGCCCGAAGTAATGGAAACTCCTCATCATTCACTATCGGAACTGAGTTTTCATTGTTTTTAACAGCTTCACAATTTTGAAAAACTTGTGGCTAAACTGACTTTGTGAAATCAGTTTGATCGCCTGAAGATAGCTCCTCTGATTTTGATCCATCAGAATCATCGCTAGAGCTTTCACCAACTTTCTTAACAACCCATTTCTGGTTGTCAGATTTTGCTCTTTTCTTATAAAACTTGTTCGAACTCTCACCAATTTCAAAAACAGAATTTTTAAACAACTTTGTTCGATCAACTGGTGGTTCAAACTCAACTACATTCTCTTTGAGTTTCCGAGGTACTCCCTGTTTTGACTGTATTGCCTATGAACAATCTTTGGCAATGTGTCCAACTATGTTGCATTTAAAACAGGTTCTTGAGTCTCTCTTCTGCTCAGCCATCTTCTTCATCTCAACTTGTTTCTTCGCAAGAAACTCACTGTTCGACTCTCTCCAAAAGTTCGATTTTTCTTCTTCTTCACTTGATGTACCTGAAACAAATGACATTTTGGATTTAAAATCACGAACATATTTTTCGTTTTTCTGTTTTTCTGTAGGAGTAAAACCTAATCCTTTCTTTTTAAAATTACCGTTATGGTTTGATTTCTTTTGGAAATTTAAACCAAAACTGTAATTCTTTTTCTTGTTTAATCTTTGTTGTACTCTTGAGGTGTAAGATTTAGGTTTTTCATTAAGACATAAGCCTTTTATTTCAGAAATATTGATTTCTGTGAGTATAAAAACCTTTTTTATCAAATCAGTTTTAACACCTCTTATTGGAAATTCTTCGTCAGAATATAATTTGTCAGAATCATTCAAAGTGTAAGCAACTTTAAACAATCCATCATCCAAATTAGATTTTGACAGCAAAAACTTTCCATCATAAACTAATTTGCCCTGATTTTTTGATTGACATGACGTGCATGACCCAGACTTTGACTCTTCCACATTATCACTCTCTAACACATGATCCACAACTTTCTTCATCAATTGAGACTGTTGATCAGTGTCAGATGATATAAACACAACATCAATATTTTCTGGAAGATTGACCGACGACTCTGACTCCCACTTTAGATTTGTGGCCTTTTTGACTCTTTCATCATTCGGATATCTGGGCAAATATTCATTTTCCAGCGGGGGTGGACACTTATTGTAACTGACACCTTTCTTCTTACCAGATGAAGCCTTTTCAGTGTCCTTTTTCTTGTCAGTCTTCTTCTTGTCAGCAATCTTTTCACCAGCATCAAACCCAGCTGCGTTCTCTTTAGTTACATCATCCTTTTCCCATACCTTCATGCTCTCAACAGTCGGATAAATCCTATCAATCACATAGGAAGTACATGAGTAACTTTTTAATAAACGATTTACTCTTTCAGTTTCAATTCGTTGCAGCTCAAGCTTCTGTTCTAAAGCAGCACATTTTTCAATATAATTGTTTACAACTTTTTGTTTTGTCATAAATGCTCCCTGAAGTGTTTTCATAGCAACAGCTTGCTCTTCACTCGTTTGATTGTACTGATTCATTGTCTTGTTCAGCACATCATACGACTCCTTCAGACTGTTCAAGTTGTAAATCAACGTGCTATTCTGCTTCTTCACGGCTTCACAATTTTCACACTTCACAGGAACCTCTTTTGCATCAACTTGTTCTTCAACTTTGAACTTAGGCACCTCTGTCACTTTTTGCCTTCTCACCATCAGCACTTCTTCATCATCACTACTCCCTAGTGTTTTGATATTTTTCTTTTTCTTCTCTCTTTTGACTTTTTCGTCTTCGCTATCACTCTCAACAACCAACCTCATATCTTCTCTATACTTTCTCGCCCAATATTCCGTATCATCATCACTATCATCAACAATCTTTGCAGTAAAAGCAGTATAAGCTGTAGTTTGATCAGGGATATAATCATCCCATGTGAAATTAGCCCAGCTAAAACCTTCTGCTAGCTTTTCATCTTCTTGATCAATCAAACAAGCTTTTCCATTATCTGGAATATATTTATCCCAGTTAAATGACTGCTTTCCATCTTGATTTACCACACAAGCTCTTTTTCCCGAATCTTCAATCACATCCCTTCCATGTGCAGTTTGAGCTAGATGTTTAGATTGTTGAGATGATTGACCAACTTGGTGATAGATGGCTTTGCGATAGTAATCGTTGTTGTTGTTGAACGGATTTTGAGCTCCACTTGCTTCTCGGTTTGTGCACTCTCTCTTGAAGTGTCCCTTTTCCCTGCACCGAAAACAAGTGACTTTAGATTTATCGAAACCTAAAGTAGAAACATTCGCATCACGAAGATCATCTCTCCCCGTGATCTGTTTGAACTTCTCAGCTTTCTGTAAAACACTAGCCAGACACCATTTTATGTCCATCAGCTCCATCTCTTCTGCATCTATCTGGTCGTAATCTTCTTTGGTTAGCATTGGATTGCCGATACGACCTGCAACAAAACAAGTGTAAGATTCCAAAACCATTCCTAATAAAGACATTTGGTTTTTGGCAATTTCTTCAGAATAATCTTGATCATTTTCAAGATTTAACACTATGTTGCATTGTAACTTTCTTCCATTTTTAGTTGCAGAGATGTTTGGATCATATGACGAAAATGAAGTAAAGCTGGTTTTGCTGTTGGATCCCGATGATGGACTTCCAGATGAATTCTTGGCGCTGTAGGCAGTCTCAACCTTCGGAGATAAATTTGAAGACTTCTTCTCATTCACCCCTGCCTTATAATACAGCCCAATGTCCTGTTCACCATCAAAATCTTTCATTCTGATCACTTTCCTCTGTTCCATCTCCTAAGCCTCTATTTTTTCGATGAACTTACTGAGCGTCAGGTTACTGAAACCTTTCTTGTTTCTAAGCATCATCAAGTATGTGCCCCACGTCTCATAAGGCAACGCATCAGCAAGCTTCTCTATCAGTTCATCAGTACTCTTCTCAATACTTAACCGTTTCATATTAGCAAGCAGATTACAATAACGTTCAATAATCTCTCTCGTACTCTCATTCTTCAACCCTCGGAACAAATCAAACTCTTTCTTCAGAAGTGACTTCTTACTCTTTACCATCTCCTCACTTCCCCTGAACTTCGATCGTAAAGCTTTCCATATCGAGTACGAAGTTCCATTATGCTGTAGAAGAACCATGATGTCCTCTTTCACTGCTTGTTGAAGAAGACTAAGCATCATTTTCTCATCTTTGTACTTTTTTCGAGCATCAGCAGATAAATCTTTGATTGGAACGGGTTCTTCATCATCGTTCAATGGTCGAACATACTTAGTTTCTACGCATTCCCAAGCGTCAAGATAATTTGCTTGCACCCAATTCTCGAACCTACCTTCCCAATTTTTGTATTCCTCAATGTTCATCAGCCTAGGTGGTTTTTGCATTATCCCCGTTTCATTCTCAAGCATCGTATTTTGCGCCAAAGTGATAGGAGTTACCGGTGTAGCGAACGCGTTGAAGAATTCCTCGTCCATTTTCAATCTTTCGAAATTTTTATCACAGTCTTAAAAGCGAACTGAGTATCTTGAACAGTACACAAAAGCGAACCGGAATGTTCACTGGAGCGGATCTATAAGATGACTAATGAGCGGACCAATCTTTTTTCAGTCGAGCGGACCAAACAGTGTATGAATGAGCGAACCAGAGTGCAAAGTGACAAATGAGCGGACCAGATGAAACTTTGGAGCGAAGCTGTATCACAATGTTACTTCGAGCGAACCTGACCAGTATTTTTGAGCGGACCTCCTGAAATTTGTACCTAAGAGCGGACCAGACTGAAACTTTCGAGCGAACCTGGTTGTAATTGTCACTCTGAGCGGACCTGAAGTGTAACCAGAAGCGAACCTAAGACTTGTTCAGAAAAGCGAACCACTTTCGAAGACCAGTTTGACCCATTTTTCCTTCGAGTTTTGACACCAAACTTTCAAGGGTTTGTCTCTGTACTATTGCGCACAATCCCTGAGATTTTGAGCTAATTCTGACCGTTGAAAATGTCTGAAACAGAAAAAGAAAGTGTAGAAGACAAAAATTTTGAAGAATCTCAGCTATTCTCTGTAGAACTCCTCCTCCTGAAGCTCTGATACCACTTGTAGGATCGTTTTGCGACCCGAATGAGTCGTTCAGAGGTAATTCTATCAAATACAGGTGCGGAAAACAAGTATTTGACTCAGGAACAGCTTGAATATTACTTTAAACACCTTTTCTATTAATATTTAACAGATTACAGGCTAATCTCGATCCGGCAGCACTTCGGTACGAGTTCCGGCAAAACGTTACAAATTAACCGCTGCAAGGACTATATATAGTGTTTCTGGTCCGCTCCAAAGACACATGACCACATAAGCGGACCGTCTTTGGTTGTATAAGCGGACCACACTGATTGACAAATAAGCGATCCTAACCTGTCCAAATAAGCGAACCTACCACTTAAAACCTATACAATCTTCTATTTTCTCGTACTACGTGCCCTGATCTAACATTCTAATACTATGACTCGATCTAAGACGAAGTCAACAGATGAAATGCACCAACAGGATGTCATCACCGCATACTTATACGGGACACTTGAAAATGACATCTTCATGAAAATCCCTAAAGGATTAAAATTTCCTGAAGCATTAAAATCAACACCTCGAGATATGTGTTCTATAAAGCTCCAGGGATCTTTATATGGTCTCAAACAATCTGGTCGTATGTGGTACAATCGACTTAGTGAATATCTCGAAAAGGAAGGATACAAGTCTGATATAATCAGTCCATGTGTCTTTATAAAACGATCACTCTAAAATTTCACTATAATAGCAGTCTATGTTGATGATATCAACATCATCAGATCTCCTGAAGAGATAGAGAAAGCTGCTCAGTTGTTAAAGAAGGAATTTGAAATGAAAGATCTTAGTATGACGAAATTATGCATCGGACTACAATTTGAGTATCTGTGCAATGGCACATTTGTCCATCAATCAAACTACATCCAGAAGATGTTAATACGTTTCAATATGGATAAAGCACATCCGTTTAGCATACCTATGGTTGTCCGACCGCTAGATCCACACAAGGATCCTTACCGCCCTCAAGAAGAAAGCAAAGAAGTATTTGGTTCAGAAGTACCGTACTTAAGCGTGATCGGTGCTTTTATGTATCTCGCAAATAACACAAGACCTGACATTGCATTTGCAGTACATGTACTAGTGAGATACAGTTCGAATCCAACACGTAGACACTGGAATGGTGTAAAACATATATTCCGGTATATTTGTGTGACACAAGACTTAGGTCTTTTCTATCAGAGAGATCAAAAGTCCTAGCTTGTTGGGTATGCTGATGTCAGATATCTATCAAATCCTCACAAAGCAAAATCTCAGACAGGTTACGTATTCACATACGATGGCACAGCAATTTCTTGGAAGTCAACTAAGCAAACAGTTACAACAACATCATCAAATCATGATGAATTGATAGCACTATATGATGCTGGTCGAGAATGTGTGTGGTGAGATCAATGATTAATCACATACAAGAAGCATGCGGATTAGAACATATCAATAAGGAGCCGACAATGATTTATGAAGACAATGCTGCTTGCATAGCTCAGATCAGAGAATGTTATATCAAGGGTGATCGAACAAAGCACATCTCACCAAAGTTCTTCTCAACATATGACTTGCAAAGGGAAGGGGAAATTGATGTTCGCCAGATTAAGTCAAGTGAAAATCTAGCTGACCTGTTCACGAAATCTTTACCTAGAAGCAGTTTCGAGCAGCTATCACACAAGATCGGTCTTCGTAGATTGAAAGATGTTTGTTGAATTCAGGGGGAGAATTATACACGCTGTACTCTTTTCCCCTTAACTAAGTTTTGTCCCACTGGGTTTTCTTAGTAAGGTTTTTAATGAGGCAGCATAGCTGATCCAGTAGTATCAGTTTATTTATTCAGGTCCTGAAGTACCTTATTTAACATCATCCTGAAGTACGTTGTTAAACTGTGTATAATTCTAAATGTCTGAGGGGGAGTGTTATAAACCAGACATTTAGGCCCAACCCATTACTTATGGGCTTTAGGGTTTATGGTACATTTATCTATATATTGTAATGTTGAATAGAATGTATTCAGTTTATCTCTATTCCTCTTTGATTTTTATCATAAACTTTATAATCATAGTTAACAAATCATTTTCATAGTTAGTAACAAATTGTCGGTTCATTCTGATATTTTTCAAATCAACAAACAAACAAATAAACAATTAAAATAGCAAGCTTCATAAGTTTTACAATTAATAATCAATCGAGTTTAAACACGGACCATAAACTTTTCGTAGTTCAACACCTGACTGCCACTTACTATTTGTTTGTTTCCAAATCAACAAAAAAACAAATAAAAATTAAAATAGCGAGCTTCATAAGTTTTGCAAGTAATAATCAATCGAGTTTTGAGACGGACCATAAACTTTTCGTAGTTCAACACCCTGACTACCACTTACTGTTTGTTTGAGATAACTAGGATTTATAAATATATCTTTGACCGAACCGCGACATTGCGATACAACCCCCATAAAAATTATCATTTAAATTAACCTACAAATGGATATGTATATATCTATATTTATGTGTGTATGGTGTATCATACTAGAGATGTATTTTTCTTCAACAGTGTAGAAATTTTTTTGCGCCTTCAATAAAATTAATCTAATGGTTAAAATGATTTGGTGGAATATTTGTGAATAACTCATGGCTGGTAGGGAAAAGAGCAAATCTTTTCATTAAATACTAGTTCCACAAATTATTTAAAACTGAGACAAATTTTCTATATTTTATTTGAAAAAAGAAATACCAAAAAATTGAGAAATCTATTGTTAGAAGAGAAAGAAGTAATCTCCACTCTATGTTAATAACTAGTAGATAGTTCCGCGCTTCACAGCGGTTCTCGCATTTTATAATTTTTAAACAACTTTGCTAATATAACTAATATACCAATTCAGGATGACCTATTGGATAAATCAACACATTTTGTCGACTTTTTTTTACGAAACTTGTTCAGATTAAAAAGAGTTACTATAACAAATGATGAATTACACCAAATGAAAACTCTGCTTCAAAGTGATTTCAATAAAATAAAGTGTTAATATTAAATCAGTTATAAGTTTAACTTGGGATGAAACATTTTAAGCTATAAAGACATTGTTATGCATGTATCATGTATCATGAAGTCCTTTCAGAATATCACCTAAAAACACCATTTCATATATAATGTATGAAAATAATTCATTTTAATTCAATTTAAACACCACAGCTTGTTATTAAATTTTTGTATGTTTTATATAAATATATTAAATATCAACTGTATATACAAGTTGAGTAAACTTTAAAGCATATACAATGGTAAATGTTTTCCCTAAAACCATGGGTAAGTAACCCACCGTAACATCAAAACCCCTATGGTTTTGAAACCATCAATGTATTTACATCCCCAAATTCTAGGCAATTTTCCAAGGAGAAAGACGATAATCTTCTTAATCATCATCAACATGCTTGATACTCACACCTAAATTACACTCAAAATACTTCCAAAACTCTCAAACCTACCAGTTGTAACCTAAAATTGGGTACGCCATGGATTCAAACACACCATCTACCGCCGCCCTTATCCACCAGTTTCAGCAACTACTAACCGGAGATCGGCAAATGCGGCTCCCAAACGATACCGTCGACACCTACCCGTAGTCCCCTGTCGCCGGCTTCATAAGCATCGATTTTTGATTTATGCCCTAACTCACCGCTAGAAGACCTGATCCAACCTTGTAACCATCATTGTCACTTGATTTTGCCGGATTAGCGGCTGTTTACCACAAATTGTCATCGCTCACCTTCTTCACTTGCTTCACTATCTGAATTTGTCGGTTTTGGTTCCAACACAAATTTCAAATGCAGCAACGCACTGGTGGCGGCAACGACTGTTTTAGTCGGAGTAGGGGTCTGTGGTGGTGGTTCTGAAGCCCATTCTCTCTAAAACTCAAGACTGCCAAGAACATAAAAGAATGACCGGCAAATGCCAGTCATGAGATACCTGAAAACAGGAACTATTGCTAAGGCCTTTCAAGATTTGTTATTATATAAAAAGACTGCCAAGAACATAAAAGAATGACCGGCAAATGCCAGTCATGAGATACCTGAAAACAGGAACTATTGCTAAGGCCTTTCAAGATTTGTTATTATATAAAACTAGCGGTAAGACCCGTGTGCAAACACGGGTCGTTTCTTAGAAAACTATGCATAACATATATTGACAGAACATATAGATATGTGTATAGATATTTTACCAAAACGTGTTATTTATTATAGCTAAAAGACAACTATATAATAAGTAAATATAAAAGATTTTAAAAAACTTAATAAAAGATGTCTAACAAACTTAAAGTTTAGATTGTGCAAACACGAGTGGTTTCCTAGAAAAACCATGCATAACAAATATAAACGATGATTATAGATATATTTGTATAGACTTATAAATAAAATAAATAAATAAGTCAGTCAGTAAATACTTAAAGTTTAGAGTATAAAAACTTAAAGTTTAGATTCTGCTGAGTCTTGTTTTTCTTCCGTAAATGTTTGAAAAACCATTTTGATGATGTAACCTTCTTGGGCCTTGTCTTCTTTTGTTAATTCATCCATCTGCTTTTCTTTACTTCTTTGATAAAGGATGCTAGCATGTGGAGCAGTGGGTCTCCTGATTGGCAATTTTTGTTGTTTGACTGGAACCACTGCTTCCGGATAATCAGGCTTTTTAGGAGCAGTCGGATCTCTCTTCCTTAACTCTTCCAACTTTTTGATTTCCTCCCTGACTGCTGGAAGATCTAGAGGATATTGTACTCCTGCAGGGTCAATGGTAGTGTTTTGATTGAAGAGTTGAACTGAAGATAATGGAACAGGGTTTCGAATGGTGACAAAGGACAGTGGTTGTGTAGATGTTAGAATTGGGGAAGTGTCATCTTCCACTACATTGTTTGTTATCTTTCTCCTTTTGTGCTTTAGAGAAGTTGGTGGTGTATTTATGAGTTCAGTGGCAGAGATTGAAGTAGTTGGTATCTGATTAACACCTGTTGAAACAACTGGTTTTCCAACCACTGTGGTCACTACAACAGTTGATGTGTCAATTGTTGTTTTCTGCTTTTTGGCAGTTGGATTTTGTGAGGGTGATATTGTTTTTGGTATGGCAGTGGATTGACTGTGGGTTGATGTAGTAGTGATGGCAGTTGTTGAGATAACATCTATTGAAACAACTAAAGTACCAACAACTGTTGATACAACATGAGTTTTAACATCCGTTGGTTTGGAGGTTTGATGACAGGAACTATTGCGAATTTGAGGAGTTTGTTTGGTGGTTTTGGAAGGTGTGGTTTTGCGTTGACTTACTTTTCTGGTAGGCTGTCTTCTTTTAGGTTTAGAAGTACCCTGCTCTTCTTTTTCCATCAAAACTTTCTTCTCCTCCTCAAACCTTTTAGATCCTTTCATGTTTGCCTTTAATGCAGCAAATGCATTTTGAGTCTCATCAACCTTTTTGGAACCATCTGGTCTTGGGATTTCTACCACAAGTTTGGACATTAGATCTGGTGGCATGTATAAACCATCTTCTTTTCCCTTCTTCCCTTTAGTTTTCTCCCACTTTTTGACATCATCAGGATTTTTAACAAAGATGATTGAAGGAGGAGCAGTGCCAGTAGTTTGAAGCAGATGAGCTTTAATGGCTTTGATATCTGCTTGAGTATCTTTGTACCAAGAATCCATGACATTTCTGACCATTTGAAGTTGAACTTCATGCTGTTGATCTGCATATTGTCTTTGTTTATGAAACAGAGGTTGAAACAGATGCCATAGCCCAGTAGCAGATGGATCAGATGTTGCGGATGGTGCAGCAGTGGGTGCAGCCTTTTGAGCTTGTAACAACTGTTGCAGCATAGTTTTGATTTCTCCAACAGATGTGTAAAGTTTATCAACCCTCTCCATCAAATCTTTGTACTTTAAACCATCACCCAAGTTAATGGGATCATCTGATTTCCCACCAGTGGTAGTTGTATCACTGGTTGACTTAGGAAAAGTTTCCCAAAAATCATCCACTGATGCCCCTTGTTCTCGGTACTGTGGACTTCTTTCTTCAGCAGAGCTTACCATTTTAAGGTAACCAGCGTATAATGGAAACACACCAGTGGACACTATGGTTCCCAAAGAAGAAATTGCCTTCAAGGGAATCTCACTAATGAAACTACTGTTCAGGTGTAAACCAATGGGTTCAACAACAGTAGTAGCTGCTCCACTTGAACTACTGACAGGAATAACTTGTAATTCCTGCAGTGTAGGTTTCTCAACTATTGGTGGGTTGACAGAGATAGAGACACCAGACTCAGTCACTTGTTGTGGTATATTCTCATTGACAGGTGATTGAGAAGAACCGATTTTTATCTGAGCTATATCAAGTTCATCCAACAGAGGGTATCATTGATTGTGGTGTCCCTGTTGATACAACCTGATCCTTTTGAGAGGATGCAGGAGGAGTTCTAGGCTCTGGTTTAGATCTTTCTTCCATCTGCTGTGAGGAAGTAGCAGTAGTGGTTTCAGGTGACTTCTATGTTATCACAGGTGTTACCTCTGGGATCTCGTCTTCCAGAGTTACCTTTTTGGTGGATTTGGAGGGCTTTTGGATAGTTTTCTTTTTGGTTTTTTTGGTGATTTTTTGTGTGGGTTTCACATATGTGGTTGTGCTTCTGTGATCACCAAGAGCAGTGGGCTCAACAACAGGGGCCTGAGGAGCAGTTGTTACTGCTAAATTCTGCTCAGGTACCTCGGTTTGGTTTTTTAAAGATTTTGACAGCCTTGTGAATGTTTCAGAAGTTAGACTGTTTATTTGAATATGATTTCCTTGGATAAGCACATGTGCATTATCCTTTGAAAATTTCTTTTGAAGATAAAAACTTAAAAACCTTGGAAACAATAAAAATGATTTTTTATTAACATTTTTAACCATATAATTGAAAATTTCCTGAGAGTAGTTAAAATTTTGTTCAGCCATGATAGCATAGCCCAGGTATTGAATTTTCAATGGTATTTCACTAAAAGCTGTTGTTTTATTTGACACACACATCAGGAGGGTATGGAATAAAAACCTCGGAGCAGGAGGAAAACTGCCCTTTTTCTAAAGTATCCTTTTTCATTTCTTCTTCATACTCTCTCTCAGAGAAATCAGTTTGGTACTCTGTTTTTGGGAAAGAGCTTTTACCTGTAAGATCATTAATTTCAAAAACCTCTGAAATGGTTTGAGGTGTGATGACCACTGGAATTCCCCTTATTGATGAAGTAATAGCTAAGGTCTTTTTGTCCTTAGTTTCAAGCTTTACATTTTTCCGGAACTCTCATTGGGTATCCACGTAGATGGTTTCATTACAAGTCAACAAAATTTTATACTTTGAAGATGGAAGTACATCAATCACGGAATGAAAACCTGTATTTTTTCTTGTTTTTACAAGTGTACTCACGTAGTTATGACGGATTTTGAATGGCAGATCCATGATAAATCAAAGGTAGTTAAGAACGAAGGAAGAAGATGAGTGATTTGAGAGAATTTGATGAAAACTGCTTTTGAAAGGAATTTTGAAGACGACTCCACAGTCAAAACCCTGTTTGGGGTTTTGATCAGGGTTTTATAGGTGGAAAAACTGAATGCTGACGTAGCAGCAGATACAAAAGATCTGACGGCTAAGTACTGTCCACGTGAGAACCTCTGATGAATAATGGATGACAGTTGTTAGGAAACCACTGATGAATCAATATCAGTAGTTTACAATGCTGAAAATGAAAACATTAACTGACTATAACTATCAGTGGATAGACTAACAGTGAATTAAAACACTGACCTTGAACAACAGTCATTTTATAAACAGCAGTTCAAGCATGTTCCTTCTACCAAAAAACAATATTTTAACCCATCAGTCATTTCAATCCCCTTCAACCTCCACAAAACACTATTTTAACCCAACACTGCTTTTAAATCACCATTTTAACCAAACACCGGTTTCAACATTTGTTTTCTCAACAAAATAGTGGTTTTAAACTACCGGTTTCAACATCTGTTTTCTCAACAGTGGTTTTAAACCACCATTTTAACAAAACAGCGGTTTCAATCACACTTTTCTCAACAGTAGTTGCAAACATCTGTTTTCATACATCTGTTGACCAAACTCAAACAGATGTATCAACCACTGTTTTATTTTCAAACATTTGTTCCCAATAACAGAGCTTTGATCATTTAAACATACCTTTGCCAATATTACAAGCTTTTACACTCTCAAACCTAAATATTTTTTTACTTAATTTAAATAAAAAACATGGTTAATAATTTTAACAGAACTAATTATATAAAAACTACAACTGTCAAACATCATACAAAGTTCATCCAAGTCAACAGATGTATCAACCACTGTTTTATTTTGAAACATCTGTTTGCAATAAAAGAGCTTTGATCATTTAAACAGACCTTTGCCAATATTACAAGCTTTTACACTCTCAAACATCAATATTCATTCAATAAAATTTTAACGCAGCAAATAACAGAGCTTTGATTAATAATTTTAACATAACTAATTATATATAAAATACAATTGTCAAAACAGCAAATAGCATTAACTAAAATACAGGATCCTAATTCCTAATCAATTGGTAAAATAGTAGTCACGACAAGTAAAGCTCCTTTTGGACCATTGAAGTTGTCAACATGTTGGAGGTATTTCAGAAGTTCGTTGCTGAGTTCAACTTCAATCATATCGCCCCAGATGCTTGTTATCAGCCATTTGTTGTCTTCAATTATATTAGTCCTTCGGCGCCTATCTACATAATCAACTACACGAGGATTATGGAAAACAAACACCTTCATCCAGCCTTCTTCTTCATATCTGAGCAAATCAGCAGTTAGCTCAGCAGTCTTTCCAATAACAATCATATGCAACCTCTTTGCGATGGTAAAAAAATGCCCTTGGCAAGGATTGACTACAATACTCTCGGGAAAATGAAGCATTCTGAAAGTCTCACTTAGAATATCAAAAGCAACGATGTTCCTCTCACCTAGTGGATACCAATAATTTGAAACCATAAAATATATGGTTTTATCAGCATACACTCCTGTAGACCATGAATAACCACTTGAACCATAATTGTTTACGCTACCGAAATTTATTGTTCTCCATGACTCACGACGTCGTGAGTAAACACAAACAGCAGTTACATTACGGCAACATCTGATGTTCAGCACTTTCAGATCATTGAACTGATCAAAATAAATTCCACCAGTATCAGAGTTTCGATGATGAGTGTAATTGAAGTAGTCATCACACAAAACCTTATAGCGCCTGGTAGTTGGATTCCAAAGAATCAACTGACAGCCATTGTCTTGATTGCAAACTAACAACAAACCATTAAAAGACGATAGAATACGTAAGTTGCTAGGGTGGACATTGTTAAGAAACCTTAAAGTTTTGCTTCTAACAACATCCAAAGTACCAGCAACTACGTCGTCAATGACAATTGACGTGTCTAAAGGATAATAGTTTCTTTTGTACTGAATCTCCTCTTCGGAGAGCATGCATCATCTGAAATGCATGACTTGATAATTCCCTATAAAAATTCTTTGAAAGACATTTGAAACGGCCAATATCTTCTGTAGATAGCCTTGTGAAAATCTCGTCAACAATCACTTGAAAACCCATTTTTTCCATTCTGAAGAGAGCCTTGTGAAAATCTCATCAACAAACTTTTGAAGATAATTGAGTAGATGGATGAAAACGGTAATGATCAAAACCACTGCCCAATGTATTTTATATACCCAATGAAGGCGGTTATGACTAAAGAATATGATGCGACAGTCGTTAGGCTTTTAATGCATTTACATGGGAAAAATATAAAATTAAACACATTATTATAATTAAAAATAACCTATTCATTTACCTATAAGACGCCTTTAACATAAGAAAGAAGTGATTGAGTGACGTGCATTAATTGCAAAGTACATATCCCGAGGCATTTTGAATTTGAAATTACCGGCAATTTCAAAACCACTGCTATGGTATATGTTTACCAAAGGAAACATCTGCTAAGTTATAATTTCTTAGCTATGGGCAGTAGTTTACACTCTTGAATGTGGGCCAGACCTTTGACATTTAAATATAGAGCAGTAGTTTGAAATTAAATGTATTTTAACTGAAATAAAAAATCTAAGAAGCATAAAAATTGACACATCAGCAATCATCATTTAGTCATAATTCAGATAAAAAATCTATTCATTTGGAATACAAAGATATTCGGAACATCTGTTTAAGCCTCTCCTGTTTCCAACAGTAGCAAGTCAATCAGATGTTGGCAACAACAGATGATAGAAATTGACAACAGTAGCAAATCAAACAGCCATTAGATCAGCAGATGATGATTTAGAGCAGATGTTCTCTATACAGTAATAGATATTGATACAATATCAACACCTAATCTAATTAAAATCAGAAACAATTTCACTTATACATCAAGAGTACCAATCTGCTATAATCAGATGATAATAAAAATTAGATAATAATACTAATTCAGCTTAAAATTACAACCAAACTTTAAAATCTAACAACACCACCAAGAAATTTACGAACCTAACATGAAAATTTAGTGCTTTAAGGTACAAATTTAGTGCTTTTAGCTTTAAATTCCATCAATGTATATCTTCTACAATCGCCATGTACTCCACGGAAGTACTCAATTCATCAACATCAGGTTTCTTGTCACCTGATCTCTCGTTAACAGATCAAGATGCAGCAGTAGCAGATCCTTTCTTGCGTTTAGTAAGAACTACTGCGGGTTCTACATCATCATCATCTGCCCAAAATCATATACATAATCGAGAATTAGAGTATATCACTTGAAAATTAAGAATTAAAAATTTTAAAACTGGTGTAGCAAAAAACACATACTTTACACGAAGTTGAAACAATGACACTACAAACAACTGTAGAACAATCATCGTCATCATCATCTGCAGGAAAGACCATTACTCTAGAAAGACAAAATGTTATCTTACAGCAGTAGCAGATCCTTTCTTGCGTTTAGTAGGAACTACTGCGGGTTCTACATCATCATCATCTGCCCAAAATCATATACATAATCATCATTTAAATGAAAATTATTAAAAATCTTTCTTTGTGTTTAACTTAACTTTATGCTTCTTTTAATACAAACCTATAATAACCCGCAGCAGATTATATTAATTTCAAACAACTGGGATTAGACAGAAATATAAACCGAGAATTAGAGTATATCACTTGAAAATTAAGAATTCAAAATTTTAAAACTGGAGTAGCAAAAAACACATACTTTACACGATGTTGAAACAATGACACTGGAAACAATTGTAGAACAATCATCATCATCATCATCAACTGCAGCAGATCATTCACAATCAACATTTAGTCATAACTCAGATAACAAAACTTTAGTAAAAATCAATAAGAAAACAAACCTAATCATATATATCACATTACCATGATCAAGGAAAACCACATATCCCCAAAATTTTTTCTGAAAGTGGGATGGAGAGTGCTTCAGTTTTCTGTTATCCTTTATGAACAAATGTCGAGTATTAAGAAGAAGGGGTTTGAGGGAGAGATACATTAGAAATGTGGTTTGAAAATACAAAAGTAGAGAAGACGTTTATATAAGAAGATAATTGACAGAAGTGAGTGAGTGACATGTAATAATTGAAAATTACATATCCCCATGCATTTTGAATTTCAAATTACCCGCATTTTTCAAAACAGTTGCTGCTCGGTATACATTTACCAAAGGAAGCATCTGCTACTTTCAAAACAGCTGTTGCTCGGTATACATTTGGAATGTGGGCCAGACCATTTGAATACACAAGACGGTGGTCTGAAATCAAATTAAAGTGATTTATATATTAGGGTTTATGATGTAATAATGAGATAAGAAAAGCCTTGTTGGACATGCTCTCAAGCTGACACATCAGCTTTTCTTGTGTCACTTGGATTTCTTCTTTTATAGAAAGTATAGATATCAAGAGTTATAAATAATTTTAGCAATATTATAAATAGTGTAACTATTTTAACATTATTTTTAATATCAGTGGAGCATCTTGGAGATTTTTGATGTAAACATTAAATATTTGTAACCATTGTAATATTTTATTATTATTTCTCTAATTAATTATTCAAAAATATTTTATCCTACAGATATTAAAGTTTAACCTATACATATCAAAACAAACATTAATAATCTCTCATCTCTCTTGAAATAATAGTTGAAATCAATCCTACACGTATTTAAATTTGAACTACACATATAAAATAACATCATAGATGTATTGCACTTTTACTACACATGTCGACACAAATATTTATCATTCTCTATAAAATAATTCCAACTATATTATACAATCAATTCTTTAATTTATTTAGCTAAATTACAGGGTATCAATAAATAATCAATTTATTAGAATTATCTTTATACAGTTATGTAGGGTGGTGTGGGATAAAGCCCCTAGGAGTTTTGTCAAACCATATAAGCGCCATATAGATGGCACATAAGCGGGGGGCTTTATCATTAACTTACACGGTGTGGAATAACGGTCATATAAAGCCCTTTTTGTCACATTCCAACCGATGACGGAAACATCTAGGCCAGACATAATATATTGCTCAAAGACATCATAACACTAAATTGCGATATATATTAAGATTCAAAATTTCATTTCATGTTATCAATACAAACATTGCATTGTTTAAAAAGGAAATACAACAATTTGGAAATTTCTTGACTA
The DNA here is from genome assembly GCF_002127325.2 of Helianthus annuus. Taxonomy (NCBI): domain Eukaryota; kingdom Viridiplantae; phylum Streptophyta; class Magnoliopsida; order Asterales; family Asteraceae; genus Helianthus; species Helianthus annuus. The sequence goes on from NC_035438.2 coordinate 83,121,861, forward strand.
GAAACATCAAAATGCATAAATAAATTAGGCGAGTAACTAAGTCCACCGCAAGTAATTTTCTTGTGATATCATCTCGAACGTTTCCTGCAACATGTATAAAATATCCGTCAACACAAATAATGTCGCTGAGCATACTAGTTTGTTTACATAGCATAAACAGAATAATACTCAAATCCAAATGCTTATGGTATACTAAATTATGTATCATACTAGCATGCAATAGCTAAAAATCAATCCAAAGTTTGGCACTAGCGTAACCTTATCACCGAAGCAAATAAGGTCGTAAAAAATAACTTAACAATGACCCACAAAACGGGGCGCTGTGCTAATCCTGTAGCGCTATATACATTAAGGGAGGATCGCAAGGTTAATGATAGATAGCTAAGTATAAGACTAATCTAGAATGTATTCACATTTAGCATAACAAATAAGCATGTTTAAGGATTGAGTTTTTGAATAACTTTGATTGTATGCGTGTGTAAGTATGTTTAGTATGGATACATGTTGCAACCCAAATAGTGCTTTAAACATAAAAGGGTATACTTTGAACTCACGGTTTGCAAAGAATTTCTACAATACGCGAGTGAGCGGGTTTGAGGGATGGAACACCAAAGTCACCCTAAAAAGGTAAACAAAGGTGTATGAATATAAGGATTAGAAGTTTGGAAAATAAACGGAAATTTACGAGTATGAAAATACACCGCTTCGACACTTATTTGGATACTATTATTAGTGTGTGTTTTTCATGGGTGTTAGACACCCATTAGAAGTCCAAAGATAAAGAATCCAAAACTCGGATATTCTCCACCTTAACACATAACATTCAACCATGGATCGGTTGATATTATGGTTTAGTTTTGGAGTAACTATTACATATAAATTATTACGTATATATTTGTCACACACTAGAGGTAGGGTAATCCACTAACCTCAAGAATTTCACCATTGCACAAAATCATCAACATAGTTGATGATTTGGATGGTCATGAATACAAGGAATAAAATGCATAATGAAACTACTATTTTGCTAAGTAACCAAGTGAGGGATGGTGGAATTTTAGTTGTAGAACCAAGGTCCTCAACAACACCATTCATACCTTAACACAAGCCTTCCAACATTGCTTTATTGGAGACTTGGTTTGATTTCACTCACATAGTTGTTTACAAGGATATTAAATGGAGGCATATAAACCTCAAGTTTCTGGAAATTAACCTTAACACAAGTCTTGTTGGTGAGTTGGTTTGGTATCAAGAACTTCCAAGAACAAAGTAAACAAAGACAAGTATAAATAGTTTACTAAAAATCCCAACTTAGACCTCAAAAATGGTGGTTTACCATCCTCATTTACCATGGTAAAGAAGAGGTAATACTCCTAGAAGTTTTCCAAGTGTAGGGAAGAAGAAGACAAGTAAGAAAATGCAAGAAGAAAACTCAAAACTCATTGTTTTGGTTCTTGAACTTTTTGCCCAAAGTGAAAGAACTTGAAGATTAGAGAGTGTTTGAGAGTGATTTGGAAGTGGTGAAAGTGTTTAGGAGGTGTTAGGGGCTGATATTTATAAGTGGGATTAGGTTTTGGGGTATTAAAGAAGGTGGTTGGGGGTTAAAAGGAGGGAAAAGATCAAAATTCGCGAGCTGATTACGAGCCTGCTGCCAGAGGCCCCCTTGCGGACCGTAAGGAGGGTAATACAGTCCGCAGGGACCTTAATTTTTCAAAATTCAAATTTTGGTCCTTGGGTTTGTTTGGTTTGTTATTTTATGCTAAAACACATAGTTTTGCATGTTTTTTAGTGTTTATAGTGTATACAAGCATGGGAAATAATAAAGATACTTATGAAATAACATTTCAAAGAAAATGAATCTCAATGTGTTGTTCGTTTTGATTTAAAATGCGTATTTAGGATTGTTTACGTATCATGCAAGAATAACTAGGAAAATTAATATAAAAGGTAATTTCCATTATGATCAAGTTTCAAATTACACGGGGGTTGAAGAGAGAATATGAATTACATTAAAAATGGAAAAGAATGAAAAATACAGAACGTTACAGTCTCCCATACTATAGGAAATATCATCCCGAAATTTATTTAGGAGGAAAACTCTAAGAAAAGATGCGGGTACTTAGTCTTCATTTTGTCTTCACGTTCCTAAGTAAAAGATAGGGGTATGACTACACTTGAGCTGCTTGACTTCGCGGTCAATGATTTTAACAGGATTTTCGATAAAATGTATCGTCCCATCGATGCGTATGTCGACAAGCGGAATTTGAAGGCCTTCATCAGCTAGGCACTTCTTGAGATTTGAAACATGGAATGTTGGATGAACATAGCTAAGTTCTTGAGGTAAGTCAATTGCTCCAACCTCCTCTCTTCTTCTAAAGTCAGCCTCATTAGGGATGGACAACCCTTTGAATACAGAAAGGATTCGTGGTTATGCTGAGCTTCGTCAACCCTTAGGTCCCAACACCGTGACCTCTTTCTGTATGTTCCGATCAGTTGGGACTCGCAACTGGTTTTCCTGCTTCCGGTCCATCTCACCGTGGTTGTTGGCTTGTGGTGGCCGGCACAATCGCACGTTAACCAAATTTTTAACAGCTGCCCGCTTGGGGATTTGTCGTAGATCGTATGTTTAATGACTATGGCGTACCCATTTTGGCGTCCGACTTCTCTACACCATTCCACCAATTCATCAATGCTATCGAAACACTTGTATGTGAGAACTTATGCATGTATACGGCCCGTATAACGTTATACGGGTCGTATACAACATTTATTATTTTTTATTCGCTCGTATAGACAATATATGAGCACTGTTTATGGCTTGTATACGGGCCGTATAACAGTATACGGCCCGTATATAAGTCAATATATATATATATATATATATATATATATATATATATATATATATATATATAGAGAGAGAGAGAGAGAGAGAAAGTATAATGTACAAAAAGGCTTATCCTACATTATCATACGCGACAGAGTTATAACGTGCGTAATTAGTATCCTATGCGTGATTATCACTTTTTATGATCAACATAACTTGCGTAATTAAGCTCCCATGCGTGATTAGGTCAAAAAAATTGATCCCATGCGTGATTAATTGCTCCCATGCGTGATTAACTGGCTCCCATGCGTGATTAACTGATCCATGCGTGATTTTTGGCCTGATCCAAGGGTTACGCGCGTCGCGTACATTTTGTATGATAAGCCTTTTTGTATGTTAACCTTTCCCTATATATATATGTGTATATATATATATATATATATATTTATATTGTATAGGTGAAATTGAAGAAATCGTACTACGTATGTGTTCCGAGATTCGGTTTACTTTGCTTTGCTTTGCTTTTGCTTCATGTTTATTAACTGGTCGTTTGTTTGACTTCAAACGTATAAACAATAATATCAAACGTACGACAAATAAACATATAAATAAATGTTATACCTGATTGGTTGTAAACTCATTAGGTTCCTGGTCAACGTTTGAACCCTCAGGCGGTCCACCACTACCGGGAGGATATTGAAAACTACCGGGCAGTGGTCCACCACTAGCAAGAGGGGATTGAAAACCAACGAGCGACAGTGGATAATAACAATCATAATTAGCTTGAAAGGAATCCAAACCCCAAGGATCCTCACTTGCATCAGACACAAGGTTGAGATCGAACGGAACATTTAGATCAAACAAACCCGGATTGTTATTTTGATTGTTTTGATCACTCTCATGATTCGACTCGTTAGCCGAGTCACTACCGAAAATGTTCCAAAACGACATTGATAAGGTAATATAACTTGAATACAGAGAAACATAGAAGAAACGAATAGAAGTTGAATGAAAATGAATAAGATTAGTGTCATTTATATAGACATTTCTACGGAATATTACATCGTATCAAATGAGTAACACGCGGATCGAGGAACCTAACGTCGAATCAAATAACTCGCACGAATATAGAGGAATCTAACGTCTAACTCGGACGAAATTCGGAATATACGGGTCGTATAACGTTATACGGCCCGTATAAAGGGTCGCATACATTATATACGATTAGACAAAAATCTTATTCTCACATGGTGTATACGAGCCGTATAAGGTTATACAACCCGTATACACCATGTGAGAATAAAATTTTACCATATGGGATTATTAACTCCATATTTTTATCTTTATATTACTAATAAATACTTAATTTATTATATATTCTCGTTTTTATACGCTCACACTAATTTGATGGATAATAGGTAGTAGCTTTTTATATATAGAAAAGCTACCATAGCGATTTTTAAAAGAAAGTATAGTGCTGGGTTAGATAAATGTTGAATGAGATGTAGTGAGTTAATAGATTTTTTATATATTAATCGAGGTTGATGGATAGAATGTGAATGCTTTAACTGGTCAAAATATGCACACGAGATTGCTTCTGAGGTTACCACGATAGTCAATAGAGAAATATTTAAATGTTAAAAAAGAATTCTGTGACCTACTGAATAAGTCTTTTACATAAAATGACAACAGGAATGTTCCTTGTTTTAAAAGTTTGTTAGGGTGTCCGGAGTGGTAATCGGTAAAGGATGGCAAACCCTTTTACCGAGTGGTAAACACCACCGTCAACAAGTGTTTAGTCACCAAAGTTTGCCAAATCGGTGGTGGCATGCCGAATCGGTGAGGGGAGGAAGGAGAGAGAGAGGGGGTGTGTGGGTGGGGTTCATTCTATCTCTCAACCAATCACACTTTTTTTTTTTTTTTAAAGTTTACCACTTTATCAAATGTCTAAACCATTGCCAATACTTTTCACCAAAGTTTAAACACTTTTCACTGATTGACATGGCGCGCTCTGATTGGTCGGTTTTTTGGTTTACCACTCCAAAATGTTTAACCACTCCCCACACCCTTAGTTCTTTACAATAGATGACGACTTAAATTATATACAATGTGTATATTTAATTCAATTTGTCCTCTATTAATAGAAAACAACAAGTGTTCAACACGGACCGAAAGAAATAGTTTGAACAATGTTCCATTGCTTTGCGAAATATAATACTAAAAAAATTATATGAAACAAAAATACATATTGTTTAGTATGATGATCGAAGGAGGACCAAAACGGTGTGAGCTCTACACTCAGCTTTCATAGCCTTTACGCCTTGACCTCTTAACCTCTTCTCGAATAATAAGAAGTGCCGAAACAAAAGCTTTATCGACGTTTGGAGATACAGACACCGAAAATTTATCTTCAGGTTTCTCTGTCTTCTGACGAGTAACTTGAGTATGCAACTGTAACACAATTATAGGTTAATAAGGTTTGGAACGACTCGTTTGAATGATTAATTTTTAAAGAAAATGTTGCATTACAAAATCTGAGATTGCGACTTCAACTAGAAAGTCACTATCTAGATAGCAACTAACCAATTTGTCATCAATCAATCATGTGTTAAAAAAATCCAAATTTTTAAAAATAATCAATATTAGGTTTCACGTCATACCTGGGCAAGAACTGTAACTTTATCTTGAGCGAATATTATCGATGTTCCATCTTTATAATTGTCATAAACTCGGTAATTGAAAGTGCTTTCGGTCATATTGGAAGCCATGTAAACATCGAATCGAAACGACTTGTGACCTCTTGTCTTCTTTACGGTGAAGAGCCTGTGGTGCTCATGGTGGTCTCCTTTGTAAGCTTGGCGTCTTCTATGCACACTGATGTGCTGCATTAATGTACAAAGTAAACAAACATATCTCTGTGTTAGGAGTCACTACGAGCCTCGTGTTTATAATTATGAAACGATCGATCATATGATTATTAATTTAAATTTTGGTTATTTTCAAAACTTATAACTCAATAGTTTTTTTGGATTTCAGATATGAAAAAAAAAAGTCAAATTCTTTGTATGGGTTCATTGTGTGAATTTCAGTTTAGTTTTTTCTTTGTTTTTAAGTTTATATCAATATATATTTTAGATTTCTTTAATAATAATACGTAGTATCTAACATTCTAAAAAAACCTAAATACATAGTTTAGTTATTTTTCTTTTTACATTTAGATATTAATTTTATACACTGAGACCCGGGTTGTATTTAACATAAAGTATTTTTAATCTTATAATATAAAAAACATACTACGTTCTGCATGTAACTCGGTTTTTAATAAAATATCTATTAAAATGTAAAAAAATGCATTTAGATTTTTTAAAGTATTACAAATATATTATTTGAGAAAAAACTAAATTACATATTAAATAAATATTGAAAAATAATTCAAATTCACATAACTAATACTTTAAGCTTAGTCGTTGCAATCTTTTACATTTGTAGTTGCTATCTATGATAGGGAATCAAATTTTAAAATAACTTTTTAAAAATGAAAAAAAAAAAATCACATGTTAACCATCCGTTCATTTTGGAAATTTCCATATAATCTCTCAAACTTACTTACTACATAAGAGATCAAAGAAATTACCTTTGTGGTGAACGAGATGATCGTTGTGTCCGACTCATCTACCATTTCGCGAAAACCATTCTTCTTCTTCTTGGCTTTAAATATAACATTTCCATCATCGTCGCTGATCTTGAACTTGTCTTCCGAGTCATGGTTCTTTTCAAATACTAACTGCACTGGGTAAGTAGAACAATATTTTTGGTCCACAATTACAACAGGATATTCAGGCTCCTTAAACACACGATCCGGGGTTCCTCTCCCATCATCATCCGACGAATAACATGGACTAGCCATCGAGTAGGGGCTCGACATATTGATTGGTGTAGTTAACCCGGTTATGTTATGATCACCACAATGCACATGAGGCAGGTGTGGTGGTTGTAGCCGAATAGGTTGGTTCCAAGAGACGTTAACCAATTTTAAGATGGGCCTTCGTCGTTTAGATATAAGAGGAATGCCGACTTTTACGGGTCTTCGTCAATTCTATCTTTAGGTTACATTTAATTTGTGTTCCAAAGTTGACCTGATCAAACCAATATTTATTGATCCATTCATTCTAACACAATTATAACGGTTTATTGATTACTATAAATGAATTATATATTAAAGTAGCTTTACATAAATCAGTTTAACTTTTTTTTTTTGAACGGCAAATTCTATTTTTACTCAGTGTGGAATTGAACTCATGATCTTTCAAATTTAGGTGTTCCTAAAAGGTTTGCGTCTCCTATAGAGCCACCAACCCAAAAGTCTATTTAACTTCTTTTTAATCGATGGATTTTTTGTAGAATTTTCACAAAGTTATTTGTCTGGTTTTTTTTTGAGAAATGATATAATTTAATTAGTAATTATTTTTTTTTTTTTAAAATTCCTTATAAAAATAAGGGAGGGGGTGGGGATGGATTTCCTTGGAAGAGGTCTAGGGTTTCCCATGATGAGGGAGGAGGTGGGGATGGATTAGGATTTTATGTTATAGGATTTGTTAACATTTGATGTTATTTTGGAGGTGGTTGCACCTTGAAGCCTCGTTTCGAAATTCTTTACATACTGTTTGTTGGTGTCTTTGTTGGACAGGAAACATGGTTGCAACAACCCGCGGGTCTAGCCGCGGGAAACAGAAGATCGATCAGACTCCAAGCGTTATATATCTCAGTTCAGGGAAAACGTGGGACCCTTAACATGTGCTTTTATTATTAGGTATGTTGGTGGTCGTAATGGTTTTTGGCGGGTTGTAGAATATGAAGGGCGACATACTAGAAAGAGGCGTAACGAAACGGATGGTCGTGGTCTATTTGAATCCTTAGACGATAGCCATAGTGCAAAGTGAGTTACAGTCACACGTTCTTCGACAAAGAAGGATAGAGAGATTTTGAACATTTCTGATGAGTATACGGGGAACGAAAAGAAACGAAAGGTCGTGAAACGAAAGGACATACCCAGCCTAAAGACGCGTTCTCCGCCGAAACAACTATACAATGCGATGTCATACATGTCACGGAGGCATGAAGAAGCTATAAAGGAAATGGGTCTCGGTGGGCTGCTGGGATTTGTCGTCGACAGAATTCCAGAAAAAACTCGCCTTTCATGTTGTCGAACAATTTGATGCTGAAAATTTGACACTGAATCTTGGAAACGCCCAGCTGGTCGTCACATCAACTTTGATCAGCCAACTGTTGGGTATCCGTGAAGGAGGTTTGAACTTTGGCGCGATTCTACCATCTAAGACAAACACCCATCGTTAAAAGGGTGGCGTGCTAGGTACCCCCTGGCTTTTACATATCCCTCACTTTATTATCCACTTAAATCCAACAAGACACTTATAATAATATGATGTTTTTCCGCGTTGATTTCGTGTTGCTCTTCCTTACCACAATGGCTTCATCACAGATAAATGGGTATGTGAATGACAAATTTTTAAAGCGCTTAACAGTTGATACACGCTTCGAAGAGTACGACTGGTGCCCCTGACTATCTTGACGGTACGTCGTAAAAATGCAAGAAGAAGTGGAAACCAAAGTACCCAAACAGTTGGTGGGTTGGGCCCCTGACTATCTTGACGGTACGTCGTAAAAATTGTTTGTGATTTGGGAAAAAAGATTCATGTGGTTAATGACATACTTTTTGTGAGTTTGTTGTATGTCGACATCAGAGAGCTGGTTGCGCTAAGCACGAGGGCTGGCATTCGGGCCATTCAGTTCTGGACTAGAGACATGTTGACACGTCGACAAGATTACGAGATCAATAATGGTGGGTTTGGGCAAGGCAACTTGAAAGAGATAAGTGTTGGTGCCGTTGAAGCAAGCGATGATGTAGATGACGAGACATTTGCGAACACACATGTATTTTGAATGTGAGCCCTTTGCGCCGTACTTTTTTAAAGCCTTATGTTTATTTTGTTGTTGTAACAGGAGTTTGTTGACTGCGTTGAGAAGTGGGGAGATAGGTTGGCGGCGGTTCGGGTTAAGATTGAAACGCACTTAGGTGCCCATTTAGCCGAGGACCCAAATAACAAGGGCCTCCAGGGTCTAAAGCGTAGGTACATTGATGTGTTGGATGAGGTTCTAGTTTGGCCCACCGATGGGTTTGACAACTTTGAAGAGGGACAAATGTTCAAGCGGGCATCGACAAACGCCCAACGCACCCCGGACGTAAGCGCATGTATCGCAAGTCACGAAAACCCCATCCCCCCACTATTTTCGTGACATGATACGTGTCTGAAAATGTGAGAGACATGATTTCAGACGCAGCTGCTTCGAAGAGTATAGCACAGATACTGATTGAGTTGAATACATATTCGGTTGAGAAGATAAACACACACAAAAAGAAGAGACCGAGCAGACGACTAAGTGGTGGCCTCTTTTTTTAAAAAATGTTACTTATTGCCCGCACCCCTCATAGATCCTTATCCTGATATTTTATTGTTAACCTTAAATCGTGACCAGGCATCAAGGGGTGTAAGAGTATGAAAAGTCTGGAAGTAGTTATGGTGCACGGCGACGATGGGGACGCGGTTGACTTAGGTGCCTGTACACCTATTGCTCCATATGTGGAATCCATTTCTGATGTCCCCGTGTGCCATATGGCGGATAGTATCTGTACACCGAGACATTGCGGGGATTGAGGTGTAGGATGATGTATGTTGAGACAGTGCGGTTGAAAACATGAATTTGGGATTGAGGGATGCTTAGGATGCGCCATCTCATGGGACCAAGGTACGATTACGACAAAAAATTAAAAAAAAAAACAAAAGTGTTAGTGTTAACAGCCAACATGGTGTTGTATACGTATGTGCGTATTATTTCTGGCATTTTCCAACGGGATAAAAAACAAGGCGTGATGATTTATGATGTCTGTCGTCAGTGACATGCAAAAATCGAGATAAACTAGTAGCTATAGTAAGTCGGATATCGAACCAGATGAGGATTGTGGAAAGTGTCGTAATGAAAAGTTTCAATTAACTACTACAGAATTGGAGAACCAGTTTGTTTGATTGTGAGAAATAGCTAAATTAACGAATAAAATTTTTGTTTTAAATCAATGAGAGAAAAGATGGTTCCTCCAGATTTCAGGTTTTGCAGTTAACTTCAATTATGTGTTTAATCGTTACCTACATAGACATAGGTGTTAATTTCGATTAATTAATTGTGATAACCAACGACTAAGTACTCCGGTCAATACATAACGGGAGGTTATCGAATGATTATCAATTACAATTTACAAACCCTAACCCCATGTCAAATATATCGCAATTACTAGAACTCTCGGGAACTGAATGCTTAGAAATTAAGGTTTAAATAAACGTAACTATTTACAATCAAGAAATCAAATCAATGGTGAAAAGCATCGAATGCTTAGATCACCAATAAAACAATTGTATCAACACATAATACCAATCAACTTACAAAAACCCTTCGTCCGGAGGAAACCACTAAAAAAACTAGCCGCTCATGTTGCAAGATTGATCTTCACAAGCTTGAGTAATAATCAAAATCACCATCCTAATTATATATTATATAATAAAAATAATCGATGATGATGTTGTGATGATTTGATGTCTTGGGATATGATTGACTTTGTGCCTTGTGCCTCTCCCTTCTCGACTGCCGAGATGATGATGATTATTTTGATAAAAAATCAAAACCCTCCAAACCTTGAATGACGGCTCCTCCTTCCTGCGTGTAACATATATGATGAGGGTGTAAGGGGCACTCCCTAAGAGGAGTCCCCTCTCTTACGCCCAATTAATCCTTGTGTGCCACGTCAACTCTCCATTTAAACTCCTCTAACACCCTAAATTGATGGCGACACTCCCTTCTTAGATGACTTGGTTTTTTAATTTTTTTTTGTTTTTTTATTTGTTGAAAATATGCATGTTTATAAAAAAATATTAATAAAAATTAAATAAAAATTAACAAAATACATTTCAAAGTAGAAAATAAAAATAAAAATTAAATTCAAACTAGAAAATAAAAGTTACATTCAAACTAGAAAATAAAAATTACATTAAAACTAGAAAATAAAAATTTTAGAAATCGCATGGCCACCCGTACTTGTTAGCGATTTCGCGCTTTCGGGCGAGGATGAATGACAACATATTTGGCGGAGCATCGTCGTGCGGCTTGAGGAATGTTTTCATATCTCGATCGTAATTGTAGTTTTTCATCGTCTCACGTTGTTCCGATATGAGCTCGCGAACCTCCGACTCTCTTTTCTTCCTCAATTCGATCGCCTCCAATTCCATCGCTTGCTTCGCTTCTTTCATGGCGGTGTACTCTTTGAATTGTGCCGCCAACTCGGCCGAGCTTCCCTCGGACGATGTCGCTTGACGCTTGTCTCGCCGTTGTGGTCTTTGTGGCGAGGGGTCTTCGTTCATATCCGGTATCGAAGGGTCCACGTCAACGGGCTTTCTTTTATGTGCCGAACCTTCACCTTCCTCACCCAACAATGGGACTTGGGCCCATTTGTCGTGTTTTCGAACGACCTCCCACGCCTCGACATGTTGAAAACCGTTCGGAAATCTCTCTTTAAATTCTGTTAACGCGACTTTCATCACGTCGAGATCCTTACATCCGCTTCCTCGTGTGCGATCCTACATATTATAAAAATAATAAGTGTTAAAAAAGTATGAACTTAGTAAATAAAATTAAAAATTATACAATGTTAAAAAAATAAAAATTTTACCGCTTGTTGGTATAGGCCGTTGAAAAAGTTTATTTTCGCTTTCATCGGGTTTCATTTAGACCGTACTTGATGCACGGTCCGGTTACTTCCGCCGACGGTGGCGTTAAAATGATCTAAAATTTTACGCCAAAAACTATTGCGGTTTTATTGATTGCCCTTCTTTTTGTTGGTAGAGCAATGTACCCACGCCTTCGCCAACGCCTCTTCTTGGACCTTTGTCCATTTTTCGCTCACTGTTTTTCCCCTTTTTATCCCGAGTGTCATCTTCTTCGTTGCCCGCGTCTTCATCCACGTTATATTCATCATCCTCGTTCTCGTCCTCGTCGCCCAAATTTTGAGTTTCGGGCACTACCTCATCGTCCTCGTCGTCGTAAATAGGTAGAGGACGTTCGACATTTCCTCGTGATGGAACTTGTGGGGCACGAAAAGCATATGGGTCGAAGGCGGGGGATTGAGGAGGAGCGTCCATTGATTACAAATTTTGAAAATAGCCGAAATTGGCTTGAAGGTTGGGTGGTTGGGTGTTGTAAAAGGAGGGGTGTGAAGGTTGTTGGAAAAAAAACGGGGGTTGTGAAGTGTATCCGAAAGGGGGTTGTAGTTGTGCACTTGCACCGCTCGAACCACCACGAGACGGTTGCGAGCCCCGTCCCTTAGTTTTTTTCTTCGCATCGCGGGGTTAGTTCTCCATTGCTCGGTTTGAAGTGGGTGTGGTTTGAGAGTATAAAAAATAAGTGAAGTGGGTGTGGTTGGAGAGTATAAAAAATGTGTGAAATTGTTGTGGTTTGAGTATAAAAATTGAGTGAATGGTGTGGTTATTTATATATGTTTTAAAAAGTAATTTTTTTTAAAAAAGTCGACCGTTGCACACTTGGCCGTTCCTCAAAAATCGTGCATTTCAAGCGGTGAATACACACCGAGCCCATTCCCCGAATCGGGTCCCCGCGTTGATGGCGGCGGTGTTCCCGATCGGGGTTATGGGTCACCGAAACCATCCCCCGCGTGTGCCCCGTGCACCCTGATGATGTAATCAGAAGTCAGCGCCTCCAAGTCACGTGATGTGATGATGATGTTCTCTCCAAGTCGGCTGACCGTTTTTTCTCGTGTGTGTATATTGTCTTCAAACTCGTGGGCCCCCTATGCGTGTCTTTTGAGGCAGGGTTTAAACCCATTCAATGCTAAACAACAAAAATCCACACTATCACGGGGTTAGTTTTCGACCCCCGTGTGGCGTCCCCAAGTCCCGGGGACGAGCCAATCCATCCCGCTTCTTTGTGTGGGTCAGTGGTTTCGTCCTGCCTTGGACTCATCAAGAGAGCGGCGCCAGCTCTCGACCAGTGGTGCGTTCGTCGTTTGCACGACTAGGCACGTACACCTCTTCATTGACACTGACTCCGTCCCCCGATAAAGTCCAGGACTAGCCAGTAACCCAAGCGTTCAAGCACAGCCCACAACATTGCGACCTTCAAATATTTGGCCCGTGACACTCTCCCACCACCATTTCATGCACGTCCTCATGCATGCTCGCCGTCCCATACCAGCTCGCATACTTGACAGTGCATGATCCCCTTATGTTGAGTATGATTCACTTTGGGAGGGTAGGACACCCGGAAGCACAACAACAATGATCTTCTGTCGTGCATGTTCAATATAGTGCGTCAGTTTTGGTTTAAGTGGCGCTGACGTCCGCCGCATCGGATTAGGTGCCGACGATTCACCTTGTTTCAGGAATACGGGGAACCTGAATAATTGTAGCAGCTTTCACAAAACTTCCTTTTTACGGCGCTGCTTGGACCGTATATTTTTGAACATAACACGGAGGGCTTCACTGCAACTATACTTGAGCGGCTCTCACGATCCCATACTCGCGGAGTACAAAGACCTTTGCCGAAGCAAACCCATATTTGGTCTTCTCCCACCACCATTGCGCAACCATACTCTAAATGTTAAGCTCATTTGGTTAAGAGTCACGTTCCAATGTATCCGAGAATCGTTCTGCTCTGATACCAAGTTGTCACGGGGTTAGTTTTCGACCCCCGTGTGGCGTCCCCAAGTCCCGGGGACGAGCCAATCCATCCCGCTTCTTTGTGTGGGTCACTGGTTTCGTCCTGCCTTGGACTCATCAGGAGAGCGGCGCCAGCTCTCGACCAAAGGTGCGTTTGTCGTTTGCACGACTAGGCACGTACACCTCTTCATTGACACTGACTCCGTCCCCCGATAAAGTCCAGGACTAGCCAGTAACCCAAGCGTTCAAGCACAGCCCACAGCATTGCGATCTTCAAATATTTGGCCCGTGACAACACACTGACTTATATCATCTGCCGTAAGCTACGAATTTAAACCGTAGCTTACAATTTCAAAACTCTGTTCCTTATCTTTGCTTAACACATCCACTCGTAACCTACGGATGACAACCCGTAGCCTACGATCGCACCAAAGCCCTCTTTGCTCTTCTTTCTTTCAAACATTCAATAAATGACAAATTGGTCCCTGTATTTTATGTTTTCCATTCTTCTCACATATTCAACTATATGATACTTTTAGTTAAGTACCAAATGGCCCTTTAACTTCATTCTTTTAAATGAATTGTATCAGTAAGCCTCCATATCATCCGAACAAACTTCCACATTCATCTTTAACCACTATAAGAACGCCGCATTACGTGTTTTACCTGCAAATCACTAAATCCTCGTAGTTACTTCATTCTAAGCAAATAAACACATCAAACGCACATAAAACATGATATTTAGACACTCTAAAGCTCGAGTTTCACACTTTCCATCAATTTAGAGCAAGCTGGGCTGAGTTGCAAGAATGACACGTCAGCGATTATGCAGGTTTTTGATGGGATCGAAGAGCTTCTAAATACAGGTATTAAAAAATTGTTTATTACTCCATTACGTTAACAATCCGACGTTGAGTTACTGCTCGTCGTGTTCAGAGGGAGAGGTGTGAAATGTCCAACAATGAAAGTTCACAACTGGGGGTGTCGTCGTCTTCAGGTTTAGAGATTTTACCTCGGCTATGAAAAAAAACGAAGAAGAAGAATGATCGGATCTGAACCGCCACAACCACCCCTACTTTTTTCTGTCTGTAGATCCGTTGACAGGCTACTAGGTGCGGCAATTATATGTCGCCGAAAGGTGGGTGTGTGAATGTTGTTGGTAATGGCAGGAGGTGGTGGCGACAACAAGGGGTGGTGATGGCGGTAGAAAGATGGGAGAAGGGTGGGGTGGGGTGTGTCTTGTGTGTGAGGGAGAGAGTTTAGAAGATTTTCCTCAGAGAGAAAGGGTAAAGGGTAGTAGGACGTGGGTGGGTTTTTATTTATTTATTTAAGTATTTATGTATAAGAAACGACTAAACTATCCTTAAATGAATAGGTAAAAGGACTTAAATACCCTTATGTAATCTAATTTAACCAAAAAATGTAACCAGGTTAAGGCTAAAGGGCATAACGTGCAGAATTTTGAAACATTAAGTACAAAACTCGTCAACTTTTACGCTAAAGGACACTGCTTGAAAAATAGTGTTAACATAAAGGACAAAACTTGTAATTTATTCTAAAAAATCTTAAAAGGGTAAATTACACTTCGTCCTATATGTTTGTAGCAGTTTGCAATGGATGACCTTTAACTTCAATAATTACAGTCACAATCCTTTATATGGAAAACTCATTACATCTTTCGTCCTTTAGCACTAACCAAGTTAAAATTTTAAGTTAAGTCTATTCACTTGAGGGTATTATGGTCATTTCACGCTTTTATTTAAAATGTCTCTAATTTAAAACAACCACCACCACCGCCGGTTACGACCACCACCATCGCCCCGCCACCAACCACCACCACTGTTTGCTGCCAACCATCACCACCACTCCCTTCCCTTTTAGATCATTGGAACCACCCAAATCGAAACCCTCAAATCTAACCTATACTTATTTTTTTTTTGGATGATCATACATTTTTTTCAAACAACTATAAGATAACCATGTCAACAACCGTTTGATCCAAATAGGCTACAATAACAAAGCAAGAAAGACGAGATACAAAAGTAAACCATTCATATAAATGACTGAAAGTTTCAAACTTCATTGAATCATAAAAAGTCGAGTTTAATTATAAAAAACAGCTTATGGTCCTCACTTTCCTAATAAGAAAGCATTATGCAAGTTACCCATGAACATTTCAATTAAAAATCCTCTCATTCCTCTGCTTTCAGATTTTTACCGTTGGTTGAAAAGGGCTCTGCTAATGATACCGGTAGCCTCAATGTAACGGTCAACACACCTCGAGATGCAACTACTCTCTCCACCACTCAACAACCACCCAATCTGCATCTCCAACCAAAAACCCAATCTGCATCTCACCACCATCTCAACATCACCACCACAGCCACCATAAACAACCACCCGACAACCACGACCTGCCCCACCCTCTCTCCACATGTTCACTTTTATCGTTCATTGTCTCCCGATCTCTGTTAGGTTGCAAATCAGACCTGAAACAGATCTACGATGGTGAATCAGGAAAACGACTGGTGGAGGCCGACAATCACGCTCAAATCACCACCATCGGCGATCAGTGGCGGTGGCGTCCGATGATAATTAGTCACTTCAGGCGGTGAAAAGCTTCAGGTGACAGGTTATGAGACGGATATAAGTGAGTTGAAAGCTGGGATACGGTGGTAGTGGCTGGATTTATTAGTTGTGTCTGAGGTTAGTTGAATATACAGGGGGTGTTTGGGATTCCTTCTCAAAAACAACTTATTAACTTATATAAGTCATAAGTTAGAATTTCTAACTTCTCAAAAACAACTTTTTCACACACAAAAACAACTCAAATAAGTTAAACTAAACACTATAAAACAACTTATTAACTTTTATAAGTCAATAAGTTATAAGTTGCTCCAAAATAAGCTAACCCAAACACCCACAGAGAGAGAGAGAGAGAGAGAGAGAGAGAGAGAGAGATGGCTGAGATTCTAGGGTTAGGTTAGAGATTTGGGGGAGATGATGTTATATATGTAACTTTTTGGTTTTATTTATCAAGAAAATTTTAAATAAAAGTGTGAAATGACCATGATACCCTTATGTGAATAGATTTAACTTAAATTTTTAACCTGGTTAGTCTTAAAGGATGAAAGATGTAATGAGTTTTCCAAATAAAGGATTGTGACTGTAATTATTGAAGTTAAAGGTCATCCATTGCAAACCGTTACAAACATAAAGGAGGAAAAGTGTAATTTACCCATCTTAAAAATTAGTAGTTACTATTCATTATCCCGAAACCGAACCAAAACCGACCGAACAATATATGCATCGGTACCGATATTGATTTGTATTATTTTTACTTTCGATAAACTAACACCGTCTTAGTACCATAATATATCGGATAACATCAGTACTTATACCTGTATTCATTATTATGGTTTTATGTCTGATAACAGATTCGGTACTTGTACCGTAGTGAACCAAACTGAAACCGACCGAACAATTTCGGTATCGGTCCTGGTATTTATTTTTGTTGTTTTCTTTTTCGATAAATTGACACCATATCGCTACAGCACAATATCGAACAACACAGGTACAAGTACCTATATTCATATTTATGGTTTTCAGTTTCGATAATTTTTATGATATATAACTCTGTTTGTGATGATAAAAGAATAACGATACCAGTAACGTGACGATCTGAACCGGTCGATATTGTTTGAACAACATCGGTGTCGTTTGGTGTTTGTTTTTTTTTTATCAATTTCAGTTGCCGCAAAACACATGTTGATTTCTATACTGAATGCATGTATCGTCTCAGTACTGTATCAAACCGAACCGATACCTATCAAACGCCCGCAATAACGCAACACTGCAACGCGTGGGGGCAAATAACCTAGTTGATAATATTCTTATGTTATTAGTTTTTGCAAGCTTATAAAAATCATTTATGAGCGAATGAATAAATGTATGCACCTTTTACAACAAGTTTTATAAGGTGGTATTAGAGTTGTTTAAAAAGCTTGAGGCTTGATAAAAGAAAACACTTGTTTGTAAACACGTTGAGCACGAGACAAGGTAAACACGTCTCCTTGATTAGGCTTGTTTAGCAGGTTTGTTTAAATTAAAGCCCAAAATATAACATACACATTTATATAATATTAAAGACAAAGGTCGGTGGAGGACCTTTGTCTTTAAGTCCTCAAGTTTTACAAATATATACACTTAGCCTCTATACATTTATCTTCTTTCAATTTTCATATATTATTATATATAATATTAAAGACAAAGGTCGGTGGAGGACCTTTGTCTTTAAGTCCTCAAGTTTTACAAATATATACACTTAGCCTCTATACATTTATCTTCTTTCAATTTTCATATATTACAATTCTAATCCTTATACTTTTACTTTTTAACCCCTATATTTTTAGTTCTTTCACTTTACACTCTCAAACTAGGTAACTTAAGCATTCACTTTTAACTTTTGGTAATTGACAACTTTGATCTGCCAACTTTTTCTGCTTAATAACTTAACGTCAAACACGTGTTTTATGTGGTTATAGCATCACATTATGTGTCGTCAACTATAAACAACTAAGGTGCCGCCGACGAACGCGTTGTGTATCGCATTTTTAACGTACATGTCGTTTTAAAATTCACGTTTCAACGTAAATGACTCACGTTTTGATATAAACTTTTTTTCAAGCGAGTCTGGTAAAAAATAATACGTTTTATACTTATTTTGTGTACGTTCGTAAACTGTTTTTGAAAGCAAGTCGGGTCAAATATAATACGTTTTCATTCGATGGCGATGTATTTTTTTAAGTAAGAGTCGGGTCAAATATAAAGTATAAATACGAGTTACTTTAACTTTCGACGCTGCCGCAACGCACGGCGGGTCAAAATCCTAGTATATATAAAAATGTGTGTAAAAATATAAACTTAATTATCTTTTATTTAAATAAATGAATTGTTTCAAGCTTTTTCGAGTCAAACTTGATATTAACATTTCACTTTGTTAAGATAAACAACTTGATCTTAAAGCCCAAAATATAACACACATAATATATATAAAAATGTGTGTAAAAATATAAAACTAATTATCTTTTATTTCAATAAACAAATTGTTTCGAGCTTTTTCGAGTCAAACTTGATCTAAACATTTCACCTTGTTAAGATAAACAAGTTAGGCCGGCTCGGCCCGATATGCAGCCCTAGGTGGTGTTGAACAAACCGAGAGAGATTACCTGCTAAGCTACTACTTAAGTCAAATATGTTATTTTTTGTAAGGAGTTCTAACTAATGAAGACACGAAGTATTCAACAATCATGATTGCTAATAGAAGTTGGACATGCAATGATAATAATATTATTTGTTTTAAGGTACCTTCATCTACGTAAATCATATGAACGCCCTGATCAAATCTTCCTGCCAGAGCCATAGGTACAGGCAACCCCCATTTCTTTTCAAGAAACTTCTGCTCATTTCAAAACCCCGAATTTCTACATTCTCTTTGACTCTCAATCCGTGTTCTTACCTTCCAGATCTTGATGCTGGACAACTGACTCATGGGTACTTGATCAAATGCGGTGTTTATGGCTCTTGTGTTGATGTTGGGTATGGTTTACTCCGTATGTATGTGAAGTTGGGAGATTTTCATGGTGCATATAAGGTGTTCGATGAAATGCCTGTGAGAAATAATGTGGATGTGTTTGCTTGGATACCACATGGGTTTGGTAGTAATCGGACCGCTGAGGATGTCGTGGATGCTTTCGAGAAGATGGTGGAGTTATGTGTCGTTCCAAGTGTGCATTCGCTTTGTCGTGTGATTAAGGCTTGTGGTGAGTTGAACAGCATCGAAAAAGGTTGTTTTGTACATGGTTATGTGAAAGAAAATGGGTTTGACAAGCATGTCTTGGTGATGAATTCTTTGATATCGATGTATAGTAAAATGGTTAGGATGGATCTTGCTCAGCGAGTTTTTGATGATATGAGTTTTACTGATACCGTCTCGTGGAACTCGTTGATTACAGGCTATGCACAAAACCAGAACTGGCCAAAAGTGTTTGAGCTTTTTTTATGCATAAGGCGGGCTGAAAATCTTGTTCCTAATGTCGTTACATTTTTGGCATTACTTTCGAGTGTTGGCCATGCTCGAGAAGCTAGTACAGGAATGAGTATTCACGGGCACTTGATCACTATCGGTTTATATTCTGATGTCCAACTAGGAACCGCTGTTTTCAACATGTATGCAAAATGTGAACGACTTGACTATGCTGCGATTGTATTTGAACAAGATTTGGTACACAAGACTTTAGTGTCGTGGAATGCCCTAATTGCAGCATACAAACAAGAAGGCTATGACCGAGAGGCAGCGGATGTGTATGAACGGATGGTGGTGGAACCAGGTATGAAGCCTGATTCGTTCTCGTTTGCTAACGTACTTCCTGTTTATGCCAGTCTCAGAGATATTCAAAGAGTTAAATTAGTCCATTCAATGATTATAAAGACGGGTCTCGACGTTGAACATGACGTTGTGTTGTCTACAGCAATGTTGGATGCATACGGGAAGTGTTCAGATGTGAAAGCGGCCGAGAATTTATTCTCTTCCACTCACCACCCGAATACTGCAACGTGGAACGCGCTAATTGCTGTTTATATACTAAATGACCAAATTGAAAATGGGATGAATCTTTTTCGTCAAATGGTGTGTAGTAACGTGTCATTAGATTCTATAACCATGGTGACAATCTGTCAATTATGTGGACAAATGGGTTCGTTAAAGCATGCTAATATGCTCCATGGGTTTAGTCTTGTGAAAGGGTTTTCTTCACATCTTAATTTCGGAAACGCGTTGATAGACATGTATATGAGATGCGAATGCACAAAAAGTGCTGAGCGTTTTTTCCATTCAATGCCGATAAAGAACATAGTTACATGGAATACCATGATTTATGGTTACATGGCGGTTGGATGTTCTTCCACGGGTCTTAGCCTCTTTCAACAAATGCAATCAGAAACAGGGTACAAGCCGGATTCCGTAACCATTATTTCATTACTTCAAGGAAGTTTATCTGTCTCAGCTAGTTTTCTTGACTTGTTTCATGCGTATATCTTGAAATACGGTCTAGCTTCCGAGACACAGGTTATGAACAGTTTGATCGATGCATTTGCAAAGATTGGGAATTTAGAAAAGGCTCGAGAGTTGTTTAAGCAAACTGATTTTAAAAGAGATCAAAGCTCTTGGAACATAATGATTGCAGGATACGGAATGAATGGCCAAGGGAGCGAGTCTTGTAAACTTTTCGGTCAAATGGAGGGCAATGGGTATGCACCCGATGCCATAACATTCACATGTTTGCTATCGTCTTGCAGTCATTGTGGCCTAGTTGAGGATGGATGCAAATTCTTTCACCTGATGATTACAAAGTACAAGATTCAACCAAGTATAGAGCACTGGACTTGCATTATAGACATGTTGGGACGGGCCAATAGTTTGGAAGATGCGTATGATGTGATCAAAACTGGGATTTATCAGAAATATAGTGATTGTGCCCCATTAGACAGTGTTGCTGTTTGGGGGGCTTTATTGAGCGCGTGTAGATTCAGTATGAACATGGAGGTCGGGGAGGTTGTTGGGACAAAATTGTCCAAAATTGAGTCGGGTAGTTTAGAGTACTACTCATTGCTCTCGAATCTGTACTCGTCAAACAAGAAATGGGATGAAGCAATAGAAATTAGGAAAGTTTTTGGTGATGGTAAGGCGGCGAAAAAACCAGGGCTAAGTAGTTTGAAGAGTTGATAACTTGAGATACTACAAGGCTGGTCAAGTTTGGGTTCACATGATGGAGACTTACCAAACAAACAAACAAACAAACAAACATGCCCTGTAAAATCTCACTCATAGCAGAGGTATTGGCAAGGTATACGGAGGGTGGGATGAAGACAAACCTTTCCTCTAACAAATGGGTAGAGAGGCTACTCCGAGTGAGAGCCCCCCAACTCCAATTATTTTCGTCGTATACAATATAGTAATCCATGTAACATAAAATGTGACAGAGAATCAAAGCGACAACCTAATTGAGACTTCAAGCCTCAAATTGCCACATTACCACCCGCATGATAGATCTCATTACTGTTCACAAATTGTGGCCCATCTGCGTATGAATGTGTCAGTTTGGGTTAAACGTGTCTCTCAAATGGTTTACGGGTCAAACTAAAAACACTAGTTAAAAATGACGGGTCAAAGAGGCTGAAAGTTGCCTAAATTCTATTGCTAATACATACAAACTTCAAAAAGGTGTTTGTGTGTCAAAACAATCCTATCCATTAATATATTATTAATCATATATATGAAGCTACGAGCTTCAATCAATATAAAGACAGGGGATAAGATCAGTACTATAGATATTTATAAAAGCTAATTGCACTTTATATGAAAATGATAATTGCTTAAGTGTATTTATGATTGCAATTGACTGGACGGCCCATTACAATGCAACTACAAATATCTTTAAGCTAGAGAAGAATCTAAATAGTTGTTTGCTATATAAGTCAAAACATATGTTTAGTTAACAACTTTTAATTAAGAGAAACGACATTTGGTGAAACAATGAAACATATACTTGGTCCGTATTAATAACAGTTCAACATTTGTTCAAACATTGCCCACAGTTCTATTTCGGCTCCTTTAAATAGATTTTGCTTTTTAAAAAATGGATTGTTTTAAATCCCAGTAGTAACAACTTGGTGTTTTTTATTTGAAATTAATTTATGGTTAGTCGCTTGTCAACTTTGAAGTTGAAAATCCGAATAGTGAAGTCGCTATTTGAAACAACGACTTTATTTTCTGTGAATTTCATTTATATTTTTCTATTCTGTTTTCATTTACATTTAGTTTGGTTTTACACTAATAATATGTAATATTTAGTATTTTTAAAAATGCAAACCTTCGTATAATAATAAACCAAGCTTCTCATCTATTCTACTAAAGTCACTCAAACATGCTATTCACAACTGTCATTGTTGGCCCTTCCGCACTAACCACCGAAAAACCATCTAAAAACAGGGCCGAAACTTCCACTGTAGTTGCATCTACTTTTTTGCACCCAAAGCCAGTGGCGAAGTTTGAGATTTCCGACCGGGGGGGGGGGGTCGAAAACGTATGTACTCAAAAATTTGAGTCGCCCCCCCCCCCCCCCCCCATCTTAATGTTAGAAAAAAGAAAAAAAATAATTTAGAGGAAATTATGGATCCTTCAAGATCTCTCCATATTTATCATAGTCTTTCCTTTTTTATTCTTCTTGTAAAGCCTATAAATAAAGGCTAGTTTTTTATGTTTTTGTATGGAAGAAATATATCAATAAAATTCAGTCCCTTTTTGATTATCTCTGATTATCATTTACAACATGGTATCAGAGCAGAGTTAAGAGCAGAGTTATGATCCGTGAAAACTCTGTTCATCAATCTCAAACCAAAACCAAAATCGTTCAACAAACCTCAAACAAATCGATCTTTGTCAAACTCCCCAACGAAGAGTCAATCTTCGTTCAAAACCCCTAACGAAGATTCAGTCAAACCTTTCAACGAACCATAACCGTCCGACGAACAGTCCCCACGAAGACTCCATCTCTCAAGGAAAATCCTTAAAAAACAAAGAACAAGAAGATCTCTTGAAATCAAAACCGTCAATCCTCTTCGCCATTGACGGCTCGAGAAGCTCCGGCAGCCGTTAACCGTCGCCGTCGAAGAAGAAATCAGATAAGCGATCAAACACCGTCAAGTTGTTGCAGAGAACAATGAGAACGAATCTGACGGCGTTAGAATTATGTTAGGAGTAAGTGATTTGGATTTGATTTCGGTTATGAGTTCATTGTTGATTTCGAGACCGGTTGATTCGAGTTTATCGCATGCGAATGCGGTGCAGAGGTGTATCGAGCATGCAAAGCTTTGGATTGAGAGGTCTGAACAGGCTATTGATTTGAATATCCACTGTTGACTTCAATGCCTTAAAAAAACCTTTTTTAAAAAATAAAAATAAAAAAAAAAACAAAATCTTTTTAAAACATAAAAAAATCTTTTTTCAAAGCCAAAAAAAAAAAAAAAACAGATCCCAAAACCAAAACCCCAAAACTCAAAAACCCAAAACCGGAAAAAAAAACCCAAAACCCAAACACCCAAAAAACCCAAATCAAAACCAATGCCAAGACCCAAATGGCCAAGTTGAATTTTTTCAACTTGAGGGGAAACCAAAACCCAAAATGGGTTGCCATGTCGAAAGGCGGTAGCCTCAAATCAAATCAAAAGTTACCATGTCGAAAGGCGGTAACTCAATAGCTCAAACTACCATGTCTAGAAGACGGTAGCCAAACCAAAACCCAAAACCCAAAATCAAAACCAATCCAAGTTGAATCATGGCAATCCCACAATTCAACTTGAGGGGGAGTGTTAGAAAAGGAAAAAATAATTTAGAGAAATTTATGGATTCCTCAAGATCTCTCCATATTTATCATAGTCTTTCCTTTTTTATTCTTCTTGTAAAGCCTATAAATAAAGGCTAGTTTTTTATGTTTTTGTATGGAAGAAATATATCAATAAAATTCAGTCCCTTTTTGATTATCTCTGATTATCATTTACAACACTTAATAGCCGCGCCCCTGCCCAAAGCCTCTCCATGGACACTGTATGAGATCGCATTGTTTGGTAATCCAAACCCAAATGTTGTATGAGATCGCACTTGCAAAAAATACCTAAAAGACACCAAAATTTCACTTTGGGTTTTGCAAGATCATATAGTTATTGGCCTTTGTTGCACGAATTTCTGATTAAGTGTACTTAGCATAGGTTTAGTATGGAAAAGACTTTATGGTGTTTGTACTTATTATATTGCATGATCATGGATAATATAACATTAACTTATGTTACGTGTTTGGATTACCCTTCTAGAATTCTGATTTTTTATTACTCTTTTAAGCTAAGTAGGTTATGTTATATATGGTTAGCATCTATGATTAATATTGCATCAACTCCCAATAAGATTCATATTCTAATTTTTCTACGTAGTTATGATACACTCTTAACTTATGCTATAAGTTAAGTAGTTATGCTACCATCTGATTTCTGTTATAACCTAGAGTTAGTTATGTTTTTTTTGTCCATTGGTTTGTTGAAAATAACTATTCTATTAGTTTAAAAAATGGTAAAACAATCCCTGTACTTTCTCTTTTGTAACAATTACAGTCCGCCCTCATAAATGTCATCCAGTTATTCTCTATTCTCTATTAGTTTATTTGAAATAACCATAATACCCGTGTTATTAACATTAAAGAGTTAAGTTCACGTACAAAGTGTCTTATTGTACAAAATGTACGAAAGGCATGAAAAAGCCAAAAAAACGCAGTGACATTTTCGTACTTATTTACTCGTAGAGTAATTATCAAAATTACTCTACAAATGATCCTGTAGAGTAATTTTGATCTTGTAGAGTAATTTTGTAAAATGTTCTTGTAGGGTAATTTTGATGTTGTAGAGTAATTTTGTAGAGTATCATAATTACTCTACAAATGATCTTGTATGGTAATTTTGATCTTGTAAGGTAATTTTGTAGAGTATCATAATTACTCCACAAATGATGTTGTAGAGTAATTTTGGATTGTATGTTGTTTGATAAACTTGCAGAGTAATTTTGATACACTAGTAGAGTAATTTTGATGCAGAGTAATTTTGATACACGTGTAGAGTAATTTTGATAATTAACATACAAGATCAAAATTACTCTATAAGATACACTCGTAGAGTAATTTTGATAATTACCCTACAAGATCAAAATTACTCTACAAGAAAATTTTACAAAATTACTCTAAAGATCAAAATTACTCTACAGGATCGTTTGTCATCATCATCATCATCATCATCATACTCAGTAAATCCCACCAATAGCAAAGCTAAGGTAGGGTCTGAGGAGGGTAAGATGTAGACAATCTTACCTCTACCCCGTAGGAATAGAGAGGCTGCTTCCAGTGAGACCCCCGGCTCAATAGTAGTTTTGCAACAAGCCTTGGACATAAGGAACATAACACTCAACAATCGGGACAAAGGCCGATTAGTGTATGTACCCTTTTGTCTTTCGGCTATCAATGTCATGATGCGTGATTAACCGTCCTCCGCTTTTAACGTTATTTTCACGAAATTAGTAAAATAACAGTAAAATTAGTGCAATTTCAATTTTGCCCTCATAGGGCCCACACATATATACATTATATGTCCACACCACAAGCGGGGCGTTCTACAGGATCATTTGTAGAGTAATTTTGATAATTACTAATAATTACGAAAATGTCACCGCGTTTTTTCAGCAAAACCTTCAGTTCGTACGTTTTGTACGTTAAAGTTATTTGTATTTGATCTTTTGTCTAAAATTAAAATAAATAAAGAGTTAGTTATGTTTTTCGTCTCTTGATTTATTGAAAATAATCATTACAATCCATTAGTTTAAAATTGTCGAAACAATACCAGTATCCATCACTTTACTTTTCACTCACCATGTTTCTTCAGATCCTACCAGAACATTACCTGCTCCGGCTCCACAACTCCGTCGATAACTCAGTTTCATCATCGCTCCCCTCCGTCATATCATCGTCAACCGGATCTCCTCCGTAACCTCCACTGGCGTAAGATCTGTCTCCGTCAACTGGTTACACCATAATGGAAATTGCTAACCACCTAACTTTCCCCCATCATAATCGAAATTGCCAACCACCTAACTTTCCCCATCACAGTCGACGTCAGTGGGAAAACTTGAGGTCTACCCGAAAAACTTGAGGGGAAGAGATGAAGTCTAGGCGTTGCTGTAACGATTCGTATTTCGATACTTTCTATTTTTAGCAAGCTTGTATTTGTGTTTCATACCAATCCTTGTAATCTCGATACGTTGATCGTAATGGAAATACATTTTTATTCACACTTATTTATTTATACATATATGATACTTAATCAATCTCGAAAACGCGTGTCACATACGAAACCAAACCATACTTCATGATTATTTTTTGATCGGAATATTATGTATACTTATTCATAATATACACAAGCTTATACATGCCTTAGAATGCCCTTAAAACACTTAACATATTAAAGGTATTGCATAAATGAACAAACCACCAAAGCACAAGGGCCAAAAATACAAAATTTGCACCCTGACATGCCTTACGGATCGTAAGGTGGTCCATACGGTCCGTAAGCATGTCTGACGGGAAAATTGTTGATAGCTCGCAAATTAACTCCGAAATGCACCTTATCAACCACTTTTTCCATCACTCTTCTCCTGCAATCACCTTCTAACTCGTCTATGACTTAACCCTAATCTTCTCCTAAAATTCCAAGACTTCTCTAACACATTTCCACTTTCCACAATCTCATTTCACTCTTAAACACTCCAAGATTTTCAAGAAAACTCCAACTTTGGACAGATTACTACAAGTTAAAACTTATGAGTTTAAACATGCTTCTTCAACCCTTTCTTCTCATTTCTTGCTTTATAACTCCTTGTATAACCTCTAAGGATGTTACTCAATGTTCACCAAGGTGTAACAAGGTGGTAAGTCACTTATATGAGGCTCCAAAGTGCGTTCAAAATTCTGTTTTGGATTAAACTTTACCACTTGTTTTTGTTTCTAGTGTTTTCGGGCATTACACGGAGGCTATCCGTGAAAATAGGCTCGACAATTTCTTCCTCGGTGTAGATCTCAACATCCACACCAAACTGAGCCACAAAGATGTTATACCAATTACCCGCGCACCTGAATTGGACCGCATCGGTATCAAACATGTCCTCATTATCTTTCTAGAAAGTAAGTGAACTTAGAAACTCCAAGTTGAACTCAAAAACTGATTGAAGCTCGGTTTCTAGAAAGATCCGTAGGGGTCTCGTCACCAAGTTGTCATAACGCTTCCTTTGGCCAACCGTTTCCAATGTGTTGTAGCACACTTGTCTTGGAGGTTCCTCATGTCGTGAACTTACTCTTTCCATGCGGGCTTCGCACGCCCCGTGTGTAGCTTTAAACCTCATCCACATGTGGGGAGCCATTTGCCTGTAAAAAGAGAACATTTAAACAGTTAGGTGCGGTGAAAATTGCGAAAAATAGAAATACTGGGGTCTACACACGGCCCTGTGTTTGAGAGGCACGACCCCGTGTCTACATAGTTTCGAAGGGCACGGCCCCGTGTGAACCTACTGTTTGCACAAAAATTCAAGATTTTTGAGCCGGCTTTGAAAAGTTCAAAATTTTTGGTCCCCGATGTGCGGTCTTCTCTGAAAAACAAACCCCAAGTGTCAATTTCAAGTAAACAACTTGTTTTACCCCTTAATTTTTAGATTTTTCGGTTATGAACAAAGGTTTGCATAAATTACTTGAAATCTTCCTTTTTTTCAACAATGGTTTGATGTTTTACACTTCAAAACACTTCTATAGTCTACTACTACCAAGATCTAAGAAAAAAATTCGGATTGACACGGGTCAAATTCAAGAATCCTAGATTTTCCCCAAATCTTGGTGTTAATCTACATGCAAAACAATAATCTAACTTAGATAGATGTTAGGAACATACCTCATTGGTAGATTATGGAAGAAAATCGTCAAAAAGTTGCGGGACCGAGCAGGGAACCGGTGCGTGCAGAGAAACGGTCCGTGTGAGTTATAAGAAAGAAAGGTGTGAAAACAAGGGTTTTATCCCATCTGCAGGTAGGCACGGCCCCATGCCTGGTAGGCACGACCTTGTGTCTTACGTGATTTTTTTTAGTATGGTCGTTTCTCTATCCACTTGGTTCCTTGGCTCGTTTTACCTGGCTCGTAGACTTTTTGGCATGGTTTTCCAAAATATACCTACAACATGGATTATTATAACACAATAATAAAAGAAATATATACAAGTAGTTTTTTTTTTACCCGATCACTTATCTATCTCTTGTAAAGTTATTTCTGTTTCTTCATGCTCAAGGAATCCTTCATAGAATTTAACACTTTGTCCATTGACTTTGAATGGTTCTCCGATGGAGGCTTAATTTCTATGGCCCCATGTGAATAGACCTTGGTGATGGTGAAAGGTCCGGACCATCTAGACTTGAGTTTCCCAGGGAAAAGCCGTAGCCTAGAGTTAAAGAGGAGCACTTGGTCTCCCTTACTGAATTCCTTAGGCCCACTTATATATTTGTCATGCAATCTTTTTGAGCGTTCCTTGTAGATTTCAGAATTGGAGTATGCTTGATTTCTTAATTCATCTAACTCATTTAACTGGTGTAGACGATCTTTTCCTGAAGTATCTTGATCCAAGTTCACATTTTTTAGTTCCTAGTACGCCCTGCGTACAATTTCTACTGGGAGGTTACAGTGTTTTTCCATAGACAAGCTTATATGGGGTTGTGCCTATTGGTGTTTTATAGGCGGTTCGAAATGCCCACAAAGCATCGTCTAGTTTGTCTGCCCATTCTGTTCGGTTTTGACCCACAATTTTTTCTGGGACCCTTTTTAGACCTCGATTGGTCACTTCAGTTTGACCATTGGTTTGAGGATGATAGGCAATTCAGAGTCGGTGAGATACCCCATATCGTGTTAGAGCTTTTTCCATTTGCAGATTGCAAAAGTGGGTTCCTCTATCACTGATGAGGGTTTTTCGAGTGCCGAAATGGGAGAATAGCTTTTCAAGAATTTTACTACCAATCTTTCATCATTGGTAGGACGAGCTTCGGCTTGGTCCATTTAGAAACGTAATCAACAACCACAAGGATATATTTGTTTCCTCTCGATGGTGGAAATGGTCCCATAAAATCCAAACCCCAAACATCAAAGATTTCATAAATGAGAATGCTATTTTGGGTCATTTCGTTTCTTGCTGAGATGTTGCCTGCCCGTTGACATGCGTCGCATGTTTTGACAAAGGTATAGGCATCTTTATGTATGGTAGGCCAGTAGAATCCTGCATCATATACCTTTCGTTCGGTGTTGGCTACCCCGTGATGTCCTTCACATGGTCCTTCGTGATAATGGCGGAGAATTTATCTTGCCTCACGACCATAGACGCATCGTCGAATGAGTTGGTCTGCACATATTTTAAAAAGGTATGGGTCTTCCCAAAAATAGTGCTTTACATCAGTGAAGAACTTTTTTCGTTTATGGTATGACCACCCTTTGACGAGGGTGTCGCTAACTAAGTAGTTTGCATAATCTGCGTACCAAGGTTCTTCTTTGTATTCCACCATTTCTAAGGATTCTGTGGAGAATTTTTCATTAATGAGTTTTTCTCGAGTCTTATCTAGAGAAGGGTCTTCGAGACGAGATAGCTGATTAGCAGCAGTGTTTTCAGCTCCTCTTTTGTCTTTTATTTCAATGTCAATTTCTTGAAGGAGAAGAAACCACTCGATGAGACGTGGTTTAGCATCCTGTTTTTTGAAGAGGTACTGGATGGCAGCATGGTCTGTGTAGACTATAATTTTAGAGAGCACAAGATAGGAATGGAAATGCGAATACTACATCTAGCAACTCTTTTTTGGTAGTTGTGTAATTTTCTTGAGTGTCATTAAGAGTCTTGTTAGCGTAGTATGTGAGATGGAAATGTTTTTCCTTTCTTTGTCCCAAAAATCATCACTGCAAAATCATCGGCATCGCACATGATCTCAAAAGGTAATTTCTAATTGGGTGTTATCATGATCGGTGCCTTGACTAACATTTATTTTAAGGCAAGAAATGTTGTTGTGCAATCCTTGTCAAAGATGAATGGGACATCTTTTTCAAGTAGCTTGGTTAGAGGTCAAGATATTTTGGAAAAGTCTTTGATAAATCGCCTATAGAATCCGACATATCCTAGGAAGCTTCGTATGGCTCGAACTGATGATGGAGGAAGTAGTCGGGAAATAGTATCGATTTTTGCACGATCAACTTCCATACCCGTGCTGGAAATTTTGTGATCGAGTACTATCCCCTATATGACCATAAAATGACACTTTTCCCAATTAAGGGCGAGGTTAGTATCCTCACATCTAGATAGCATTTGTTCTAGGTTATCAAGGCATTGGTCGAATGACTCACCGAAGATAGAGAAGTCATCCATGAAAACTTGCATGGTCTTCTCTATCATGTCGTGGAAAATGGCCACCATGCATTATTAGAATGTTGCAGGGGCATTGCATAGACCAAATGGCATGCGTCGATGTGCAAAAGTTCCGTAGGGACATGTGAAGGTGGTCTTCCCTTGGTCTTCCGGTGCGATGGGAATTTGGAAGTACCCAGAGAATCCATCCAAAACAGTAGAATTTATGGTCGGATAATCTCTCTAACATTTAATCAATGAAAGGTAATGGGAAACGTTTTTTCTTGTGGCTTCATTGGGTCTTTTATAGTAGATGAAAACTCTCCATCCGGTGACGGTTCTTGTCGGTATGAGTTCATTCTTTTCGTCGGTCACAACCGTCATTCCCCCTTTCTTTGATACTACTTGGATGAGACTTACCTACGGACTATCGAAAATTGGGTAGATAAGTCCGGCGTATAAGAGTTTGGTGACTTCTTTTTTCACTACTTCTTGTACGTTAGGATTCACCCATCTTTGTGGTTGGATCACTGCTTTGTAGTCACCTTCCATCAAGATTTTGTGTGTGCACATGGAAGGACTAATGCCTTCAATGTCCATCAGTTTCCATCTGATTGGCATTTTATGTCTTTTGAGTAGATTGAATAATTTTTTTTTCAATAGGAGTGAGATACGAGAAAATGATAACGAGAATTTTACCTTTATTATCTAAGAATGCCTATTCTAAGCCTTTCGAAAATTCTTTGAGTTCAAGGGAAGGTGGGTCTTCAATAGATGACTTAGTTTTTGGTTCGTCATTGTGGTCGATGGCCGAAAAGGTTTGCTCGGTAGCGGCTTCCTCTTTGACAATTTAGTCATCTTTTACCTCCGTATCGAGTGGTTCTACCTCATCTTCCAATAAGGGGTCCTCATTTCCTATTAGGTATTTCATTAATTTATTTATGTTAAAGTTTTGTTTGTCGGCCTGACGTTTGGTGGGAAGATTATGGTGTTTTTGTTTGAGCAAAGCTTGATAGGTTTTTATGAACGGTTGTCCCAATACGAGTGGAGCATCATCTAGGATGATAAAGTCGGTCGGTACAATCGTTTGAGGTGTTTGATTGAGAACGTCCTCAACCATTCCCGTAGTGTGTTTAGTTTTTCGATTAGCCAAGAGGATAGGAATTTTGATCGGAAGAAAATCACCAATACCTAATCTTTTCAAATACATAGCTAGGAATTATATTAACACAAAGATCTTTATCTATTGAAAGGTTACTAATATAGATGTTTTGAATGAGACATGTTACCAATTTTATGTTTAATCCAATTTGTTCATCTTGTATTAGTGAAGTTTGATCTTTAGTCAAATTAACACTTGCCATTTCTTAAAATTTAGCATGAGATGGAACAGATGATTTTCAAAAGAAGGTTGTAAAATATGTATTTGTTGGAGGTCTTGTTGTTCTTCTTTGAAATTTACCATTGTAGATTTACCTTCCTTGTGGCTTGGCTTGTTTTTTTCATCTTCATGTGTTGAGTTTTCTTTAAGTGGTTCCTCTTTCTTAGGCTCTTGAGGTTTTACCTTTTCTATGATTATCTCCTTGGTACAAATAGTCTCTTCGCTTGCATGAGATTTCTTGATCAATAGTTCTAAGTTCTTGAGACTTTGTGTGAGGCTTTCGGCTTCGGGGATGATTGTGGGTGGTGTCTCTAACGTTTCAAATGGTGGAGTGTCTCAGTCAAAGCTCGACTTTGAGAGCTCAAACATTGGTTTCTCATATGTTGTGTATGAGGTTGATGGTTGAAAGAGGTAACAATTTTGTACCAAATGGGATTCACCGCATATGGTACAATATGGTTCCTCATAATCATCGTAATAGTAGTAGTCATAATCCCCCATGTAGTAATACATTGTTTGGATTATACCCAGAAGATTACAGCTCCCGGGAAAAAGTTTTTATGAAAACAGAAGGTAAACACGGCCCCGTGTCAGAGGAGGCATGACCCTGTGTTTAGGACTGTGATTTATTTGATACTAGTCGTTTTTAACACGACCCGTTTCAAACTAGGCACGACCTCGTGTGAGCCTTCTGTGATGAAAGTTTTGTTGATTTTCAGATACTGCAAGTTAGACACAGCCCTGTATCAGATGAGGCACGGCCCCGTGTTAAGCTTCTGTAACTGGAAATTTTTAAAAAAGGAAGAAGAATTTTGGAGAGAAAAACAGAAAAAGATGATTAGGCCATCGATTTTAAACTTTCTTAAAATCCTTGTGTCCCCTGCAATGGCGCCAAAAACTTTTACGCGACAGATTGTGGGTATAATTTTTAGTATATTTTTAGAACTTTTACTCTTTTATCAAGCTTTGTTGGTGCATCTGTCTGTCGACTTCGTCTTGTATCGAGTCTTGTATTTGTATAGATAGATCAGGGCATGTAGTACGAGAAAATGTCAAATATAGGTGTCAAGGTAATTTCGCACGAAATTACCAATTGGTAATTCCATACGAAATTAGGTGGTAATTCCACACGAAATTAAGTGATGATTTCGCACGAAATCTAATTTCGTGTGAAATGTAATTTCGCTTGGTTATTCCATGCGAAATTAGGCAGCCTATATATAGTGGTGTCTTGATTTCATTTGCAACTTTCCGGCTTATGTACCGAAATGCTGCCGAAGTGTCGTCTCGCTGTAAAACGTTGTCATATCAATCAAAAGACAGTTTAAAGTGTATATCTAGCTGAATTGACTTGATACGACTGTGTCTGCCTTTCGTATCAAGCAAAAACTCTCCTGATCGACTCGTTCGGGTCAGAAAACGATCCTACAAGTGGTATCAGAGCTCAGGAGGAAGAGTTCATACCAATTCAGCTGCAAATTCTGATTTCTACACCTTCTTTTTCACAATTAACAAGTTTTCACGGTCAAAATGCTTTGAATTTCTCACATTATGTGCGCAATAGTGTTTTAACAAACCCTTGAAAGTTTCAGATTTAAATCGGCTTAAAACTTGATCAATTTGATAAAATTCAGCTCGAGATGATGACGTCAGCATAATTTCGCACGAAATTAGGGTTTAATTTCGCACGAAATTACCTTATTTCGCTTCAGATTGTAATTTCGGTTGAGTGTTCCACACGAAATTAGTAATTTCGCATCAAAGTTGTAATTTCGTTTGAAAGTTGGTTATTTCGCGTGAAATTAGGGTATTTCGCATCAAAGCTGGTATTTCGTTTGAGTAGAGTAATCGCTTGAAAAGATATTTCGCATCAACGTGGTGATTTCGTTTGAGGAGGGTAATTTCGCACCAAGGGAATTTCGTTTGAAGGTTAATTTCATTTGAAACTGATTGTTTGTGAAATTTTGAAAACCAAATCATGGAAGAGGAATTTTATAACGCTTTTGCTACTCCGATTACCATTACTTAGCAAGCAATGTTAGAAAATGAAACGGGCACTATGCAAAAACCGCCAAAACTTATGAATATTGAGGAGTATAAGGGTTGGGAAGAACGATTTGAAAATTGGGTGCAAGCAAATTATTTGGATGCTTGGGAATGTGTTGAAATAAAATATGTTAGACCGCTGAATGATGTTGAGGAGATCATTGCAATCAAAGATCTTAGTGCTGAAGAGAAAAAGAAATACAAAGATGAAAAAATGATGATGAGCTTGTTGCATCAAGCTGTTAAGGAAGATATCTTGGTTTTATTGCAACATAATGGAACTGCATACTCTATCTGGAAAGCATTAAAATCAAAGTTTGTTGGAAGCAAAGAAATGATTAAAAACAAAAAGTCACTTTTGAAAAAGGAATTCGATCTATTTCGAGGTTTGAGAACTGAGAGTACAAAGCAGATCATCGAAAGATATTGCAATCTGTTAGTCAACATGAAGAGGGTGAGCATCACAAAGGATAATGAAGAGTTGATTGAAAAGCTGGCTGATGTGTTGCCACATGAGACTTGGGGCACATATCTCATGATGTTGAGAAACAAGAAAGATTTTAGCAATTTGACACTGAGCAAGTTCATTGAGAAACTTGAAGCTCAGGAGATGGAACAACGTAAGATCTCAAGAATGAAAGATTTTGATGGAGAACAAGATATTGGGCAATATTACAAAGCAGGGTTGAATGATAAAACCACCAACATGTCACCAAAGGTTGAGACTGCGTTCAATGCTAAAAGTTCATCGGGAGGTTCATCTAAAGGATCAAACAGCAAAACAAGTTTTTCTTCATATCTGTCATTTGATCCAAACTTATCAGCATCCAAGAATGGCAAGAAGTTACAATGCAACATTGTATTGAATGTTGAGAATGATTAGGATTACTTAGAAGAAGTTGCAAAAAGTCACATGTCTTTGTTGGGGATTGTGTTAGAATCATATGGGAGCTTAGTAGCAGGAAGGATCAGGAATCCAATGTTGACAAAAGAGGATTACGATCAGATTGACGCTAAGGAGATGGAATTGATGGATATAAAGTGGTGTTTGGCAAGTGTGTTGAGGAGAGCTGAGAAATTTAAACAAATTACGGGAAGAGATGATTTCCGTGATGCAAATGTTTCTACTTTAGGATTTGATAAATCTAAAGTTACTTGTTTTGGTTGCAGGGAAAAAGGACACTTCAAGAGAGAGTGCACGAATCGCGAAGCAAGTGGAGCTAAAAATCCGTTCAACAACAATGATTACTATTGTAAAGCAATTTATCATCAAGTTGCTCAACAACAACAACAACAACAACCACAAACTACTCATGCCAGGAAGGAGATTGAAGAATCATCAAAAGGAGCTTGTATGGTGAATCAAGATGATAAAAAATCGTCAAACGGATTCAATTGGGACAAATATGTTTCAGCAGATGGTAAAGCATGTTTGATAGATCAAGATGATGAAAAGTTACCAGAATGGTTTAGCTGGGAAAATTTCAGTTGGGATGACTATGATCCTAATAAAACTTCAGATCACAAAGTTTTTGTTGCTCGAGTTACTGAAGATAGTGATAATGATGATGATTATTATGCAAGAAGAATGGAAGAGCATTTAAAGTTGATGGAGGAGAGTGACAGTGATGATGAAAAAGCTAAAAAGAAAAAGAAGCGTCCCTTCTCAAGAAACCGAAGAGAATGAAGCTACCTTCTACCTCCCAAGGGAGATAGAAGAATGGCTTTGAATGACAACCGAGGAGCCATCGGCTAGAGAGTGTTACTACATCGGGAAGTTATTCCCGAAATTTTCCTAAATAAGTAGAACCCTTATGATAACCTCATGTATCCCCTAGTTATTTAGCTAACTTTATGTAACGTCTCTCTATTTTCGCAATGCTATGATGGTTTTTGAGATTGATGGCTGTTTTGAGAATAAAACACACTCATGGTGGTAATGGATGAAAAAGGGAACGAGAAAAATGGAACCATGCACAAAGAACAGAGCAAGCCGACACAAATCTCCATCACAGAAGGCTCAACATGGGCCGTGTCCAACCAACACGGCCCCGTGCTGAGCCCCCTGCAGAAAATCACCCAGTTCAGGTAACTGGACACGGGCCGTGTTCAGCGGACACACCCCCGTGTCCAGGCTTCTGTTTCAATTCTCTAATTTTTGTTACTGGCACTTGACCACGGGGCCGTGCCCGGTCAACACGGGTCCGTGTCCAGGATGCCAGTAACACAAAACTTTGCTTTTAAACCCACTTTTACACATTCTAATCAACCAAAAACATTATTTTTGGACACATTGAGGACAATGTGTAATTTAAGTGTGGGGGATGCTAAAACCTTGAATTTTGCAAATCCTAAACACAAGCCTTACACAAAACTCTATTGGAACCGCTAAACACCCCAAATTTTTTCAAAAACTTTTTTATTTTTTTTTATTTATTTACTTGTCTTAGCTTAAGTTGGGAATAACAAGTTCTAAAAAGGTTATATTTTTACAAGTTTACAACCGATAGCGTCGTGATAATAAAGAACCAACATAAGAAAATTATGAAACGGCATGACAAACTTAGTTAAAATTTGATTATATATACTTGATCACATAAAAACCCATTCCCACAAAAGTGAGTTTTGAGCCTTTATTGAGCATAAAAATATACATCTTTAGATTAAATGCTCATTTTTCGTTTCTTGTGTGAATAGCCGCTTGGTTCTTACAAATCTAGAACTTGCCACGACGATACATTCCCGGTCCTTACCAACTTAAACCCAAGTAAGTAAATGATGGAGGCATTAGGACTAACCATTTTTCTTTCAACACCATTATTTTTAATTTTTTTTATCACCTACCCAAAATCCCCCTAGATAGCCCCTTTGAGCCTAAACCTTTCATTTCATTACCCCAAAAACCTTTTTACCCACCAAAAACCTTTTTATTTTTTCGCCCTTTATTTTAGTAACAAGCTCGGTTTTTCGTAAACTCGCCTTTTTACGTGACGAAAAAAAAAATGATGAAGTCAAAAACAAACAAAAGCTATATAAAAGCTTGTTTGGAGAAATACTTCAAAATAAAAAGTCGCTAAAAACAAGGTATTTTACGAAAACCGACGCTTTTTACGATTTTCGCCCTTTTTACTAACCACTAACCCAACCACC
This sequence comes from Helianthus annuus, assembly GCF_002127325.2. Classification (NCBI taxonomy): domain Eukaryota; kingdom Viridiplantae; phylum Streptophyta; class Magnoliopsida; order Asterales; family Asteraceae; genus Helianthus; species Helianthus annuus. The sequence goes on from NC_035438.2 coordinate 83,159,122, forward strand.
CACCTTTAACCCAAGCCTAACCCTTCACCCAAAAGTCCTCTTGATATTACAAAGGTAAAAAGTTAAAAAGGAGGAGGATTGATTGCTTGGCAAGCCTATGGAAGGCGTAAGTTCCATGCCGCTCTCGAGTGATTCACTAAAATATACACCTTCGGCCGAGTGTTGAGTGATCCCCCGTGAGGTATGTGAACTTGTATATAAATGGAATTTTAATAAGGCATGCTATGCCCAAATAAGTAATTTATCTTATGAAACGTTCAAAGTAAATCATAACGAATAGGATTGTAAATAAATAAAAATAAAACTTACAAAGACCTTGGATTCCCGACACTCTAGGACAAGCTAAAAAACTTCTCTTCTACCTATTCCATTTGGGAGTGTAAGCCACATTTAAAGAGTTTTGCTTGAGGACAAGCAAAAGTTCAAGTGTGGGGGTATTTGATGTGTGTAAAATGCAACATATAAATCACATCAATTAAGGCATAAAACTAACCCTTTTTAAGTACTAATGTTGGAAAAAGAGTGTTTTTGTCTTCCTTTTGTATTTTCAGGATGAAATGAGCTCAAAATCACAAAAGAAGCAAAAAGACAACTAATTCTACCATAAATACAAGAAAAGGAACAAAAGTAGACTGCCCGGACCCTCAACGGCACCTCCCAAGGCAAAGTAGAGAAAACAGAGTCTGAACACGCCCCGTGTCCAGCGAACACGGGGGCGTGCCCAGGAAGCAGCAGAAAAGACAAACCAGTAGAAGCTTCCATTGCCCACCACGGGGCCGTGTCCAGCGGGCACGGGGGCGTGGTGAAAGTACAGCAGGCACATTAATTGTAATTGCGAATTACAATTAATGAAGAGAGAGAATGTCAGACGGGCACGGGGCCGTGTCCAGCGGACACGGGGCCGTGTCCAGCCTTCTGTTCAGCCTATAAATAGAGGAGCTTGGTTCCATTCTCTCTCATCCCTTGGCACACCACCTCTCTCACACTTCATCCACCACCCATCACCACCATAACACCATCATCCACCACCATCATCCATTGTCCATCGTAGAGTGTGTGAGTCGTCTCGGGATCCAAGATTGATAGTAAGAGTTCTTGACAATCAAGGCCATGTTTGCCTAAGTCTCTTACATCACTTGGTGAAGACAAGTGTTTAGTATAATACTTTTTATTTTTAATCTTTTGCACTTTTTATTTGGTTTTGTATTAATGACTTTAATAACTAGTTACTTATGTTGAAGGTGATCTTTCCTTATCGTTTGTCCGTGGTGTCTTGGCATTATTTTACTGTCTATATAAAATAAAAGATTTTCACCATTCATATCTCCACGGTCTATATGGAGGTATGTTGGCTACCTGGTCAGGGGTTAAGGGAACGGTTTGGTAAGGGTCTTGCCCTTGTTCAGCGTTTAGAGGTCCTGCTTGGGACCTGGGTCAATTTTAGTAGGATCTCCTTCAATGCCCATAGGTATTGGATGGCGGGGACCCAAACTCTTTGACCCCCTCATAAGTTAACTACTATTAATACTATAACCCGGCTATTTAGGACTGTATCCCTGCTGACTCAGACTACTTAGCCGAGGGTAACGTCACCGCCAAAAGCGGGGCCTACCACAATTTGCATTAATAACTTAATTCATTATCTTTCAATAATCCGACCCTTTAGGATTGTATCCTTGCTGACTCAAACTACTGGGTTGAGGGTAACGTCGCATTCAAAAGAGGGGCCTACTACAATAACTAAGATAATCTCTTAAACAAGTGCAAAAGTGCGAAAATATTCAAAGGTTATACTAATACACATGTCGGATCCAAGTGATTCATCTTGTCTATCTGTTTTTATTTTATTTTTATTTTTCAGCATTTAGTTAGTTTTTATTTTTCTTAGTTTAAAACATTTTTCTCACTTTTTGATTTGATTAGACGTTGAGGATAAACCGGTACTAAAAGCTCTTGTGTCCTTGGACGACCTCGGTATCTTACCAACACTATACTACATCCACGATGGGTGCACTTGCCCATATGTGTGTTTAGTGTTAGTGAATATCGTGTTTTATAATTTTAAAACTTGGCTAAAAGTGTAAAAAAAGGGCTTAAATACTCATCAAAAAGATATTACACCTAACGCACATCAGTGTGACAGCTTGGTATCAGAGCTCTGATCATAGCGAACTAGGATTCCTTCTCGAGTCTAGACTATGATCACTAGGGCTCTCACGAAAACATTTTTACTGCATACCACTTAAGTCCAGATCCAAAACGTTTTTACAAACAAATGTTGAGCACATTTTATATATTATTTTTAGGCTCAGTCTTGGAGGTTGAGGCTCGGTCTTGGAGACCGAGGCTCGATCTAAGAGATCGAGGTAGATGGCTAGTAAGACTAGGAAGAGTAGGCTCAGTCTTGGAGGCTGAGGCTCGGTCTTGGAGACCGAGGCTCGATCTAAGAGATCGAGGTAGATGATAAAGCAGTCTTAAAGACTGGGAGGAATTTGGCTAGTGGGACTAGGAGTGTCAGTCTAGGAGACTGGGAGACTAGTGGGACTAGGAGAACTATTTGATTGCTTAACTGGTGACTAATGTGTTTATTTGATTATGTGATTTATTATTTATGCATGTGTGTGTTTGTGTTACAAGACGGCATGGCATCCTCTTCAGATACTGAAGTGACGGACACCTTGGATCCTTTAGCAATCGTGTCGGACGATGAGATTATGACAGAAAGTGAGGTACACACTTCGGATACTACCAACACGGAAAATGACGACTTCCAGCCATTTACACTGCCCGATGTCGCGGATGAGCCCGCTGATAGCCCTATCGCTGGGGATTCGTCGTTCGCGGTGATCCCTGCCCCTATACCTCTTGTCGCTTACCCTATTGTTGATATGCCCCTAGACGTAGGCGCTGACGACGACGTCGACTTGTTGACGAGGACCCACTCAAGGATGACATGGAGGGCGAGGCCCTCATTGCTGCCGGTGATCTTCTACTCCTCGCTGATGGCTCTTTGGCCGGGGACCTACCGCTTGAAGAGACCCCTGCTCCCATACCTTTGGCCGTTTATCCTGCCTACGATATGCTTCTCGACGCTGACGCTGATGGCGATGTCGATCCGTTTGATGACGAGCCACTAGAGGATGATGTTCAGGGCGAGGCCCTTCTAGCCGCTGGAGATCTTTTGTTGCTCGCAGATGCTCCCACAGAGGAGTTACCTGCTCACTCACCGGTCCTGGACTCCTTCGAGTCTGTGGCCGCCGCACCTTCACACACTCAGAGTGTGCAGCACTTTTCTCACGAATCAGATCCTGATAGAGCATCCTCTGTTGCCCTTGCTCCTAGCTTTGCTTTCGATCACGATGTTGATGTGACACCTGTGTCACTTCAGCCATCAAACAAATACCAAACCAATAAAATATTGTATTTCATACTTGGGATTTGTATAAACATGTGTATCATTTGCACATATCAACTCTTGTTCGATTTCGGGCTTTAGATCGCTTCCTGGAGGGTTATAAGCGCACTGATGCGTAAATATAACCAGTTTAATGCAACAAACACTCCGGAATAGTGACATAGGCTTAACATACCTTAAATAACCTTTAAATAACTTAGAAATAAGTTTTGAAGGGTTTGGTATGCCGAAATCAAGTCTATTCGCCTACAGGGACTAAATATGTCAAACTACGAAAGTATGCCAATTTGAACTGTAACGAACATTCCGGAACATGATCATAAGTTAAACACACCTTAAATATCCTTTACATAGCTTAGAAATAGGCTTTGAGGGGTTTGGTGTGCTAAAATAAACTTTATGCTCATTCAGGGACTAAAAGCGTCAAAAAGTGCATAAGTTTGCATTTTCGCGCATAACTTACGTTCTGAATACTTCCGGACATCCAAAAATTTATGTAAGCATTAAAATATTTTATTTTAGTGTTTGGCATAAGAAAAATCCATTCGTCGCGCAATTTGGATCGTTTTTCGCGCTTATGCGCATTCCGTCGTAATTAAGCAAACATCGCGATCGTACGACCAAACGAACCGACATCCGGGATATTTTTGAGCATGTTTTGAGTTCCCTATACTTTAACTTCATTTTAGAGCCTTGAAATGAGGTTAACGGGGCTTAAACGTGCCAAAAATGGGCCGAAATGCATGTTTTTCAAGTTCAGGGACTAAACTGCAAATTCTGGAAACTATGCCCAGGCGGCCCGCGTGAGTTTGTGTGTAATTCTTAAGCGGGGCGCGTCAGCCTCCCAGATCAGCAAAATTGTTGCAAACAGCTGTTTGCAGCTGTTTAGCACTTCCAAACCACTTGCAAATGGTTTTGGGGCATTTCTATGGGCTCTAATGGTTTTCTAAATCAAGGGGCCCATGTGTACGGCCAAGATCGAAGCACGTTTGTCGATGAACGATCCTAACGGTCTTGGTTTTCCTATAAATACCCATCCATCCCCATTGCAAAACCCACTTGAATTCTGAGTTTGTTCTCTAAGTTGAGGTGCTTTAACACTTCATACCTGAGAATACTCGGAAGTTCAATCTTGCGGGGACCCTTTGTAAGTATTCCTTCGTTCTTTTATTGCTTTTCGAGTTCGAAAGTCAAACTTTGTTTGACTTTCTGCATTGACTAGTTTATGGTCAATGCGAAGTTCGTTTGAACTTCATAACGTGAGCGTAATCACGATGGTTATAGTTCCTAGTAACTATACCTACTGATTACCACGTTATCTAGGCTCAGTGACGAGTCGTAGTTTCGGCCAAAATGCGTTTTCTCGCGTATTTTGTAACCAAACTACTCTAGGGTATTAAAACCGTTTATTTTAATACCAAACCTGTTTTCTGACATTACTAAACATGTTCTAGCATGTTTAGCTCGTCGCTTTTAGATTTTTGCTTGTTTAGGGTCGTAAAGGTAAGCAATCTAATCAATCGCTTATGCTTACGAACCCGACCCATTTGGTCGATCATTAGGATCCGACCAAGCATTTTAGGTGACCATAGTTGTATAGGAAATAACCTTCCGAGGTTATACCTTATGGTCACGACGTTTAAGTAGTTGTATGATAAGTAGCTTTTATGCCTTAGGTAAATTACCAAAATGCCCTTTTTACATTTTAAACCTATGTAACATAATTTTTGACACCTAAACTGATTTAGCAACAATGTTAAACATGTTAAGGCATATCTTGCTTGTCATAGGGCTAGTTAGGCATTTCAAACGCGTTTTACGCAAACGACGCGTTAAAGTAGCATAAGCTACCTAAGCGGGTCGTAACGGGTCAAAAGCACTTAGGATAGGTTTCGTTTTAGTATGTAGGCTTTGTAAAACCATATTACATAAGTTCCCACACTTATTTGGTTTACGAACCCTCGTACTACCCGATCCTCCGTTAGGTCCGGTTATTAATATAGATACCTGTATAGGTGCCGTTTGATTCCGTGATCTTCTAACATTGCTTGGTGGTTATTCTACGACTTCTAAAGCAATCTCAAGTGAGTACATAGTCCCCTCTTTTACTGTTTTCCAAACATTTTGGGGTGAAACACATGTGCCTACTTGCTATTTTCGTGCTTTCTTGTTTTCACATCATATACTTGCTATGTTCATTAGTACACTATTAGTACATGATTTCATTATGTCTTGCTATGAATGTTTACTCGACATGCTAAGCACATTGTTTTACATTTCATTTCTTTTGCTATGTATGTTCATTTAACATGCTAGCACATTGATTTACATGACTTTTCTGCTTTGTATGTTACTTAGCATACTTAGTACATTGTTTTCACATAATTTGTTTACATTTGGTATGACATTTGGTTTGCATAAACGATTCTTTACTACATTCATTAACATTAGCTACGCCGCTCGGTAGTAAGTAATGGTACCATAGGACTTGACAAATCCCGTTCCTGACACCCTAGGTTTGTTTGGGTGAAAGGAATGACTGAATCCGTGAACATTTTACTTTGATAACCTTTACTCTAAGGTTATCCTGCTGTCTCAAGGCTTGAATGTAATGCGTTATCTTACCACATAAATGTTTGTATCAATAAAACAAGTTTTCTACTTGGCAAAACATAACTTTTTGATTTATTCAAAATACTTTGTTTTGTTCCTTTTTACTTATGGTTAAGTATTCTCATTTTGTTACTTACCATACATAACTTTTGTTTACACATAACTACATGACTATATTTTGAGTTTTAAACATTGACAATGGTTTAGACAAGAACATTTGATGATTGGTTTGAACATGAACTATATGCTTTGGTGGTTTGTTTAAGTGAATTAAGTAACGATATGTGTGTAGTATGCTACAAGCATGGTGGATACGCCGCTGGTACTTCCTATATATAAGTGCTTGTATTATATTACATGGCGTAGCGTTATTTAAATCATTCATTTGGACTTATACATTTTTACACAAATAACATACTTTTCACAAGACATTGTTTTACAAAACAGTTTGGTTTGTACAAACTCCTTTTTACTTGGTTATTCACTTAACCTTACATCATTCTTTTTAACTATACCTATCTATCATCGATTTTCAAACGTTTTATAAAAGCAAACACTTAAACTGGATTCATGACAAGTTTTTGTTAAACATTTTCTTAAACCTAAGTCATGAATCCTATTTTTCATAAAACCTATGTACTCGCCGGCATTTTTATGCTGACGTACTTTCACATGTGTTTCAAGTACAATAGTTGATGATATTTGATGATGATATTGATGTCTGCTCACATAGGATTGGACGAGGCCTTAGTGACATTAAAAGATGCAAGACTAGTTAATTTTGTTATGTTTCTTTATTGTTAAGACATTGTAACTCATTTAATTCAATAAAACGAAATTTGTTTAAATCCATGGTTGTGAAACAATGATTCTGTTACAACACTCCTCGACGATTCCGCCACGTTTTGTTGTTCTACGTGGTCGGGGTGTGACAGAAAAGTTGGTATCAGAGCCCATGGTTATAGGGAATTAGGTTATTAGTAATGCTTTGACCTAGACTATAACCTTCCTAGGACCCTAACTCGAGTTTACTTGCGTTTAGTCATAAAACAATACCGTCACTTATCCTTAGGTGACAACCACAACAAGAACATAAATTTGATCCGCTTTGAAAACTAATCATCTGTTCTAGGATGATTGATTACTAGGTTTTGAACCCTTTGTTATAAGGTTTTGAACCCTTCCAGTTTAACTCATATTTGGCTTTGTGCCTTTCGAGTTTTCAAAATCCCATCAAAGTTTGGGTCTAAATGATGTGAACACGTGCAAACTGGAAGAGTGAATGCCTGTACTCTGAGTTTTCTGTCTAAGGCTAGAGTGTTCGTATAAATCCGCAGTATCGGACCAGTCACTCTTACCTGGGAACTCTTGGGGTGAGTGTTCACTTATAGGCGAGCATGTCTTCAGCGATACATTATTATGACCCGCTTACTTTGATTCTTCACCATCTCATTTGTTTGCCTTAGGTAACAAGCAAATGACCACAAATTTCTATGCGTTGTCATTTTGTTTTGATCACCCGATAACCTTTCACTTGTTTCTTCCTATGTCTTTCATTTTCTTCTAGAATGTCTCTTTATCTCAGCAACGGTCAGATGTCCAAGCAAGCAGCCAAACTTGCCCAGCAAATAGGCGAAGTAGTTTTGAAGACCGTGGACTTAGGTATTGCCATGTCCCGCCTCAAAAATGGAGCCACTCAAGAATCACTGAGGAAAGTAGAAGTCAAACCTGCACCAAAATCAAGGAAGCGTAAGGCTTCAAAGAAACCCGCAGCAGTTGCACCTAATCCAGTAGGACCTAGCCAAAAAGCAACACCACCTGCTAAGAAGCAATACAAGGGAACGACACCACTATGCGACAAATGTAATGGGCATCACCAAGCTCACTTACGGTGTCGTCTGTGTGAATCATGTGGGCGAGTTGGTCACCTGGCGAGTGTTTGTCGAACTAACCCAAACCAAGGTGGTCCAAATCAACCACAAGTCAATTCTGCTCAAGCTCGCTTTCCCCGTGGATCGTGCTACAACTGTGGCAAGATAGGTCATTTCATGAACAAATGCCCAAAGCTTGCTAAGGCAAATCCGACCCACGGATGAGCAGTTGGCTGACTAGAAGATGTTGTTGTCTTATGCTTCTGTTTCTTTTGTTTTCTTGTAATGTGAAACAATCTATTTTGTTTATAAATAAATTGTTATTCACAATTCTGATGTACAAATGTAGTTACATGTGTGTATGGCATTTCTCTATAATACCTACATCAAGGAACCTTGTTCTTTACAAACTACTCTTATGCTTCTCCCTTTCAAGTGATCGCTCATGATTTCCTCAAAATTTTAAGTACTCGTCTCATTCTAGCAGAAGAAGTACATGAAATGAAATGACATTATGAGTAATCGTGCTCTTCGCACATTTTTGCCTTTGAATCCCTGGTTAGATAACTAAGGGTATTTTCAAATCTCATACTCGTTACGTTCTAATTTTTCAACATGCATAACATAAGTTTTCAAAACAGCCTTCATGACTTCAAAAACATTTTATATAGTTCGAAAACATTTTTTTTAGTGTATTTACTTAACATATCATATGCATAATTTCGAAAACATTGTCTATATTTTCAAAAACAACCTTCATGATTTCAAAATGTTATTAATACAGTATAATTACTTATATCAAGTGCATGATTTCAAAAGCATCATTCATGTTTTCAAAAACCTTATATTTTCAAAATTCATCTTGCATGATTTTAAAACATTTTTTTTTAAATATACCTACTTAGTACACCTACTTTATGATTTCAAAAGTATTATATATATAAGGTTTCCAAAAACATTAAACACATTTTAGAACCCCATGCATAGTTTTCAAAATATTTTCCTCATACATTGACTTAACCTTCAAATTCCGCTTCATGTGTCGCCTTGGCATATCTAGCATCTCAACTTCATAAGCATTTTTACTTCATGTTTTGACTTAAGCACATCCAGTGCAAGGTTTCAAAACATCTTCAACTTCTAAAATCCATATGGGATCTTCTTATCATTACAATTAGATCCTTGTGCATAATTATCATTCAAATCAGAGTCCTTAATTGGATTCTTTGTGTACCTTAATTCGAACATTTCGGTTCCTTATAATCAAAATCGAATTTTCTCTTTAAGATCTTTTCTAACTTCATAGTTAGATTCTTGATAATGTTTAAAGCACCAATCAAAATCCACTGATTGGATACCTGGTGTGCATTAAATACATGCGCTCAGTTAACAGAACAAATTAACAAAATCATGACAAGTTTAAAATCAAGATAAACAATTTTGTGGTTATGTGACTATGTGTTTATGCATTTTGCGTTTTCTTTTATGCATATTTTGTGTTTTTATACTCTGGATATTCGTTATCCAAATCCTCGTAGAACCTTTCATATCTTCATATGAGGGACTCGTAGTAGGATATTCGAAGGTACTATCTCAAATCCTTAATTGGGCTTCTACGTGATCGTTAAGACCCTTGGATTATATAGTACCATTCCATCATTCAAAGAGACCCCTTTTAGTGGTCTAGGTCAAAAGATTGATTCAAATTCTGGTTGAGAATGACATGCGATGATATAAGCTGAAAAGACTCCTTGGCGGTCTGGAGATCATTTATTGACTCAATTAAAAAGGACCCCATTATGGTCTAATCACAATCATCACAGGCTCGTTCATCGTTTTCCTCCCCTACACATTATAAGATGCACTACGTGACTATGCAAGGAATTACGTAATTATGGATGCATAGATAATTATGAAGTTCAGTGCACGGAAACCGCGGTAAGACTTATTATGTGTAAGAACCAATAGTGGCAACCATAACAAAATGTGAACAATGTAATAGAGGTACGGTGGACGCACTAATAACGCTTTATATACTTGAATATAAGTGACCCTCTCACGTTGCAAGCATGATGTTATTTAAGGTTGCTAGAAGTTCAGGACTCTAACCAGTGTTGTTCGATCTTTTCAACTTCATGTCTCAAGCTCTCACAAGTTTCCTCTAAATAAATTTCGGGACGAAATTTTCTGAAGTAGGGGAGACTGTGACACCTGTGTCACTTCAGCCATCAGACAAATACCAAACCAATAAAATATTGTATTTCATACTTGGGATTTGTATAAACATGTGTATCATTTGCACATATCAACTCTTGTTCGATTTCGGGCTTTAGATCGCTTCCTGGAGGGTTATAAGCGCACTGATGCGTCAATATAACCAGTTTAATGCAACAAACACTCCGGAATAGTGACATAGGCTTAACATACCTTAAATAACCTTTACATAACTTAGAAATAAGTTTTGAAGGGTTTGGTATGCCGAAATCAAGTCTATTCGCCTACAGGGACTAAATATGTCAAACTGCGAAAGTATGCCAATTTGAACTGTAACGAACATTCCGGAACATGATCATAAGTTAAACACACCTTAAATATCCTTTACATAGCTTAGAAATAGGCTTTGAGGGGTTTGGTGTGCTAAAATAAACTTTATGCTCATTCAGGGACTAAAAGCGTCAAAAAGTGCATAAGTTTGCATTTTCGCGCATAACTTACGTTCTGAATACTTCTGGACATCCAAAATTTTATGTAAGCATTAAAATATTTTATTTTAGTGTTTGGCATAAGAAAAAATTCATTCGTCGCGCAATTTGGATCGTTTTTCGCGCTTATGCGCATTCCGTCGTAATTAAGCAAACATCGCGATCGTACGACCAAACGAACCGACATCCGGGATATTTTTGAGCATGTTTTGAGTTCCCTATACTTTAACTTCATTTTAGAGCCTTGAAATGAGGTTAACGGGGCTTAAACGTGCCAAAAATGGGCCGAAATGCATGTTTTTCAAGTTCAGGGACTAAACTGCAAATTCTGGAAACTATGCCCAGGCGGCCCGCGTGAGTTTGTGTGTAATTCTTAAGCGGGGCGCGTCAGCCTCCCACATCAGCAAAATTGTTGCAAACAGCTGTTTGCAGCTGTTTAGCACTTCCAAACCACTTGCAAATGGTTTTGGGGCATTTCTATGGGCTCTAATGGTTTTCTAAATCAAGGGGCCCATGTGTACGGCCAAGATCGAAGCACGTTTGTCGATGAACGATCCTAACGGTCTTGGTTTTCCTATAAATACCCATCCATCCCCATTGCAAAACCCACTTGAATTCTGAGTTTGTTCTCTAAGTTGAGGTGCTTTAACACTTCATACCTGAGAATACTCGGAAGTTCAATCTTGCGGGGACCCTTTGTAAGTATTCCTTCGTTCTTTTATTGCTTTTCGAGTTCGAAAGTCAAACTTTGTTTGACTTTCTGCATTGACCAGTTTATGGTCAATGCGAAGTTCGTTTGAACTTCATAACGTGAGCGTAATCACGATGGTTATAGTTCCTAGTAACTATACCTACTGATTACCACGTTATCTAGGCCCAGTGACGAGTCGTAGTTTCAGCCAAAATGCGTTTTCTCGCGTATTTTGTAACCAAACTACTCTAGGGTATTAAAACCGTTTGTTTTAATACCAAACCTGTTTTCTGACATTACTAAACATGTTCTAGCATGTTTAGCTCGTCGCTTTTAGATTTGTGCTTGTTTAGGGTCGTAAAGGTAAGCAATCTAATCAATCGCTTATGCTTACGAACCCGACCCATTTGGTCGATCATTAGGATCCGACCAAGCATTTTAGGTGACCATAGTTGTATAGGAAATAACCTTCCGAGGTTATACCTTATGGTCACGACTTTTAAGTAGTTGTATGATAAGTAGCTTTTATGCCTTAGGTAAATTACCAAAATGCCCTTTTTACATTTTAAACCTATGTAACATACTTTTTGACACCTAAACTGATTTAGCAACAATGTTAAACATGTTAAGGCATATCTTGCTTGTCATAGGGCTAGTTAGGCATTTCAAACGCGTTTTACGCAAACGACGCGTTAAAGTAGCATAAGCTACCTAAGCGGGTCGTAACGGGTCAAAAGCACTTAGGATAGGTTTCGTTTTAGTATGTAGGCTTTGTAAAACCATATTACATAAGTTCCCACACTTATTTGGTTTACGAACCCTCGTACTACCCGATCCTTCGTTAGGTCCGGTTATTAATATAGATACCTGTATAGGTGCCGTTTGATTCCGTGATCTTCTAACATTGCTTGGTGGTTATCCTACGACTTCTAAAGCAATCTCAAGTGAGTACATAGTCCCCTCTTTTACTGTTTTCCAAACATTTTGGGGTGAAACACATGTGCCTACTTGCTATTTTCGTGCTTTCTTGTTTTCACATCATATACTTGCTATGTTCATTAGTACACTATTAGTACATGATTTCATTATGTCTTGCTATGAATGTTTACTCGACATGCTAAGCACATTGTTTTACATTTCATTTCTTTTGCTATGTATGTTCATTTAACATGCTAGCACATTGATTTACATGACTTTTCTGCTTTGTATGTTACTTAGCATACTTAGTACATTGTTTTCACATAATTTGTTTACATTTGGTATGACATTTGGTTTGCATAAACGGTTCTTTACTACATTCATTAACATTAGCTACGCCGCTCGGTAGTAAGTAATGGTACCATAGGACTTGACAAATCCCATTCCTGACACCCTAGGTTTGTTTGGGTGAAAGGAATGACTGAATCCGTGAACATTTTACTTTGATAACCTTTACTCTAAGGTTATTCTGCTGTCTCAAGGCTTGAATGTAATGCGTTATCTTACCACATAAATGTTTGTATCAATAAAACAAGTTTTCTACTTGGCAAAACATAACTTTTTGATTTATTCAAAATACTTTGTTTTGTTCCTTTTTACTTATGGTTAAGTATTCTCATTTTGTTACTTACCCTACATAACTTTTGTTTACACATAACTACATGACTATATTTTGAGTTTTAAACATTGACAATGGTTTAGACAAGAACATTTGATGATTGGTTTGAACATGAACTATATGCTTTGGTGGTTTGTTTAAGTGAATTAAGTAACGATATGTGTGTAGTATGCTACAAGCATGGTGAATACGCCGCTGGTACTTCCTATATATAAGTGCTTGTATTATATTACATGGCGTAGCGATATTTAAATAATTCATTTGGACTTATACATTTTTACACAAATAACATACTTTTCACAAGACATTGTTTTACAAAACAGTTTGGTTTGTACAAACTCCTTTTTACTTGGTTATTCACTTAACCTTACATCATTCTTTTTAACTATACCTATCTATCATCGATTTTCAAACGTTTTATAAAAGAAAACACTTAAACTGGATTCATGACAAGTTTTTGTTAAACATTTTCTTAAACCTAAGTCATGAATCCTATTTTTCATAAAACCTATGTACTCGCCGGCATTTTTATGCTGACGTACTTTCACATGTGTTTCAGGTACAATAGTTGATGATGATATTGATGTCTGCTCACATAGGATTGGACGAGGCCTTAGTGACATTAAAAGATGCAAGACTAGTTAATTTTGTTATGTTTCTTTATTGTTAAGACATTGTAACTCATTTAATTCAATAAAACGAAATTTGTTTAAATCCATGGTTGTGAAACAATGATTCTGTTACAACACTCCCCGACGATTCCGCCACGTTTTGTTGTTCTACGTGGTCGGGGTGTGACAGTTGAGGAGAATTCCGATCCTGTCTTTCCCCCAGGATTCGACCCAGATCAGGAGATCGAGTTTATACCACTGGATCAGCCTATAGAGGACCCGGTTGACCCAGTTGGCCCAGTTGACCCCATTTGTGACAACTCAAATTTCCAAGATTTCTATTTCGTATTTATTGCACGATCATGTATTAATTGCCATGAAATTATATTAGTTAGGGGTGTAGAGAGCCATTAGTGAACTTGATTATACTTAACCCTAACCCCTAAATTCACTAATCACTTTTCACCAAAACCAAAGCACGTATTCTCGTTTCTTTGGCTCTAGCAATCATCACCAAGATAATCATCACAAGTTTGATCACTCTACTTCTCTAGAATCATTCAAGGTAATTGTTTAATCATTGTTAATGATTTGTGCTTGATTGTTTATCGATTTCTGGATTCTTATGTTCTTTGAAAACCCTAGTTCTTCATGTGATAGGTTGTGATTTGGTTTGATTCTGAACTATTGATGATAATGATTAGTCGTATGATTGCTAGATGGTTCCTATAATGATATAGTTCGATTGTTGTTGAGCATGAATGGATTGATCATGATTCTGCCGTCATATGTTTTGATTTAGGGTTTGTTGAATGAAGAACGTAACTGATTTGATCGTTCCCTGTATTGGAATTCATGATTTGATATTGTCTGAGTATAATTGAGTTGTAAAGGTCCGAACATAATAAACATAGATTGGTCCGAACTTAATGTGACTTCATATGGCCCGAACTTATTTGATTGAATATGGTCCGAATATAAATCACAAATGGTCCGAATATAATTGAATTAATGAGGTCCGAGTTTAATTGGACCACTTGGTCCGAATATAATGAATTTCAGTGGACCGAGTTTATTTAAATCAACAATGGTCCGAGTTTAATCAAAATGACTTTGTCCGAGTTTAATCTTCAATATTGGTCCGAGTTTGTTTATTGGGCCGAGTTTAAATATTGGTCCGACTTTAATTACTTAATTGGTCCGAGAATATTGATCCTTAGTGGTCCGAGTTTAATTGTTCGTCCATTTGGTCCGATCTTAAAAGATTTCAAGTGGGCCGAGTTTAATTCTTTGATTCTTGTCCGAGTTTAACAGGGGCAGCCCCCCCCCCCCACTCTCTTGTCCGACCTTTAATGGTCCGAACTTCATGCTCACCTTATCTAGACCGAGTTTACTTGTAATGTCTTGCCTGAGTTTGATTGTGATATGTTGAATGCTTACATACAATCACGAGTTTACTTGTTACTTGGTTTTACATGCTAAGATACTGCTTGTACGGTGTGATACAATAACAGCATGTTCTGTTCTACGTGATGTGATATCTATGTTGATGTAATGGTGGTATATTACTGTGTTGATGTGCAAACCATGTTAGTTGAGTGTGTAAGCGATTATCAAACTCAGTTGATTGAACGCCAAGACTTGCAAACCCTAATTGATAACGGATTTCAAACACTTACATTATATCCTGTGCAATATATCCTAGGTCGTGTATAACGGACTTAGGCCATTGTTAAACCCTAGAGCATAGCATACCGAGCAAACCAAGGTGAGTTCACACTCTTACTAAGGCATGGGATTCCCGGGTCGTGGGAATGGGTTAAAGGTTTCAATTGACTTATAACGTACAAACGCTTTTCCTAGACTATCACCTATCATGGTCCTCGGATGTCAGGACGGCTCCGTAGGTTGGGATAACACCTACGTGGTTCCGTAGGTTGGATAACACCTACGTGGTCATATGCCAATTACTATCCTCGATACAAAGGATACGCACGTAAAACCTACGTGTACGCATTACTTACTTCTTCCGTAGGTTGGGATAACACCTACGTGGTCATACACTAATTACTATCCTCGATACAAAGGATACGTGCGTAAAACCTACGCACACCTCATACGCACTACTGTTCTCGGACGAAGAACAGGGATAATACGAATAGTCTAGTGGTCACATAACATGGGAAGCCCCCACTTGTATAACTTACTATTGGCCCAGTAGAGCCACCCGTTACTTACTGTTACGCACTTACTTACTGTGAACTCGCTCAACTAGTTTGTTGATCATTCTGTTACATGCCTTGCAGATCGTTAGGTACTTGGAGCTTGCACTGGAGAAGCGGGTCGTTGTGGACAAGGATCGTGGTTTCTACATTGAACTATTTGACATTTAAAACTATTAACTTTTGTTGGATTATTTACTATGCTTCCGCAACTTAAATTACGTTTTGATTGAAACATCAATCGTATTGAATGGTTTGTTTACATTTACTATACTTGACATTAATTACATGTTCAATATGATTGGTGGCTTGATCCTGGTCAGTCACGCTCCCAAGCGGTGATACTCCGCAGGTGGATTTTGGGGGTGTGACAGATACCAATTACCGGTGAAAAAGAAGGATGGCACCTTCAGGATGTGAAAGTGATTACCGTGAACTGAACAAGGTCAAAGTGAAGAACCGTTATCCTCTTTCACGCATTGACGACTTATTCGACCAGTTGCAGAGGTCGAGTTACTACTCCAAGGTTGATCTAAGGTCTGGTTATCATCAGCTGAGAGTCCAGGATGAGGACGTCTCCAAGACAGCATTCAGAACTCACTGCAGCCATTACGAGTTCCTAGTCATGCCATTTGGGCTTACGAACGCGCCTGCAGTCTTCATGGATCTTATGAACAGGGTGTGCAAACCCTATCTTGACAAGTTCGTCATTGTCTTCATCGACGACATTCTGATCTACTCCAAGAGTCAGGAGGAACACGAGAAGCACTTACGTCTTATCTTGGAACTTCTTCGAAAGGAACAATTGTACGCCAAGTTTTCAAAATGCGACTTCTGGCTTCGTGAAGTCCACTTCTTAGGCCATGTGGTGAACAAGGATGGGATTCATGTCGATCCATCCAAGGTTGATTCGATCAGAAACTGGCCTGCACCGCGCACACCGACAGAAATACGCCAAATATTGAGTTTGGCGGGGTACTACAGACGATTTATTAAAGACTTTTCGAAGATCGCGCAGCCACTTACACTACTGACACAGAAGGGTGCCACCTACCGTTGGGAAGATCCCCAGGAAACCGCTTTCTAGTGCCTAAAGGATAGGCTTTACAGTGCACCTATTCTCTCATTGCCAGAGGGCACGGACGATTTTGTAGTCTATTGTAACGCATCGATACAAGGGCTTGGTTGCGTATTGATGCAGCGGGATAAAGTGATAGCCTACGCTTCTCGGCAACTCAAGGTTCATGAACGGAACTACACGACGCACGATTTAGAGCTGGGAGCTGTTGTTTTCGCGCTTAAGATATGGCGACGCTACCTGTACGGTACCAGGTGCACGATTTACACCGATCACAGGAGTCTCGAGCATATCCTTAAGCAGAAGGATTTGAACATGCGTCAACGACGATGGGTCGAGTTACTTAACGACTACGAATGCGCCATCAAGTACCATCCAGGCAAAGCCAATGTTGTGGCTGATGCTCTCAGACGAAAGGACACTTTACCTCGGCGCGTGCGAGCGCTACAGCTTACGATTCAGTCTAGCCTTTCCGCACAGATACGAGCTGCTCAGACAGAAGCACTGAAGCCCGAAAACGTCAAGGCTGAAGCCTTGCGCGGATCACGGCAACGATTAGAACAAAAGGAAGACGGCGCCTACTATGTAACGGGGCGTATTTGGGTCCCACTCTATGGCGGTTTACGCGAACTTGTAATGGATGAAGCTCACAAGTCTCGCTATACGGTACATCCAGGGTCGGATAAAATGTACCACGACATCAGCACTACTTATTGGTGGCCTAGTATGAAGGCTCACATCGCTACGTACGTTGGAAAATGCTTAACCTGTGCGAGAGTCAAGGTTGAATATCAGAAACCAGCTGGTCTACTTCAGCAGCCTAAGATACCACAGTGGAAATGGGAAGAAATTTCCATGGATTTTGTTACAGGTCTACCTAGATCTCAGCGTGGGAACGATACAATATGGGTCATAGTTGATCGACTCACCAAGTCTGCACACTTCCTGCCGATCAAGGAAACGGACAAGTTCTCCACTCTCGCAGACGTCTATCTTAAAGAAGTTGTTTCGAGGCACGGAGTGCCCACCTCTATTATTTCGGATCGCGATGCACGATTCACGTCAGAGCTATGGCAAGCAATGCACAAATCTTTCGGCTCAAGGTTAGACATGAGCACAGCTTATCACCCTCAGACGGATGGTCAGTCTGAGCGAACGATCCAAACTCTTGAAGACATGCTTCGAGCATGTGTTATCGATTTCGGCAACGGCTGGGAAAAGCACCTCCCTTTGGTGGAGTTTTCGTACAATAACAGTTATCACACCAGCATTCAGGCCGCTCCATTCGAGGCATTGTACGGGCGTAAATGCCGGTCACCTCTCTGTTGGGCAGAGGTGGGGGATAGTCAGATTACGGGTCCAGAGATTGTAGTGGACGCTACTGAACGAATAGCACAAATACGACAACGCATGGCGGCAGCTCGTGATCGCCAGAAAAGCTACGCGGATGAGCGTAGGGAGCCATTGGAATTTCAGGTCGGGGACCGGGTTTTACTTAAAGTCTCACCCTGGAAGGGTGTGATTCGACTTGGTAAACGAGGCAAACTGAATCCGCGGTACGTCGGACCATTCGAAATCTTAGAAAAGATTGGCAAAGTAGCCTACAGATTAAACCTACCAGCTGAACTCGGTGCAGTTCACAATGTATTTCACGTGTCGAATCTGAAGAAATGTCTATCAGATGAAACCCTTATAGTTCCTTTTAAGGAACTCACTATCGACGAGCGGTTGCAGTTCGTCGAGGAACCAGTTGAAATCACGGACCGGGATGTTAAGGTCCTCAAACACAAGAGAATCCCTCTTGTTCGAGTTCGTTGGAACTCCAAACGTGGCCCAGAGTACACCTGGGAACGCGAAGACCAGATGACAGAAAAGTACCCCCAATTATTCGAAACCAATGCAACCACTACTGAGGCTGAAGCTACTACTACTGAATTTCGGGACGAAATTCCAAACCAACGGGGGGATGATGTGACACCCCAGGAAAAACCAGTGAACGATGTAACTTACCTAGCTTCCTCAGTGAGTGCGTACCAAATTTCGGGACGAAATTTCTTTTAAGTTGGGGATAATGTGACAACTCAAATTTCCAAGATTTCTATTTCGTATTTATTGCACGATCATGTATTAATTGCCATGAAATTATATTAGTTAGGGGTGTAGAGAGCCATTAGTGAACTTGATTATACTTAACCCTAACCCCTAAATTCACTAATCACTTTTCACCAAAACCAAAGCACGTATTCTCGTTTCTTTGGCTCTAGCAATCATCACCAAGATAATCATCACAAGTTTGATCACTCTACTTCTCTAGAATCATTCAAGGTAATTGTTTAATCATTGTTAATGATTTGTGCTTGATTGTTTATCGATTTCTGGATTCTTATGTTCTTTGAAAACCCTAGTTCTTCATGTGATAGGTTGTGATTTGGTTTGATTCTGAACTATTGATGATAATGATTAGTCGTATGATTGCTAGATGGTTCCTATAATGATATAGTTCGATTGTTGTTGAGCATGAATGGATTGATCATGATTCTGCCGTCATATGTTTTGATTTAGGGTTTGTTGAATGAAGAACGTAACTGATTTGATCGTTCCCTGTATTGGAATTCATGATTTGATATTGTCTGAGTATAATTGAGTTGTAAAGGTCCGAACATAATAAACATAGATTGGTCCGAACTTAATGTGACTTCATATGGCCCGAACTTATTTGATTGAATATGGTCCGAATATAAATCACAAATGGTCCGAATATAATTGAATTAATGAGGTCCGAGTTTAATTGGACCACTTGGTCCGAATATAATGAATTTCAGTGGACCGAGTTTATTTAAATCAACAATGGTCCGAGTTTAATCAAAATGACTTTGTCCGAGTTTAATCTTCAATATTGGTCCGAGTTTGTTTATTGGGCCGAGTTTAAATATTGGTCCGACTTTAATTACTTAATTGGTCCGAGAATATTGATCCTTAGTGGTCCGAGTTTAATTGTTCGTCCATTTGGTCCGATCTTAAAAGATTTCAAGTGGGCCGAGTTTAATTCTTTGATTCTTGTCCGAGTTTAACAGGGGCAGCCCCCCCCCACTCTCTTGTCCGACCTTTAATGGTCCGAACTTCATGCTCACCTTATCTAGACCGAGTTTACTTGTAATGTCTTGCCTGAGTTTGATTGTGATATGTTGAATGCTTACATACAATCACGAGTTTACTTGTTACTTGGTTTTACATGCTAAGATACTGCTTGTACGGTGTGATACAATAACAGCATGTTCTGTTCTACGTGATGTGATATCTATGTTGATGTAATGGTGGTATATTACTGTGTTGATGTGCAAACCATGTTAGTTGAGTGTGTAAGCGATTATCAAACTCAGTTGATTGAACGCCAAGACTTGCAAACCCTAATTGATAACGGATTTCAAACACTTACATTATATCCTGTGCAATATATCCTAGGTCGTGTATAACGGACTTAGGCCATTGTTAAACCCTAGAGCATAGCATACCGAGCAAACCAAGGTGAGTTCACACTCTTACTAAGGCATGGGATTCCCGGGTCGTGGGAATGGGTTAAAGGTTTCAATTGACTTATAACGTACAAACGCTTTTCCTAGACTATCACCTATCATGGTCCTCGGATGTCAGGACGGCTCCGTAGGTTGGGATAACACCTACGTGGTTCCGTAGGTTGGATAACACCTACGTGGTCATATGCCAATTACTATCCTCGATACAAAGGATACGCACGTAAAACCTACGTGTACGCATTACTTACTTCTTCCGTAGGTTGGGATAACACCTACGTGGTCATACACTAATTACTATCCTCGATACAAAGGATACGTGCGTAAAACCTACGCACACCTCATACGCACTACTGTTCTCGGACGAAGAACAGGGATAATACGAATAGTCTAGTGGTCACATAACATGGGAAGCCCCCACTTGTATAACTTACTATTGGCCCAGTAGAGCCACCCGTTACTTACTGTTACGCACTTACTTACTGTGAACTCGCTCAACTAGTTTGTTGATCATTCTGTTACATGCCTTGCAGATCGTTAGGTACTTGGAGCTTGCACTGGAGAAGCGGGTCGTTGTGGACAAGGATCGTGGTTTCTACATTGAACTATTTGACATTTAAAACTATTAACTTTTGTTGGATTATTTACTATGCTTCCGCAACTTAAATTACGTTTTGATTGAAACATCAATCGTATTGAATGGTTTGTTTACATTTACTATACTTGACATTAATTACATGTTCAATATGATTGGTGGCTTGATCCTGGTCAGTCACGCTCCCAAGCGGTGATACTCCGCAGGTGGATTTTGGGGGTGTGACACCATTGACCATGCATTCGATTTTAGATGTCGTAGCCCCCAAGCCAGTAGCTGATCCAGACCCCGTATTCGAGCATGACCCTATTCGTGCAGATGTACCCGCTGTGGATCCTTTGATTGATAATGTACCTACCGATGACCATTCCATTGTTGCTCCACTGCTGGAGGATGAGCATGCTGTTGATGCTCATGTTGATGCCCCTCACATTGCTGATATTCCTGCTAATCCTGTTATTGCCCCTTTTCCTGACTCTGTGCTTGTACAGTTCAGTCATGCGCTTCTTGCGGCCCAAGTTGATCCTCGATACGCGCACACCCGAAGTGGCTGGATAGACGATGACAATAGTTACCCACCTTTGGAGTTTCCTGTGACACCCCCTTGTGACTTCTGTTTCAGCCCCTGTTCCAGTTCCTATGGATGCACCTTTGTTTCCCACACTCACCACTAATACTCACCACACCGCTACATGACAGGAGCCTGTACTTGAGCCAGCTACTACACCATTGAGACGGCTTGATATTGTGCCTGCTGAACCTACACCTATACTTGATCACGATCCTGTTTCTTTTCAGTCTGCCAGACGTTGCACCCCTTATATCTATCTGCATCAGGCAACACCCCCTCATTTGTGGAGAGGTTCGTTTTTCCCTTGTGAAGAACGACGCCCGTTGCGCCATAGTGCCTAACACTCTCCGTCAGGACGTACCCGCGCCTAGTAGAGATGCTCCAGGCCGCACCACTTGCTACATTCACCACTACAACGCTCGATAAGCCAATTGGATGGTGCCTACAAACGCACTATGCTAACTATGAACCCTTACCATTTCTCACATTATGAAAAACACACACACAGGATAAGTTGCTCCTGTAACATCAACTGCAAGTTAAGGATATGAGTCGCGGAACGTTGAAGCTTGAGCTGACACCTCGAAGGGCAACTTCAAATGCAAAACATTACATAACTAAAAACATGAGTTAAGGGTCTACATCACAAGACAGCATATTGTCTGAAAACGTTAAGAAAAACACCACGTCCTACACCAGCATGCCTTAATCCGCCACGTACATCAGGATCCCTTTTATGCTCTTGACCTCTGATATTCCACCATCCTCAGGATTTCAATACTCGTTCCTTTACCATTAAGCAGCAAATCAGTTGACCACTTCGAGGAACATACAAGTCGCGGAGGAATTCAAGCATATCGATAGTTTACTTTTCTTTCCTCCCCCACCTTAGTCACCAGAAATGTTGATATCTGGATAACGCAGATTGCGTTACGATTGGGTAGAGACCCCAAGATTGTGGAGATTTGTGAGGACCACGTCTGACTACGCAATTTAGATATGCTGATATACTTGTTGGGCAAGGGTAGGGAGACCCGGTGACCCTGGTAATGTGATACCTTTTGTAAGACAATGAAATTGTAGACGAAAAACGATGGGAACCAATTGTCATAAAGCATGTGCTAAAACATTATGGCCAATAATCAACGAAAGCTCAGTCGCTATGTCATTACTAAATGCGATCTAACGCCCATGTGCGTACCAAAAACTTTAATACTACATGTTCACTTGCTATACTTTCATTAAACGAAACCCTCAAATTACGTACGAACGTTATGATTTTGATGCAATGTGCTTACCCGTATAATGAAAACCTAATCATAAGATGAGATCCCAATATAACGGGAATGTGCTATGACTAAGAAACACGTGTTTGTTTGATATACTTTCGGTAAACATGATCCCAATTACTTGCTTGATGAATTGCGTGATGTGTAATATGATGACTTAAATATGTGTGACACATGTGTTCCAAACGACTATTTATGTTCCCTGAACAGGGGATACCTAACTAACACGAACTTCTTCCTAGAAGATGTCGCATCAAGAAATCACCCGACTGACTGAGGCAGAATGGTTGGCGCACGCCTCTCGAGTCAGAGCTCGGCACGAGGTTCTTCGCTACAAACATGGTGAAGGTGCCTCAGGGAGAAACCTACCTAACGGTAATGTTTAAGTCACCTAAGACACATTACGACATGTTTGGAAAGTCCCCAAAGTTCCTTGCTAATACCTTTTTGTGATGGTGAATTCTTGGATACAGGTTGTACCTACCAGCATTTCCTAGAATGCAACCCTCTGAATTTCGGTGGCACGGGAGGTGCCATAGCATTTGTAAAATGGGCTGAGAATGTGGATGCCGTTGTGCGAATGAGTGGTTGCACGCCAGAGCAGCAAGTCCCGTACGTTTCCGGCTTGCTACAAGATGGAGCTCTATTATGGTGGGACCTTAAGGTTCAAGAATTAGGCGAGGCTGTAGCATATGCGATGTCGTGGAGCGAACTGAAAGAAATAATGCGAAAGGAGTACTGTTCTCAGAAGGATATCCAAGGGCTGGAACTAGAGTTCTGGGAGCTACAGCAGGAAGGTCCAGATGTGGTGAAGCACGTGAAAAGGCTTTACGATTTGTCGCGAGTCGTTCCGTACCTAGTGGAACCCGAGTTGAAGAGAATGGAGCAATCCATTTGGGAACTAACACCTCAGGCCTTGAGCTTGATGATGGTATCGACGCCGCCATCACCCGTGATTGCCCATGTGATAGGACTGGAGCTCACCAAGGAAGCACTTAGGCTGGTGAAACTTTCGATCCCGGACGAGAAGAAGGAAACACCAGTGGAGACATCTCGAAAGAACAAAAGAAAGCTTGGTAAATTTCAGGGAGGTGATCAGGCAAATGAAAAGAAAAGGGCCAAAAAGGGAAAGATGTACCTGGGTAATCTACCTAAGTGTGAAGTATGCCAGCGCCATCATAACGGGAAGTGCGGTAATAGGAAGTGTGACAACTGTGGTAAAAGGGGACACGACAGGGAAACGTGTTGGCAGGAGACGAAAAGAGGAAAGGAAGGTTGTAACTGCGGTGGTATGGGGCACCTTGGGAAGGATTGCCCAAGGGAGATTAACCAAGACCACGAAGGAGCATCCAACGCCGGAGCTAGTAAAGCTTGCTAGGATCCAGATATGGTCACTGGTACGTTCTTTATCAACCCAAAATTCTGCATTCACACTATTTGATAACAGTGCCGACCCTAGCCCCGCATCACATGAATTTAGGAATCTTTTTAGATTAGTAAAGAGTAAGTTAGACGACCCTCTATTAATGAGGCTAGTTAATAAATGACCTCGACATAGTAATTAGGATGAACCCGCGATCGAGCAATCAAGCGGAGAATCGTTACCCGCGTCCCAGAGTCGAACGACGAAGCAATCATGACTCATGAGGAAAGATACGCCTCTACAAACTACAAATTGCATGAAGGCATGAAGGAGGTTGTGGAAAGAATAAGTTGTTTCTGGCTCATGTCGGGGACGGGAGGAGCCGAAGAACTAAGCACGAAGATCTCCTTAGTACAACAAAATGCCCTAAGGTTTCCCCCGAGGATTTGCCATAATGTTCTCTCCCACGGCTAATCCTGTTCATATCAGCTAAATTCCCGGCGTTGCACCAGCAGTCAATACCCCCCCTTAACGACTTATATCTTCGGAAACGCAAGGATTGACAGTGAAGCTTCAGAAGTTGATGGAGACGGAAGATAACAGACCAAAAATCCCCTGTTGGGAAAACCCCATATCTGCTCGTCAAAAAGAAGGATGATGAGTTTCAAGTAAGCGTCAGCTACCAGGAACCGAATAAGCTAACCCACCAGAATCTGTGACTCTTGCTAAAAATTAGCGGACCTCTTATACAACTGACTATGGGAACCCAACTACTACTACACGACTGATCGACAATCGAACATCGTCAGAGAATATACCAGGATGAAATTGTGGGACAATGATCGTGCTTAAACATAAACAAAATACTGCTTCCTACACAATGTATAAACCAGATCCACACGAGGTACGGAATCCAGAAAGACTAGAAGCCTTACATCTAGGAACCACATCTGTCAACTCAATCAAACATCATTAACTTGACCAACTTGTCATTGCAGTTAACAAACCCGAAAGTACTTAAATCTTCTTCCGTTGAAGTCTTCACCTTCACATCTAACAAGTAGAAATTTGCATTTCTGCTCCCCTCAAGTAGTTGCATCGCGTTGTTTTCCTTCGCTGAGAGCGAATGCACGTTTGCTTCATATATTTGGTCACTTCTTCGTTCTAGTAAGAACGCATCACTTCATAACCCATGCACCATTTGCTACGCATGTGGTTTCATTTCGAATAAACGCTTCATGAATGTTCAAACATTACGTTGTCAAGTCTAATTACTAGTTGTGATTCGAATGACCTACATGTTTGTCGTTGTTGACTCTTCTGATATCAAGTCAACACACTTGTTGAAACTACCTTCTTTCAAGTTACATGTTTGCTAACATGTCAAGATTTCCTTGTCAATATGTACGTTTATTGTTTGGTTACGTTGAAACTAGGTTCAACTGCTTGAACTTATCCAGTTCACATGTTTAATTGGAGACGCTATATGATGTATTGAGAGCATCATGTTCTAATACTTTGACATAGATTCTTTTGTTTCAAGTCGTAGTAGACTTATTTGGTCTATGACTTCATTAAATTGTTGATAAACTTCGATACCTTACAGTGATACTTTCACAGAATTGAAGCTTGCGCTTATCTGACTACTCACTTCGTACAGGGATTTAATTGATTATTTGACAACTTGTCCTAAATCCGTCTTCTTTATCACAACTAAATCACTCTCGACACACACTTGCGTGCTGGGTCAAAAAGTACGTAAATTCATTTTATATCATGGGTACCCCCCCTAACGATTCCCTCGTTATCAATCAAACGCCTTGCTGTGCTTAGTTTCGTCTTCCGGCTTGTTTCGGTACACTTTCATCTGGTTCCAAACTCGGTGATTTTGTTCAGTCACCACTATTTCGAATCTTGTCATTACGATACCTTGTGGTGTCATTACAAACTTGTAGCTTTTGCTAATCATGGCCAACCGTTCCACGCAAAATACATAAACTTTTGTTGACTTGTCATTTACATATTCCTGATGCAACTACAAATAAAAGCAAGGATACACCAGGTTCGTCTGTATTCATTCGGTGTATCCTCACAGTTCAAAAGGTTCAAACACACTGAACCTTGCCACTCGTCTACTTGGGAGTTGACAGATCACTTCACCATATCATTTGAGTTGATAATTTCTGAATTCTTTTAGAGGGTGCTATGTTTCGTGAAGACTCGCTGGGAGACTGCGATCGGTCATTTGAGGATTTTATTGGTTGAAAACTCCTCTCTTGTGGACCCCTGCTAGCTGGAATGCATTAGGCTATACTTAAAGTACGTTTTGTACTTCTAACATCAACTGCTAAGAGCACCCACCTTCTTAACCCTAGGGTGCGGATTGTTAAATATTCTTGGAACCACCAAGTGTGAGTAAGCTTTGATGCGGTTTGAGGACTATCTACCTCGATGTTATACTTGTGTGACGTGACCAAAAGGAGTTAAGGTAGTACAAATTTCGAGGACGAAATTTCTTTAACGGGGGGAGAATGTGACAACCCTCACTAAACCAGGTATCCGTATGGTTTAATTAATAATTGATTACTGCTTAATTACTGTGCTTACTTGAATTTATGGATAGACTGCTACTTGAATGCTGATACATATACTTACTTACATCATACTTTACTTGCTGCCACTCCATGTTTTGCTTACAGCACCTTAGTGACAACCTTGATGCACCAAAAGCACAGTAGAACAATGAATGGATAACCTATTGAACGTGCTGTCATAACTAGCACCAGGCAGGTACTGCCTCTAAGGCCTGTATGAGCCCGAGATAGTGTACTACACTAGTAGAGAGTGTAGGGATACAAGGGTTGTAGAACTGCGTCTCTAGGGATAAGTTACAATGATTGGATGTGCGTAAAACGTACACTAAGCACAAAACTCAGCACTTTAATAAACAATTCAGCTTTTAGCTAGCTAATAAAGTGCCAAAACATGAGAAAAATATTACTAGACACTTTCCAAAGTGTCGGGAATAAGTTGTGTCACTAAAAACGGTATTAACGACATTTTAAAGCTTTGTTAAACGCTTTAACGGATTACTATCCAACCGAACAACCGGACTATACCCGGAACATGAAAATATTGCCATTAACACTATTTATCTTTTTCTGAGCCAGTTAGGGTCCCAGAATACCCTAACACCCGCCATAAAGCACAACGCACCACTAACCAAGTTAAGCACTTAACTAACCTAATCTAACCTAACTATAAACTAACTAACACTTGCAATCCAACCAAGACCCCCCCCCCCCGAACCGAATCCGGTCCCCCTTGGGGACACCATTGTACAAACTTGATTATTTTAATATTGTGTGCTTAATATCTAATGAACATAAGGACCCATGGATCATAACCTCACTTTTGCCTATAAGTAACACGAGATTGCACATCATAATCCTCACCACATTTCACACAACAACACTTGCTCTCTCTCTCTAGAAAGCTCACGGCCGAACCCCCCCTTCACACCCATCAAATTTTTCGATTTTGATCTTCACATTCCAAGCTCACACAAGCGTTAAGGATCACGTATAAGGAGTCCTGGTGCAATCGGAAGGCGAAGGACCTCATTCTCTTGCTTTTATCCTCTCATTTTGCGTCTAGATTCTTCCCTAGCCTCGAGCTAGTAGTAAGTTGCTTAAATCACCTTCTCGAACTATTTTAAGATGGTTAATATGACTTGTAACGGTTAAAACTCGTAATATTACAAGATGACACACAAAAGTCTACTAAAAACACTAATATTGATGGTTAAAAGCTTGTTTGTTGTGTAAATCTTGTAGTGTTTGATTTGTGTGGTTATTTGGACCCGATCTATGTTGTGGTAGCTCGGATCATCATTTAACCCGGATTGGTCATGATCATAGATCATGACATAAGGATGTTTTGGAAGTAACAAGGGTTAAAAGATGAAACTCTACCACACACGAATCATGAACTTGTGTAAAAGTGATTTTACTTACAAAATAGTGTTTAAAACTAGTAGATCTACGGATCTACAAGTGGTATTTTCAAAGAACCAAGTATAAAAGAAATCATGTTTTCCTAAAGACGGATCTTACGTTAACAAGAATGATTTTTAGAACACACAAGTGTGTAAACACTTGTGTAGCACAAAGTTTCAACAAAATAACAGTTTTTGTAAAATTTACAAGAAGCTGTAAAGACGGGATTTCTTTAAAAGCAAGGTTTTTACGAGATCGGATTTCTTTATATAAAGATCCGCTAAAAGTAATGGGATTTATTTCATAATTTTAGAAGACTACAAGTTCATGTGATTTATGCGATTTACATATTTATTAACTAGTTTGTTGTGTTGAATATTGTTTTGGTTAAATAAGAAAAATGGTTGATTGATTTATAAAAGAAAATGATATGCTTGAAAGCGTGGCCACCTCCAGTTACAGAGGAAACTCTGGCGAAATTTTTCCAAAAACCTAACACTTAGAATTATTTTCACTATAAGTGATTAGAAATACTTTTCGACATGTTTTCAAAATATAAGTTTCGCCACAACTTTATTTACAAATATCGGAGGTGGGATTTTCACAAAATTAAACGTAATAAATATATATTTAGTAAATATATATTTTTCAGAACGTCACTTGTCAATTATTTTGTGAAGTGTATAAATATTATTTTTAGGATAAAAATAATATTATCGAACGTCAACGAATCCAAAATAGTACGAACGCTTTCACGATAAATATATAAGTTACACCGGTAATTATTATTACCACTCGATCGTTAAAACTTAACTTACGCATTTTACGGAAATATTTATGAACGCGTATTTTTGTTAAAGTATTATTTTGGGAAAATCATACGTGTTAAAATATAATATTTTCGAGAAAAATAATTATATTTTGGAGTTAGGAATAAATATATATTAAGTGAGACTTAATAATATATTTCAAAGATATACGAACGCACATGTATTAAATCCCACATCCTTGGGAAGGAAAATAATTACCAAGTATGCACAAAATGTAAACACGAAATAGTTGTCTAACTATTTCCCAAAACTTAAACCATAAAGCTAAGGCACGGCCGTCTGTCTAATAGAGTTAGTACATGTAGGTCGTTGCACAGCTGCTTGACTTGGAGACATACTTGGTAGAGACGCACCGCTGTGAGTTCATGTCCCCCTTTTCTCTTAACTGTTTTCAGTTTTCTAAACTGCGGGGGTGAAATACATGTTACTTTGATTACGAATATTTCTTATGGTATGGTTAGCGTAAGGAGTGTCACACCCTGGCTTTGCGGAAGCGTGGTTAATTTGGTGTGACTTCTTAATACCATAGCTTAATCATAACAAAGCTATATGAATTAAAAATATGCAAGATCATCCATTAAAATAAAAATACCATAACATTGTCTTAACGGGATAACACCCTAACAACCATAAACTTGTTCACCAAACATTACAAATTCAATCTTAACATAAACATGATTCAAGGACTGTGACTTGTCCAGGAAAGAGTCATATTCCCCGAACCCTGGATGACCTCGGTGACTAATGCAGCGGGAAAAACATGCCATACCGTGCCAGATCTTTAATTCCCTGAAATACATGTAAGTTGAAAAATCAACAATAATGTTGAGCGAGTTCATGTGTAAGTAAATAAACCTTTGTATTTATCAAAACCCTGGTATGTAGCAAATAAGGAAAAAGAGATCACCAATGGTTTGCAAGGCCATTGATATGTGTGAAGTGCAAGTAGGAAGACTCAAACCTAGCGGATTTATGCGTCGGGCACTAAGTCACCCCGAGGTCCGTTATGCTGGACCTGGGGCTGGGCTCGCTACACCCAGATAGATCTACCGCTCCTGTCCCTCGGTCCTACCATGAGGATTAATGGCCTCAAGTTTCCGCCTACCCACTCACATGATCTAAGTAACAAACCTCCTTACGCTAACCATACCATGTATAAAGTATTCATAATCAATGTAACATGTATTTCACCCCCGCAGTTTAGAAAACTGAAAACAGTTAAGAGAAAAGGGGGACATGAACTCACAGTCAGTGCGTCTCTACCAAGTACTTCGGATATCTGCTGTGCGACGACCTACATGTACTAATTCTATTAGACGGATGGCCGTGCCTTAGCTTTATAGTTTAGGTTTTTGGGAAATAGTTAGACAACTATTTCGTGTTTATATTTTGCATGTACTTGGTAGTTAATCTCCTTCCCAAGGATGGGGGATTTAATACATGTGCGTTCAATTTATAATATTAAGTCTCACTTAATATATTTTCCTTTCTAATTCCAAATATAAATATTTTTCTCAAAAATATTATATTTCCATTTCACATAATTTTTCCAAAATAATGCGTTGACAAAATACGCGTTCATGAACATTTCCGTATAATGCGTAAGTTACGTTTTAACGATTAAGTGGTAATAATAATTACCGGTGTAACTTATATGTTTGTCGTGTAAGCGTTTGTATTATTTTGGATTCGTCAACGTTTGCAAATATTATTTTTACTCTAAAAATAACATTTGTGTATTTTCACAAAATAATCATAAACAGTGTTGTGAAAAATTATATTTACCAAATATATATTTATCACGTTTAGTTTTGTGAAAATCCCTCCTCCGAATATTTGTAAATAAAGTCGTGGCGAAATATATTTTGAAAACATATCAAAATAATTCTAACACTTGTAAATAATTCTAAGTGTTAGGTTTTTAGAAAAATTCCGCCAGAGTTTCCCCTGTAACTGGAGGTGGCCACGCTTTCAAGCGTATCATTTTCTTTTACAAAATCATTTCAACACTTCTTTAATCAATCAATCAATTTCCGACACACCAAACTAGTCGGCAAGTATGTAAATCGCATAATCACATGAACTTGTAGTTTTTCCGAAAACTATAGTGTAGATCCCGTTATATTTTGTGGATCTATGTGTAAAATAACTAAATCTTGTAAAAACCTCGTTTTTAGAATAAATCTATCTTTACATCTTCCCGTCATCTTTTACAAAAATTGTTATTTTGCCGGATCTTTCATTTCACAAGTGTTTATACACTTGTGGTTTGCAAAAATCATATTTGTTAGTGTGTCATCCGACTTTTATAAAACATGATTTTCTCGACACTTGGTTCTACGAAAATACCACTTGTACATACGTAGATCCGCTGGTTTTAAATACTATTTTACAAGTAAAAATACTTTTACACAAGTTCATGTTTCTCGTGTGGTAGAGTTTCACCTTTTAACCCTTGTACCGATAGAAACAAGCTTATGTCAAGATCTATGATCTTAACAAAGTCGGGTTAAACGATGATCCGAGCTACCACAACGTAGATCGGGCCTAAATAATCACCACTTTCAAATACTACAACTTTTACACAAGTAGTAAGCTTTTATCCAACAATATTCATGTTTTAGTAGACTTTAAAGATTCAAAATGCAAGTTTCCGAGTTTTAACCGTTACCAATCTTATTAACCACTTTAGAATGATCCGAGTATGAGTTTTAAGTGTTATACCTCTAGCTCGAGGCTAGGGAAGAATCTAGGCGAAAATGTGGTGGATAAAAGCAAGATAACGAGGTCCTTCCACTTCCGTTTGCTCCAAGACTCCTAATGCGGGACCTTGAACACTTGTATGTGCTTGGAATGTGATGGTTGAAACTCGAGAATGGATGGATGTGTGGATGTGGGTTCGGCCGAGAGCCAAGGGAGGAGAGGAGAGGAGTTTTTGGTTGTGATGTGAAGTGTATAATCTCTAGTGTTTAGTGTAGATTTTATAGACAAATCAAGTTCCTTAATCCATTGGTCACTATGTCTTCAAGATATTAGGCAAGAGTGAATATTATAATCAAAAGGGTACAATGGATGGTCACATTGTGACCGATCAGCCCAAGGGGGGGGGGTCTCTAGTTCGATTTCAATCACATGGTTAGAGTTTAGTTACTTTAAACCAAGTTAGTTTTAGGGTTAACTCGGTTAGTCACATGTTGTGTTTTAACGCGGGTGTTAGGGTAATCAGGGACCCTAACTGGCTCAGAAAAAGACCAATAATATTTTTGTCAATATTTTCATGTTCCGGGTATAGTCCGGTTGTTCGTTTGGATAGAAATCCGTTAAAGAGCTTAAGTAAGCTTTTAAGCGTCGTTAATAATATTTTTAGTGACACAATTTATTTCCCAAAGTGTCAGGAATATTTCCTCATGTTTTGGCACTTTAGCCAGAAGCTAGTATGTTAATAAAAGTGCTGTGTTTCGTGCTTAGAGTACGTTTTAGGCACATCCAATCATCATATCTTATTCCTAGAGACGCAGTTCTACAACCCTTGTATCCCTACACGCACTATGGGTGTAGTAAAATAATTCTGGCTCATACAGGCCCTTAGAGGCAGTGTCTGCCTGATGCTGGCTTTATCAGCATGTTCAATAGGTTATCCGTTCTAATGCTACTGTGCTTTAGTGCATCATGTTTGTCACTAAGGTTCAACTTGTAAATAATGTAGTGACGAAAATCAAAGTATGATGCACGAATATACAAGTACTAGAAATCAAGTAGCAGTTCGTCAGCAATTTCAGTTAAGCACAGTAATTAAGCAGCAATTAATTATTAATTAAATTGTACGGATACCTGGTTTAGTGAGGGTTGTCACAAGGAGGGTTATTATTTAGATCATGTGAATTGGGTAAGCGGAAACTTGAGGTCATTAATCCTCAGGGTAGGACCGAGGGGCAGGAGCGGTAGATCTATCTGGGTGTAGCGAGCCCAGCCGCAGGCCCAGCATAACGGACCTCGGGGTGACTTTGTACCCATCGCATAAGTCTGCTAGGTTTGAGCCTTCCTACTTGCACTTCACACATATCAATGACCTTGCAAACCATTGGTGATCTCTTTTTCCTTATTTGCTACATACCAGGATTTTATACTTACAAAGGTTTTACTTACTCACTACACATGAACTTGCTCAACAATTTTTGTTGATTTTTCCAACTTACATGTATTTCAGGTAATTAAGGATATGGCATGGTATGATACGTTTTCTCGCTGCATAAAAGAAATAAGGTCATCCAAGTTTAGGGGTCGTGGCTCTTGCCTGGACGAGCCACCCCTTTTAAACTACGTCTACTTTATGGTTGTGGTTTTGAGTTCTGAAAAATGTTATTATGTTATTAGGTTGTAACTCCCGTTGCGTGTGTCGGTACTTTAAAAACAATGTTGTGGTACTTTTATTTTGAAACTTAAATCAATGGATGATCTTGCATGATTTTATTTTCATATAGCTTTGTTATGATTAAGCTATGGTATTAAGAAGTCACACCAAATTAACCACGCTTCCGCAAATCCAGGATGTGACATTTTGTACATTTAAGCTCTTTTAATCCTGAAAATCAAAAGTATACCAAGAAACACACTTTTTCCAACATTAGTACATAAAAGTGTTGATTTTATACCATTTTTGACATGATTTTTATATGTTGCATTTTGCGCATATCAGTGTCATGTAACCTAAAACCCTTCATGGGCAATGATGGGGCGACAATGATGCTTCAATGGTTTGACTCCGTTGAGGTCACTTTTTGCTCAAGTGGTTGTCTCGACCACCTAAGAACCCTCAATGCCACCGACATCTTTCAAGCTAAAACACTTGATTGGTGGACCGCCGAGAGGATCATGCATGGCGACGACGCCGCTCATGCCTTACCTTGGAACGAGGTAAAGCAACTCATGATAACGGAATTTTGTCTTCCGCATGACTTACAAAAACTCGAAAACGAGTTTTGGAACGTCAAGAAAATCGGGGGTGATAATGCAACCTACACCACCCATTTTAAACAACTTAGCGTTTTATCTCCCCACCAAGTCAATATCCTCAAACGAACCATCGAGAAGTACATCCTAGGTCTTCCACCGACCGTCAGTGACGCCGTGGACGTCGCCTAACCCCATACTTTCGAAAAGACGTACCGGTTAGCCGCCAAATTCAACCATAACCACGTGGAAGATGGAGACTACAAACCCAAGGGTTCCATCAAAACTACCAACCAAGCCACCACCAAACCTACCACTAAACCCACTCCATCCAAACCACCACCCAAAACTAACTCTAGCGGTAAGAAGCGTAATAAATCGAGTTGCAATTTCGTCGTGGTAACCCCACAAACCAACCCCAACACAACAGCAACAACTCACCAACCCAAACCCAGAGCTGACCAAGCGGGCTTACACTAGGACTTTTCCCAAGTGTACCACTTGTAGCTACCACCACTTAACCACAACCACGTGCTGCCTTTGCAGTACATGCAATCGGTTTGGGCAATTCAACATCAATGCCGAAGTGGTCCTAAACCGCAAGGTAACGAAGCCCAAGCCCAAGCCCAAAATCAGCAACTGGAAAACAATGGTCATGTGTGTTATAAATGTGGTTACCTAAATCATCTCAGCTCACAATGCCCGCAACGCAACACTCAAGTCGAAGCTCAAGCACCTCGCGGACGCGCATTCGTTATCAACGCTAATCAGGCGCAAAATGACAACAACATCGTGAACGATACGTTTCTCGTAAACGGATTATGTGCTTCTATGTTATTTGATACTAGTGCAGATAAAGTTTTGTATCTGTTGAATTCGAACCACTACTTAAATGTACATGAACAAAGCTACCAAATCTTTTTAACGTCGAAGTCACCAATGAAAAATCCATAACCATTGATTCCGTTCTTAATGATTGTACCCTAAATCTCAACACACATGAATTCCTATTGAACCCATACCCATGCAATTGGATAGTTTTGACATCATAGTAGGCATGATTGGCTTCGTAAATTATGTACCGAAGTTGCTTTCTAAGAAAAGTTTATTCGTCTTCCACTTCCGTCTAGTGACACCTTGCACATCTATGGCATGAAACCCTCATAGGGTCTCAAGCTTATGTCATGAACTCAAGGAACAAGTACTTGCGCAAAGAGTACTTTGACTTTCTAGCCCACATTATGGAAAAGAAGGACAAAGGAAAAAAGCGTGAGTGACGTTCCAGTCGTTTGTGATTTACCCAACGTTTTTCCCGAAGACCTACCTGGTTCTCCTCATCCTTGTTCCATCGATTTTCGTAATGACTTCATACCTGGTGCTACACCTGTTGCTAAATATCAATACCATCTCGCACCTTCGGAGATGCAAGAGCTATCATTCCAACTTCAAGAATTACTTGATAAAGGCTTCAGACGTCCTAGCACTTCTCCTTGGGGCGCTCTGGTCCCTTTTCATGAAAAAAGGGATGGTTCCTTCCAAATGTGGATCAATTACTGTGAACTTAACAAACTCACCGTCAAGAATCGCTATCCTCTTCCTCACATGAACAACCTATTCGATCAACTTCAAGTCGCGACGTGTTTCTTAAAAATCGATCTTCATTCCGGTTATCATTAACTCCGAGTCCTCGAAGATGACATTCCAAAAACCGCTTTTCATACTAGATACGGTTAGTATGAGTTTGTGGTTATGCCCTTCGGTTTGACCAATGCACCCGCGGTCTTCATGGATTTGATGAACCGTGTGTGTAAACTTTACTCGGACCTTTTTGTGATCGTATTCATCGATAATATTCTCATTTATTCCAAAACCAAGACCAAACACGAGCGACCCTTACGTTTAATTCTAGAACTCCTTCGTGTCGAATGACTATACGCAAAATTCTCCAAGTGCGAATTTTGGCTAAAGGAAGTTTAATTTCTTGGTCACGTTGTGAATGGGAAAGGCATTAACGTTGATCCCACTCAAATCGAAGCCGTTAAAAACTGGATTTTGCTAAAATCGCCGTCCAAAATTCGTTCTTTCCTAGGATTGGCGGGATATTACCATCGGTTCGTCTCCAACTTCTTGAAAATCGTCGTTCCTCTCACCTCGTTAACTTAAACGGATAAACCTTTTGTTTGGGGTTCCGAACAAGAGGAGTCTTTTCAAGCACTCAAGAATTTTCTTTGCAACGCTCTTAGAATAGTCCTTCCAGATAGAAACGACGACTTCGTTATCTATTGCGATACTTCTGACCAAGGTCTCGGTTGTGTTCACATGCAATGAGACAAGGTTATTGCCTATGCAACACGACAACTCAGAATACGTGAAAAGAACTACGCCACCCATGATCTTGAACTTGGTGCGGTTGTTTTTGCGTTAAAGATTTGGCGAAACTACCTTTACGGTACCAAGTGTGTGGTTTTCACTGGCCATAAGAGCCTTCAAAACATCTTTAATCAAAAGGAACTCAACATTCGTCAAAAGCGATGGGTGGAGTTGCTCAACAACTAAGATTGCAAGATTCTCTACCACCGCGGTAAAGCGAATGTCGTTGCCGATGCCCTTAGTAAAAAATGTGAAAAGTATCTGTTGCCTCCAAATCTAAACCGACATTCAGACCCGTATTCGCGAGGCACAATACTCATCTGTCAATGAAAATAGTTTGTATAACGAGATGAAGTGTGGTGCCGAAAGTCAACTTGCAACCAAACCTAATGGCATATCCTATTATATCGACCGCATTTGGGTTCCAAATCGTGACAACATTCGCCGCCTCTTGATAAAAGAGGCACACAAATTCCGATACTCCATTCATCCCAGTGCGGATAAAATGTATCAAGGTCTCCGTTAAATCTATTGGTGTCGGGGCATGAAGAAAGACGTTGCGCAATTCATATCCAAATGTCTCACATGTTCCAAGGTGAAAGCCAAACACCAACGCCCTTCGGGTCTATTTGAACAACCCGAAATCCCGGTGTGGAAATGGGAGAGCATTGCGATGGATTTCATAACGATAGCATTAAGGTGATCATCGACCGCTTGACCAAATCCACTCACTTCCTCCCCATCCGGGAAGATTACCAAGTTGAGAAATTAGCTCGTATATACTGAAGAAATCATCTGCCATCACGGTACTCCCATCGACAATATTTCGAAATGCAATGGTCGTTTCACTTCTCACCTTTGGCAAACCTGTTAAACCGTAATTGGTACTCAACTAAATCATAGTGCGGCTTTCCATCCCCAATCCGATGGTCAAACCAAATGTACTATCCAAACTCTCGAGGACATGCTTCGTTCGTGCGGGATTGATTTTGGTGGCAATTAGGACGTACATTTACCATTGCTCGAATTCTCGTACAATAATAGTTACCACTCTAGTATCTAAATGGCTCCATTCGAAGCCTTGTATGGTCGTAAGTGTCTTTCGCCTATTTGCTGGCACGAGATCGGCGAAGCACAAATCCCGGTCCCAAGCTCATACATGAAACGACGGACAAGATCTTACACGAGACCGACAAGCGACGTAATCCCTTAGAATTCAATGTTGGTGATCAAGTACTCCTCAAGGTATCCTTTTGGAAAGGATTCGTCCGTTCCGGTAAGAAAGGCAAACTCAATCTAAAGAAATACTTAGCTGATGAAGGACTTCAAATTCCACTCGACGACATTCGCATCGATGAGTCCATGCACTTCTTCGAAAAACCAGTGGAAATCATGGATCGTGGAACAAAAAAGCTCAGGCAAAGTTGTCTCTCTATTGTTAGGGTTCGTTGCGAAGGAAAGCATGGTGTGGAGTTCACTTAGGAACTCGAAAGCGATATGAAGACCAAGTACCCACATCTTTTTCCCGAGTCTTCCTCTTGAATAAATTTCAGAATGAAATTCCCTAAAGTAGGGGAGACTGTAATGATTCATATTTCGATACTTTCTATTTTTAGAAAGCTTGTATTTGTGTTTCATACCAATCCTTGTAATCTTGAGATGTTGATCATGATGGAAATACATTATTATTCACACTTGTTTATTTATACATACATGCTACTTAATCAGTCTTGAAAAAGTGTGTCACATACGAAACCAAACCATACTTCATGATTATTTTATGATCGTAATATTATGCATACTTATTCATACTATACATAAGCTTATACATGCCTTAGAATGCCCTATAAACACTAACATATTAAAGGTATTACATAAATGAACAAACCACCAACGCCCAAGGGCCAAAAGTGAAAAATTTGCACACTAACATGCTTATAAACCGTAAGGTGGTCCATACGGTCTGTAAGCATATTTGACAGGCAAAAATGTTGACAACTCGTAAATTAACTCCGAAATCCACCTTCTCAACCACTTTTTCCACCTCCTTTCTCCTCCAATCACCTTCTAACATCCTCCCCTATAAATCCAAGCCTTCTCTAACACATTTCCACTTTCCATAACCTCATTTCACTCTCAAACACACAAAGATTTTCAATAAAACTCTAACTTTGGATAGATTACTACAAGTTAAAACTTGTGAGTTTTAACATGCATCTTCAACCCTTCCTTCTCATTTCTTGCTTTATAACTCCTTGGATAACCTCTAAGGATGTTACCTAATGTTCACCAAGGTGCAAAAAGGTGGTACATCACTTATATGAGGCTCCAAAGTGTTACACCCCAACCGATGGCAGAAACATCAGAGTGAGATGAATGAGATTGCTTGAGACTTCATAACACTATTTGCGACAATAATTATAATAAACTGATTTCATTTCATAACAACATTGTCAAGTACAACATGAGAAATTCAAATTACAACAACTGTTTCAAATACAATGACAATACAAGAAACAAATACAACATAATTCAAAAGTGATACAACAACATAATCCAATGAGTCTAAGTGTATATCTAGAAAATCCCTACTAAGTTTCATCCATCTCAACATCATCAACCTGCAATATGTTTAAAAATACATGGTTCAATACAAAAGTATTGGAGAGTATACAAATTTAATACATAGCATAAGTATAAAATATTTTAAATGAATCCACATGGAAAACTTAATTATCAAGATTAACTTAAAACTGGCATGCGAATATTCAAGTCAATCCTCTTATTACCATAAGTATTAAATTTAACATGACCACAAGACTACGGGCGGTGCGTTACTCCTATAACGCTATACATGTTAAATGGAGGCTCGTACGAAGTTAATGATATGTTTATCACATAAGAATAACCCAGATAGACGAATCAAGTATAACATATTAACATGCATGTATTGGATTGTTTGTGTGTTTGTATAAAAGTTTAAGTGTAACTGTGTAGGTTTCATAGTAAACACGTTGCACCCAAAGTGTGAAAAGTAAAAAGGGCATTCGAGTATAATCACAGTTTTGCTAAATCTTCTTTAGTTAATCCCTCGAGAGTTGAGTTTTACGAGCACCGGAATGCCAAGTTTACCCTACAGGTGGTAATCGAAGGCGTGAGTTGTTGGAGATTGAACGGAGGATTTGGATTTGGAATTAAAGTACGTAGTATCTAGTATAATAGTATAATAGTATAATAGAATAGAAAGTATATTCTGTCCAGGCACTCGTTAAGACACTGAGTTTTTATGTGGTTTCACGGGTCCTGATTTACCCGACAGAATCAGTAACGAGGAACGCGGAAACAGAATAAACGGAAACCTTAATGATACAAACTGTTCGGGTGACGTGACAATTCGCACGACAGGAGTCCTTCGCGCGAAAGGGAGCCTTTCATACGCCAGTTATCTGTTTGGTGGGAACCGAACTTCGTGCGAATGTTTTAACCATTAAACGGCTAAGTTTGTGGGTCCAGTTGTGCCATTAAATTATAATATATAGTCTAATACTCCGGAATGTTTATAGAATTCATAGAAGTAATGCATGGAGGTAATAACCTCGTTATCGTTCACCAAAGCACAAGTTAGTTAGCTTAGTTAACTAACCAGTTGGTCATGAATAACAGGAATGTAAATAATAGGAATTAAATAACCAAACAACCGAACAAGAACATCCCGGGTGTGTCGTCTCAACATGGAAAGAGTTAACTAAGTGTTGGAGGCTAGACAGGGTTAACTTATTCTAGGTCTAGGAGATTATTTGGGTGTTCGCTTTACAAGTCCGAGTGAAGTGGTGGAACTAGATTGGAAGCCAAGGCATCCACGGTTCACACACTGTTATATCAGAATCGTTGATATCGAAAATGAAGATCTGATCAACATACAACACTTAGAAAATGTCAGAATGAGGTGAATC
Organism: Helianthus annuus; assembly: GCF_002127325.2. NCBI lineage: Eukaryota > Viridiplantae > Streptophyta > Magnoliopsida > Asterales > Asteraceae > Helianthus > Helianthus annuus. Next base: position 83,199,371 of record NC_035438.2, read on the forward strand.
AGCACCTTCCTTGCGAGAGGGTGTCTCTGTCGTGCGAAAGGTGTATCCTTTCTTGTGACAGGACTGCCTTTCGTGCGAGAGGCTCTGTTTCAAGATGAAACAGCTCGGTTTTGGTTGAACTGTTCATCTTCTCGGCTGGAATCGACTCTAACACTAACCCATAGCCATGAAATTAGTTTGTGAGCTCGGTGAGTCTCTGATTCAGCCAATTTTAGTAACAAAATGTTTGTTTTATAAAAAGTTTGAAAGGTTATCTTCACTTATTCAGCTTGGTCCTCATTATGTGAGAGTTATAAGCTGATTGCCAGGGCAAATTTGCATAACCAAGTAAGGTAATGAGAAGAATGTAGAAAAGTTTAGAAACGTAAAAGAAATTAGAAGAAATGAGAGTGTTTGTGAGATGTAAGATAGTTCTAGAAGTAAGGGACAACAAGTGTGCAATTTCAGACAAGTAGAGAGAATTTCGGAGTTGTGGAAGTTGAGAAATGAAGAAGTAGGTTTGTATTTATAGGGTTAGGTGGAGTTTGGGGCAATAGGGACCTTCCGGGCGAAAGGGCCTTTTGCACGAGATGGTCTCCCTTATTGCAAGAAGATTCAAGTTTGTTGTTTTACGCGCGTTTTGTCAGTTCAAGCGTTTTAAACGTGTAAGTGCAATACATAAGTGTAATGTATGAATAAATGAATGTATAAATGGATTTTGCATGCATAAACAAGTAGGGGTTTGCGTATATTTGTATCAAGTATGCACGTATAATCAAGTATGTAACTAATGTATAACAAGTATTTACGAATTATGTATAACAAGATGTATAAAAAGATTGAGTTTCCATTATGATTCAAGTCTCGGATTACAATTATTGAAATGAAATACGAATACAAGGAGAATATAAGACAAAGTTTCTAAATAAGGAAAGTTACAAAAATCGAGGCATTACAGTCTGCCCTCCTTTAGGAAATTTCGTCCCGAAATTTATCAAGAGGAAGATGCAACGAACAGATGTGGATACTTAGTCTTCATGTCACATTCGAGTTCCCAAGTAAACTCAGCACCACGTTTTCCTTCCCATCGTACCTTAACTATGGGAATTCGACTGCGCCTCAATTGCTTGACACCTCGATCCATGATCCCGACAGGTTTCTCCACGAAGTGCAGAGTCTTGTTGATTTGAAGATCCTCGAGTGGAACTTGAAGTCCTTTTTCAGCTAGGCATTTCTTCAAGTTTGAGACGTGAAAGGTAGGATGAACATTGTTGAGCTCTTGAGGTAGGTCCAGTCGATACGCTACCTTGCCAATCCTTTCGAGAATCTTGAAAGGACTTATGTAGCGAGGATCGAGTTTCCCTTTCTTACCAAATCGAACTACACCCTTTTAAGGGGATATCTTGAGAAGTACAAAGTCACCTACGTTGAATTCCAAAGGTTTGCGACGCTTGTCAGCGTAACTCTTTTGTCGGATCATGGCTTTAAGCGAGTTGTCTTGAATCTGCAAGATCTTGTCCATTGTCTCCTGTATAAGCTCGGGACCGGTGATTTGAGCTTCTCCGATCTCATGCCAACAAATAGGCGAACGACACTTACAACCATACAATTCCTCGAATGGTGCCATTCGAATACTCGCATGATAACTGTTGTTGTACGAGAATTCGATCAAAGGCAACTGCATATCCCAGTTGCCACCAAAATCGATTACGCAAGAACGAAGCATAACCTATAGAGTGTGGATAGTACGCTCGGTTTGACCGTCAAATTTAGGGTGGAAAGCGGTATAAAGATTAAGATGAGTACCAAGAGCGGATTGAAAAGTTTACCAAAGACGAGAGGTGAAACGACCATCACGGTCTGAGATGATGTCAATAGGGATACCATGACGACAAATGACTTCATATGTGTAGATACGAGCCAATTTCTTAACTTTGTAATCTTCACGAATGGGGAGAAAGTAAGCAGACTTGGTCAATCGATCAATGATTACCCAAATGCTTTCGTGACCAAACGAAGTGCGAGGAAGCTTAGTAACAAAGTCCACTACAATACTCTCCCATTTCCAGACAGGAATTTCTGGCTGTTCGAGCAAGCCAGAGGGACATTGATGTTCAGCCTTGACCTTAGAACAAGTGAGACACTTGGAAACGAAGGTGATGATATCTTTCTTCATGCTAGGCCACCAATAGGACGTACGCATATCGTGGAACATCTTGTCAGCACCAGGATGAATAGAATACCTAGATTTATGTGCCTCCTTCATTAGAAGTTCATGAAGATCACCACGATTAGGAACCCAGATGCGATCGAGATGGTGCATAATACCATCGGATTTGGTTACAAGACTTTCTTCTGCACCACATTTCATCTTGTTATAGAGGTTACCCTCGTTAACAGATGAGTATTGAGCTTCTCGAATGTGGTTTCGAAGATCGTGCACGAGTCGGAAGTAACGAACACTCTTCACATCAGTTTTACGACTAAGGGCGTGGCCACAACATTCACTTTACATGGATGGTAGCGAATTTCGCAATCACAGTCATTTAACAAATCTACTCAACGATGCTGACGCATGTTGAGTTCCTTTTGATTGAAGATGTGCTGAAGGCTCTTATGGTTGGTGAAGACACACACTTAGTACCATAAAGGTAGTGTCGTCATATCTTCAAAGCAAAAACAACTGCACCAAGTTCAAGATCGTGCGTAGTGTAGTTTTTCTCATGGATCTTGAGTAGCCTCGACACGTAAGCGTTAACCTTGTCCCCCTGCATAAGAACGCAACCAAGACCTTGGTTAGATGCATCGCAATACACGATGAAATCATCGTTACCATCGGGAAGAGCAAGGATAGGAGCATTACAAAGCATGTCATTGAGAGTTTGAAAAGACTCCTCTTATTCGGGACCCCAAAAAAAGGTTTATCTTTTTGAGTGTGTTAGTGCATTAATGTCTATCGCCTTCGTCAATCCGAGCCGTAGCGAGAAACCGAAGAAATCAAGCTCTTACTGTAATATTTAGATAGAATTAGTAAGGTGGCATTTTGGTAATTAATGAGAAATCTCATTAATTCCAAGGCCTATAAATAGGAGCCTTAGATTTAATGTTTAAGACTTTTGCTCCATTTGAAGATTTTAGAGATCCAAGTCTAGAGAGAGAAAGTCTAGAGAAGAAAGTCTCTCCACGTGATTCTCGTTGCTTGTACACGTCATATCTTCAATAAAATCATGGTTCTAGTACGTTATTGTGTGTTCGGTCACGCACGTTCACGGATTCCGCACGTCGAACGTTCGTTACGCAATCGAACGGTATCAACACCGGTCCTACAAGTGGTATCAGAGCTAGGAGCTCGATTGCACGATCAAACGCATTGATTCGTACCAGATTTCAGCAATTTCAGATCCGATTTTCATCAATTTCTTCATTTTTTTACTTTTATCACGTTTTTCACTAAAAAACGTCAAATTGAACGGGTTTTTTACGGTCCGAATCAGCTGAATTTTTGATATATTGTGCGAAAATACCTGATCTATAACCCTACCAAGTTTCAGATCCAAACTCCTAGCCGTTTACGAGAAATCGGAGTTTTTCGGTCCGTTTTTGCGTCAAAAATCAGATAGATTCGCTTTTAGGGTATCAGGCAGGTCCGCTCATGTGTCATTAAACAGGTTCGTTTATGTGGTAGAGGAGGTTCGCTCATTGGGTTCGCTTATTGTGACATTTTAAGTGGTTCGCTTTTATGGTTCGCTCATAAGTACATCCAGTAAGGTTCGCTTATTGTGACATGTGTGGTTCGCTTGTGTGAACTTCTTGATTCCGCTCATATGAACAAATCATGATTCTGCTTTAAATGTGACTGTCCAATTGAATTAAAAGTGATTGGTGATTGTCGGACTTTGTAAATGAAAACCTGAGACTTCAATTTGTGAATTTTAAAGTTTAGCGGCCAAATCAAGTTGATCATAAAAATGCGGCCCAATTAAAATCCATATATTAGAAGTATTGCCGGCCACATATTAATAAGATACAGGCCGGCCCGCATAACTGTCACCAAATCTGAAAGGTAAGCCCAGTAATAGGCATGTGATATTGCATCAGCTATATAATATGTCAGCTCATTGGGATTTGTCAACTTAAAGTTGATGTGTTATTTGTCGGCTGCATCACATGCCCATGTGACTTCATTAGTTTACGGTCCAATTGGAAAGTAGTTGAATTGAGTAAAAAGAAATTGTCAGTCCCAATTTTGTCGGCCCAATATTATAACGGTTTAGTGGGGTGTTTGGCTTAACCATATTTGAACATTTGGACATTAATTCAAACGGCCCTATCATATGTGTTGATGATTTTGATGTTGTGAACTTAGTGGATATTGAGGTCCAATAGAATCAATTTAAAGTTTAGCGGCCAAATCAAAAGTTTTAAATCAAAGTTTGTTGGGCTTTAATGATCGCATGTGATGTATTGAATATATAGTTATCGGCCCATTCAATATAAGTTTTAAGGCCCAAGTAAACATATTTGTTCATTTGACATTTTGACAGCCCAAGACTTTTCTGGTTAAGGAGTTGTTTTGTGCGAGAAGCCCATTTTATTCAGTAATTTCACTTGAACGACAGTGAAACGAGTTTGCGAATCTTTGACACGAGTCTTAGATTGACTTCATCAAACGTATACTTTTACGTATTCGTTTTGTTTTGAACTGATCATTTGTTCGTTTGTTTGCAGTGAGAAACGTGGTTTGTCAAACATCAGATATTTGCCTGAGCGAATTCCTACTCGGTCCACTGTTGCCTAATCTTTGACACTCAATCAGATATTCATCTGATTCATTTGTTTTTGAAAAGGATATTGAACGTGTGTGAATTTTCGTATCATTCGAAAACCTATTTTTGTGAATCTTTCATTACCGAAGCATGGATTCTGAAATTTATATTGCACTGAACAAATTTGATAATTTTACAGGTATCAAAGGAGAGTCTTCAAAAGAATTGATTGAAAGGTATTGTCTTCTAGTTGTGGAGATGGGGAGATTGAAAATAACCAAGACCAATGAGGAATTAAAAGACAAATTGGCAAATGCATTGCCATATGATGAGTGGAGTACTTACTTGATGATGTTGAAGAACAATTCGAACTATGAATTTTTCAACCTTAGTGTCTTCATCGAGAAGATTCAAGCTCAAGAACTTGAGTTACAAAGATTAGAAAATTGAAGACTGAGTCAAGAGAGAAGAGTAAAGCAGCAACTGATGAAGCAAAATTCAAATCTAAGGAAATTGTTCAAGAGGTAGAGGAGCAGGTTAAAGAAATTTCAGCTATCAAGGTGGAGAAGAAAGTTGAATCTGAAAAGATGACCGAGAAGTGCTTAAATTGTGAAAATCTGAAATCTGAAAATGCCAAACTCTTGAGGGATTTAGAGAGTTTGTCATTAGAAAATGAAAATCTTAAAAAATCAGAAAATGTTTTGAAAAACCAAAACCAAAAACAAAATCTAGAAAATGAAAAAGTAAAAATTTAAAAAGATTTTCAAAATCAAATAAAGATTTTCGAAGATGAGAAAGATATTTTTGGTAAAAATAATCTTGAAAAACAAAGTGCAATAAATTCTCATCTTGCTAAAATCATTCAGCTTGAAAAAGAAGCTGAAAGTGATCGGAATAAAATTGCTGATTTAGAAAATAAGTTGAAAGGTTTTGTGACTTCTTCAGAGTATTTGAATATTCCATGTCCAAAACCGATCAATTCTGTTCCAATAAGTGACGATGTCACAAACTATGACAAAGTCGTAGTTGAAGATTGTGATGAGAAATCTGATGATGAAAATGAAAAATTGAAAAATAAAAATTGTTTTTAGAATTAAAAGAAAAATTCAAAAATACTGTTTTGCAATTTACTGAAATAGGTGAATGCTCAAAGCAAAAACCTGTTAAGAAGATTGTAGAACATAAACAAAAAATTAAAAATTCAAAAAATTTTCAAAAAGAAAATAAAAGCTCATCAGATCGATCATCCAATCGAAATAAAAAACCACAAAAATTGGAAAATGAAAAGTAAAAAATTGTTGGTAATAAGTGGTGCAGGTCGGACCACCGTGCTCAAAAGTCAAATCCAGCAAGCAAGAGGAGAAAAGAATATCACCGAGCCAAACAATGCTATGATCTGAGCGTTTGGTGTGAAGGTGGTACATGGTACGATAACAGAGTGTGTTACCGATGCGGTTATCAGGGACACATTGCTGTTAACTGCCAAAGCTGGAATTATGAGACGAGAAGATGCTATAATTGTCAAATCAAAGGTCACATTGCCAGAGATTGCCCAATGAGATCAAATGAAAGATCGAGGGCTGTATCTCAGAAAAGGGTGATAAAGTCAGTCAAAGTCAAAGAAAAGCCCAAGGAACTGAAAGTTTTAGAACAGAAAGTCAAAGAACAGAAGGTTCAAGAACCTAAAGTTCAAGAAAAGAAAGTGAAGCTTTCTCAGGGGCAGAAAGAAAGACTGAGGAAGAAGAGGAAGAAAGCGAGAGAGTATCTGGAGAAGATTTTGTCCTTAGGTTCACCGGACAGATCGAATAAGAGTTCTGATGAATCAACTCCCTCGACTGCAAAGTCAAGTAAGACGAATTCATCAGATATAAATCTGAGGACGAAAGAGGAAAAGAAGAAGGTAAAAGTTGGTGGCAATGAATCTGTTTCTTCAGAAACAGAGGAGCCACATGTCGGTGATGAATCTGACTCATCAAAGTCAGACAAGCCACACTCAGGCAATGATTCTGGTGTGTCAAAACCAGAAGAGCCATTTGTTGAGGTAAAATCTGAGAATTCAGGTTTAACAATGGATGATGCAAATTTTCCACCATTGTTGAACAAGAATTCAAAATTGTAACATCCGTCAAAATGGATTTCCCTAAATCCGACTGTTTTGTAAGATACAAATCCCAACGTTTGAAACCTTGGGAATCTTTCGCGAGTTAGATAATCGTTAAAAAAAAATTATTCTTTAATCTAATTAATTAGGTTATTTAATTTTTAGTTAAATAATTTAATTAATTTTACAATAAAAAAATTATTTTTTTTTATTTTAACTTAGTTAACTATGTTAAGTTGGTTTTATTAAAGTTAAACTATGTCAAGTGGTTTAGTTATTTCATAAAATAAACTATGCTAAGTTGTAAATAATTAAACTTCTAAAGTTTAGGGACCCTATGTGTAAATAGCATGATATAAGTCCTAAACCCCTCTTCCTCATAAAAACCCTAGCACACAACTTACAACACCTGCCATCTTTTTCTCTCTTGTCTAATATACGCATATACACACAGATAGATGCACACTTTGAAAACCCTCAGTTCACAAAACCAATACACATACATCAGCCTCTCTTTCGACCCCCTCTCCCTCTCGACGATTCCGATCACCGGAGTCGGGGTTCCGGCCGACCTCTGGTGATGCTCCTCCGGCACCCGACACCAACCACAACCCTTCACCTTCACCATAACCCCCCCCCAACTTTCGCTCTTCTCTCTCACTCTCTCCGTTAATCATATGGCCGACCACCACCGAGTGGTGGTGGTGGTGGCAGGCGATGTACGGCGGCGACCGCTTTTTCCGATGTTAAACAGCAGAGACAACGTCCGGGACGCGTGACAGCGGAGGTGGTGGTGCACGACGGTAGTGAACCGTCGGAACTGATAACAGTGTTGGGTTCGCGACGTCGGCGGCGTGTTGGTTCTGATTCAAGTTGGTTTCGATGGCTCGGGTTCAAGTTGATTCAAGTCGACAGTCTCGGGTGCACGTCGGTTCAGTCACGAGTCTTAGTTTTGGTTCGGTTCCGTGTCGAGTCAACACCGGTCAGATTTGATTTTCGGATCGGTGTTCGAACAAACCCTGTCAACATCAGTTTCGGTTCACTTGTTTCAGCTTTGGTTCAGGTCTCGGTTCGGCCAACATAGTCAACGAAGTCAGCTCTGGTTTGGGTTTCGGTTCAGTCAGATTTCGACTCGGGATTCTCATCTTTTCGTCGCGGTATAACTTTCTTGTTCCTTATGTTTTGTTCGGTCAGTTCAAATGAATCTACAATATTATATATATTCAGTTGATGTTTTGGTTCTAAAATGAAGAAAACAAATTATAAAAGAAACAGGGGTTGGTTGGGTTAAAAGTCGAAGAAGATGAATGTTGTCATTTGGGTTTGGTGACATCAAGGAAACAAGAGTCTAATTGATTTTAAAACAAATATGCGAATCATTCTGTTAACAATGTATATATGAATTAATGTTCTAGTGATCCTTGAACTTTTTATATTCTTATCCATTTTCTTTTAAAAAAAAATCAATAAGTAATGAATTTATTTTATTATTTCTTTTTATCTCTAATCCATATAACAAACAATTTTCACTTTATTTTCTAATTTGTTATTAATAAAATTGTTAAACTTAATAATAATTTAAATAATAATTAACAATTTATTATAATTCCTATCTAATATTAACGGGTTATTACGAGATTAACTAATATATAAATAATCAAGTTGTGAACCCTAAATATTAAGAATTTTTATATTCTTTTTATATTAACTAGATCGTTATGTGTTATTTTTCCTACCTAGGATAATCGTTTCCATTTGTTCTTTCGGCATTCCCAATCTTTTCTCCTCGTGCGTTATTTCAAGAAATCTCCATACGCAATCATTGTGAGTATACTCGAACCCATTTTTACTTTTAAACACTTTGGGTGCAACATGTATTCTATATTAAACGCACGTGACACTTGAAACTTATTTGAAACACGCTCTATCCATTTAAACATGAAACATGAAACTTGTGATACTTGAGACTATTTTGTGTTATGTGAACGTTTAATCCCTGTGTGTAGTCCGCCTTAACAATAGTAGCGCTATAGGGGTAATGCACCTCCCCGTTAGTCTTTGGGGTATTGTTAGGAGGAGACATATTAACCTCCCGTGAAACTTTGGGTTAGGTACTTTAACGCATTGGAAACTTCGGCTATCACTTGGACTGCGTAAACTAGCATGGTTGAAACTATTTTAATATGTTCGTGTTGGATATGAGTTTTTATTCTATTATGCTATGTAAACAAACTTGTATACTCGCTCTTTGCTTTTGCATTGAAACTCTATTTTAATACATGTTGCAGGTTGACAGTCAAGATGTTGAAGAATCAAGTTAGGATGGACTAGATACCCATTTTAATAATAAACCATGTTTGTTGCAATTTGTCTTTATTTGAATCAATGTATTTGAATTTAGTCATTTATGAAATTTGATTTAATCTATATTGTCACAAATAGTGTTATGATGCTTTTGAGCGATTTGTTCGTCTCATCCCGATGTTTCCGCCATCGGTTGGGGTGTGACAAATTGGTATCAGAGCCATAACTATAGGGAATTAGGAAAAGTAGGAATGCTTTAACCTAGTCTATAGTTTTAGAGCTTTATTCTCATGTTTTGCTTGAAACTACTTGCATGCTATCTTATTTGCCTTTATTTATTCTTTTTTCATCTTTCAAACATATATGTCACTTATGTGTTAACACCTGACATGCTATACTTGTTTTATTATGTGTTAATACTTGTTCCATTGTTCGATTCTTTATGTGTATTCTTGGCATATTTCTCTATGTGTTGGTACTTGTTTTATTGTCCTATTCTTTATGTACCGTTCTTGATGTGCATTCTTATGTGTTTGTACTTGTTTTCATATTCCTTTAACATACTCCCCTTTACTAAAGCATTTTACTCGATTTTTCTTAAACTCGAAAACACTCGTATTGTACAAAGGAGACGAGTTTACCAAAATAGGCATGAAACCCACAATTTGGTAAGCGACTCTCATTCCGCTTGATTCTATTTTTGCACGAAATTCACCATTAAGTTAGGAGTGAAATCCACATCTTAATGGAAATTTCAAATTTAAATTCTAGTGGACCCTCGTCAACGTGTCAAAATTTAATTTGACCCGACGAGTACCAACCACACTTAGGGCACGAAGTCGTCAAGTTAGGGGTGAAACCCGCACCTCGTCGACTAGTCCCACTACTTGATTTTTATAAATCTCGCCAAGTCTCGATTTTCGATTGAATTGGGGCATGTAGTAACCGGAAGGGTGAATACCGTTAATCGACTTGTCGGCGAGAATATTTCACCTATTAGGCCAAAGCATGTTTTCAATTTCAAAGGACCTTTCGACCACTTTGGTTAGTCAACGTTCCATTTTGGAACCATCCAAGTTTCTTTTTATCAAACTTATGCTTTATTTTTTTTCTTTCTTTCGATCTTTTATAATGAAACTCTCCTTTGTCAATTTTGAACCACTTTTGAGATTTCATTTTTGCACATACATTATACTAATACTTTTCATACGATTATACATATTTAGCATGCATAATTTCACGAACTTTTATTTACACTTTTGTAACAACGAATGGAGACATATCATCGAGATAGGAGTGATTTCCTTACCTTGACGATTAACTCCGCCTCTCTTTCTCATCTTACAACGACCCATCAACAAGTTAGGGGTGATTCCCTTACTTAGATGATCGTTACCGAAACTTTCTTTTAATAGACTATATTGTGTAAACACGATCGTACTTATATGTAAATCTTTTATCATTAGTCAAATCTCTAATTGTCTTAAAGTACATTGATTACTTGAACGAATTTCTTATCCTACAATTTATTTTCATATAGCTCACACACACAAAATTCTTAACTTTTACCATAAACACTTATTCCTCGATTTTCAAAATTTACGAAATGCTACTTATCAACCTACTCGGTCTAATAAATCTATTGCCCATGAATATTTTGTATTCAACGTAAATATTGAAACAAGCTCATCTCATATCATTAAGGAAGAGATTTTCTATTTTCAATTCGGAATCAAACCAACTTTTTGTACACACCTATAAAATATTACCAATATTATTCAATCATTTACTAAAATTCCTTTTGAAAACCAATGAAACATTCTTCAACAATCACTAAGTTCATGTACCAAATTCCTTTTCCTAAGTATCAACTTTTTCACAAGAAGATGTAAGTTTCAGAATTTTCTAACATAAAGTTACTTAAAACGATGCATACTTATTAATCTCTAGAACTTTTTCAAAACCTCACTCGATACGTCAATTAAATGCAAAACACGTGGGCAAGGAAACTTCATAAGGATCGACAAATTTTCAACTCATGTAAACTCCTTTAAAGCCGTAGTAGCATTTCCATTCGTTTACAAGGTACAACTCACGTAATCAGTAGATGCCCTATACTCCCTTTACATACACAATTAAGAGTCTGTATTTCGTAACAACTCAATCTATTTTAACTTCACGTTTTGCTCAAACAACTATATATGTATATCATTTTACGTGTTTTAGTTTATATCTCACGATTTATACCATATGCAAAATCATTACTTATTACACTCATATCCGTATTCGTATTTATACACCTGATGTCTACACTTATATTTATACCTACACGTTTATGTGTATTTCCATATCCATATTCATACATTTTACATTATACTCATGCTCACGAATCATACATTTACATTATACTATTATTCAAGCTTATAATCATATTAATACAATTATAGTTACACTCACATTTATCCACTTACGTTTACACTAATAATCATATTTATGTTTACACTCACATACAAACTTAAACATTTTATTCATATTTAAACATTCATGCTTTACACTTATATTCACATTTATATCTGTGATCATACTCTTATTCATACGTTTGTCTTATGCTCACATGCGCACTCATATTTAAAAATCTATACTATGCTCATGCTTCTATTCGTACTCAAAATTTATACTTTCATACCTGTACGCAAGCGAAACCTGAGTGATTCGCTTACGTTGGTCTTATACTATTTGGAACACAAACATGCTTATGTGCTACATTTCTATACACACACAATCTTATTTTCAAAATTATGCATACCTTGATTCATACGCAACTAGTACAAGCTATGCAGATCATGCGACGATTGGTATAATCGCGGGTGCACACGGGATTATAGTAATGGGCGTATGAGAACCATAGAGTGTACTACTGCGTATGGTAAGACACGGAACGTATCATGACACCGAATACGAAATGGACCTAACATGGTTGAAACATGGTGGATACGCCGCTGGTACTTCCTATATATAAGTGTTTTCACCATATTACCAACTTTCGTAAAACGTGCCATGAGAAATTTAGTGTTTTGCAGACCTTTTTCGACCTAATACAAGCTTTAAACAACTCACAAACGCATTATATCCGATTATCCACGACGAGACTTCATTCTTAGCACACTACTTGCATCTATCCAGTACTTACGCTATTTCTGATACGCGTGTTCGTGTATTCAACATCAATCGTTCTTTTTTTTACTCTCATTATTCTCCTTAATTCTTTGTCCTCTTATACAAATCTCATACACAATCACGTCGGTTTAAACGTTCGAATCCTAACTTATATTCTTACCTTTAAAACCATCTTTCTATTCTTTATTCTTGTGAAACCAATTTCCTGAAACAAACATTATGATCAAGTCTCATCTATTCTTTCTTTTGAATCCCTAGATGTCATCTTTTCAAAAGTCTTCCTCTTAGATTTCGAGGACGAAATCTTCTAAAGTAGGGGAGACTGTAACATCCGTCAAAATGGATTTCCCTAAATCCGACTGTTTTGTAAGATACAAATCCCAACGTTTGAAACCTTGGGAATCTTTCGCGAGTTAGATAATCGTTAAAAAAAAATATTCTTTAATCTAATTAATTAGGTTATTTAATTTTTAGTTAAATAATTTAATTATTTTTACAATAAAAAAAATTATTTTTTTTTATTTTAACTTAGTTAACTATGTTAACTTGGTTTTATTAAAGTTAAACTATGTCAAGTGGTTTAGTTATTTCATAAAATAAACTATGCTAAGTTGTAAATAATTAAACTTCTAAAGTTTAGGGACCCTATGTGTAAATAGCATGATATAAGTCCTAAACCCCTCTTCCTCACAAAAACCCTAGCACACAACTTACAACACCTGCCATCTTTTTCTCTCTTGTCTAATATACGCATATACACACAGATAGATGCACACTTTGAAAACCCTCAGTTCACAAAACCAATACACATACATCAGCCTCTCTTTCGACCCCCTCTCCCTCTCGATGATTCCGATCACCGGAGTCGGGGTTCCGGCCGACCTCTGGTGATGCTCCTCCGGCACCCGACACCAACCACAACCCTTCACCTTCACTATAACCCCCCCCCAACTCTCGCTCTTCTCTCTCACTCTCTCCGTTAATCATATGGCCGACCACCACCGAGTGGTGGTGGTGGTGGCAGGCGATGTACGGCGGCGGCCGCTTTTTCCGATGTTAAACAGCAGAGACAACGTCGGGGACGCGTGACAGCGGAGGTGGTGGTGCACGACGGTAGTGAACCGTCGGAACTGATAACAGTGTTGGGTTCGCGACGTCGGCGGCGTGTTGGTTCTGATTCAAGTTGGTTTCGATGGCTCGGGTTCAAGTTGATTCAAGTCGACAGTCTCTGTCACACCCCCAAAATCCACCTGCGGATAACACCCGCTTCGAGGGCGTGACTGACCAGGATCCAGCCACCAATTATACCAAATAATTAAATTGTTAACAAAAGTAATACTTACTAACCATAAGATTAGCAAATATCAAGTTCAGAGTTTAAGGTTTCAAGTTCAAACAGTTAATAAGTAGCGGAAGCATAAGTAAAGCAGTTTAAACAAAGTTCATATTTCAAAATAAGGTAACACCCAACACAAGGGTGGACAGACACTACTCATTCCCAAGCAGCAAGCTCCTTCGTCACTGGTTACCTGCAAAGCATGCAGTAAGGGGTCAACAATAATGCTGAGTGAGTTCACTAGTTGTCCAGTTTTTAATTACCAAAAACTTGTTTCACCAGTTAATTTATCCGTTTATACATGCCATGGGGAGCTACCCCAAAAGTTAGCGACTAAACTGTTTTTCCAATACCGAACACTAGGTAACCGTTGCGTTTCCGCAGGATGCCCCGATGTCAATGTTCTATCATCATTGACGGATGCCTGAGTACATTAGTTCACGACCGATCCCAAACCAGGGCACGGTGTGAGGCTGGTAAAACCTAAATAGCGCTATCAACTAATAACCCGTTCGCCTGGCCCCGGCGACTAATCGGTATTATGTAGTAGGGACTTGAGTGATAGAGTTTCGTTTAGTGCCGTTAGTTGCAATCCGTATAAACAGTAATTAACCAAAGGTTTCCCCATGACAAGGGAAGGAAAAGTAAGTTTGTTCCCAGTAACTAGGGAAGGAATGTAAATGGTATCCCCTTTTACAAGGGGATAGGGTTGTTTTAGTCTCGTGTCCCAAACCACCGGGACGCATGCTTTTAAGTTGTGAACTCACCTTGGGTTGCTCGGTAGATTTAGGTTACTTGTCAAACACGTTGGTCACCACGTCCTAACATGGTTACCGGTATAGGTCAGGTTCGGTGTACAAGCATTCACGTAAAAATCTATACACATAACTGGCACGTAGCATACATACAAGTAAACAGTCGTGGGGTTATTGGGCCGGCCTAAACATTTAAGCAGTCAACAGCAACACATAATCCAGTCAGCAGACAGCCCAAGTTAAACACATATCGGCCCAATAACCAAAATGGACAGCCCACTCGCAACCAGGCGGTCTCGAGTCGCAACCAGGAGGTCTCGGCTTGTCACTTTGTGGTTGCGAGTCGCAACCGTGGTCTCGAGTTGTCACGTTGTGGTTGCGAGTCGCAACCGTCGTAGTCTCGAGTCGCATCGTGTGGTTTCGAGTTGTCACGCTTTGGTTGCGAGTCGCAACGGCGTGGTCTCGAGTCGTAATGCCGTGGTTGCGAGTCGGAAGCTGTCCCTTTCATGTACACGTGATGATGCAGATGTAACAGTCCAATTTGTACCAAGTAATCAGGCCCAAATCCGGAAATGACCAATAAGGTTTCACTAACACTTTTCCTAAACTGCCTATTAGTAAACATAGATCAAACTTTGCCATTTTTGAATCTTCAAACCACATTCAAACAAGTTCATCTTACATTCATAGCTTTCTAGGGTTTTCATGTCACATATAACCATATTTTATGAACCAAAATCATATGTTTTTAACAAGATTATCATGGCAAGAACAAAGAACATACAATATATAGCCGAAATCTTATGTTTAGCATCATCATTTTGCAAGAAACCTTGAAGCATAGTATAAATACTCCTAGACTACCATTTGTTAGTCATTTTAAACATGTCATCAAGCATTCAAACATAGTGGTTTACACATAATGCCAAACTTCACAAATCATCCTAAAATCATGCAAAACAATTTTTAACTAACCATTTTCTAGTTTATAAACATTTTATTTATCAAACATTCAAAGTATCTTCCACACAAAATAGGACACTAACCGGTTAGAAGAAGGAGGAGCCGAAATAAAGGAAGAAAATAAGAAAAGATGAAGTGTCCGAGTGATGGTCTTGACCGAGTCCTTGTCCGAGATCCTTGCTTGGTCCGAAAGTTGGAAGAGATGGAATGTTGTTTTGGGGTTTTCTAGTGGGAGAGAAATAGGAGAAGTGTGGGTGTGTTTGTGCAACAAATGAGGGAAGTGAGGAGAAGGTTGGAATTTATACAAGGGGTCACGAGTTGGGCTTGGGGGTTTCGGCCCAAATGGTTTCGGCTCATGAGGCCCACTCGAGACCAAGTGGCCCACTCGCAACCGGGTGGTTGCGAGTCGTGGTCTCGGGTCGTGGTCTCGGTTCTCATACATATATATAGATTACATACATACCACACATATCATGTAAAAGTCACGTTTTCATTTAATAATATTTATATACACAAAATATTACAAGGTGTTCGTTCGGAAAAACCTAGAGTGTCACATTATCCCCAAGTTTTAAGAACTTTCGTCCCGAAAGTTAGGGCAGCCACTGCCAAGCTAGCGTGTTTTAACGGGGTGTCACATCATCCCCCCGTTAGTTTGGAATTTCGTCCCGAAATTCAGTTGTAGCTTCAGTGCTGGGGTTTTCGTTTGGGAACAACTGGGGATACTTGGACTTCATCTGGTCTTCCCGCTCCCAGGTAAACTCTGGGCCACGTCGTGAGTTCCAACGAACTCGCACAAGGGGTATCTGGCTACGTTTGAGGGTTTTGATCTCTCGATCCGTGATCTCAATCGGTTCCTCAGTAAAGTGTAGCTGTTCATCAATAGTGAGTTCCTTGAAAGGAATTATGAGTGTTTCATCTGACAGGCACTTCTTTAGATTAGACACGTGAAAAACATTGTGCACTGCACTCAGCTCTGCAGGCAGATTCAATCTATAAGCAACCTTACCAATTTTCTCGGTAATTTCGAATGGTCCAACATATCGTGGATTCAGCTTGCCTCGTTTACCAAAACGAACCACACCCTTCCAGGGTGAGACTTTAAGTAGAACCCGGTCCCCGACCTGGAATTCTAGCGGTTTCCTACGCTTGTCAGCGTAGCTCTTCTGACGGTCACGAGCTGCCGCCATGCGTTGCCTGATCTGTGAAATCTTTTCTGTTGTATCTACCACTAGTTCTGGGCCTGTGAGTTGACTGTCACCTACTTCTGCCCAGCAAAGAGGTGATCGGCATTTACGACCGTACAATGCCTCAAAAGGTGCCGCTTGAATGCTAGTGTGGTAGCTGTTGTTGTAGGAGAATTCCACCAGCGGTAGATGCTTCTCCCAGTTCTTGCCAAAATCGATCACACATGCTCTAAGCATGTCTTCCAGGGTTTGGATGGTGCGTTCAGACTGCCCATCCGTTTGCGGGTGGTAAGCGGTGCTCATGTCCAAACGTGAGCCAAAGGATTTGTGCATAGCTTGCCACAACTCGGAAGTAAAACGAGCGTCTCGGTCGGAAATAATAGAAGTTGGCACCCCGTGCCTGGAGACTACTTCCTTTAAATAGATTTCTGCTAAGGTAGAAAACTTGTCTGTTTCCTTAATGGCCAGAAAGTGTGCAGACTTAGTCAATCGATCTACTATCACCCAAATAGTATCATTCCCGCGTTGAGATCTAGGTAGTCCCGTAACAAAATCCATGGAAATTTGCTCCCATTTCCACTTCGGGATTTCCGGTTGCTGGAGGAGGCCTGCTGGTTTCTGATACTCAGTTTTGACTCTTGCACAGGTCAAACATTTGCTAACGTAAGCTGCTATGTGGGCTTTCATGCCAGGCCACCAGTAAGTGGTCCTTAAGTCATGGTACATCTTATCTGAACCAGGATGTACTGAGTAACGGGACTTATGGGCTTCGTCCATCACAAGCTCTCGTAGATCTCCGTAAAGTAGGACCCAAATGCGCCCTGCCACATAGTAGGCGCCGTCTTCTTTTTGTTCTAGTTGCTGCCTCGATCCTCGCAGGGACTCAGCCCTGATGTTTTCCGGTTTCAGAGCTTCAATCTGGGCATTTCGAATCTGGGTAGGGAGGTTAGACTGGATGGTAAGTTGTAATGCTCGCACGCGCTTTGGTATAGTGTCTTTTCGGCTGAGGGCGTCTGCCACGACATTGGCCTTGCCCGGATGATACTTGATGGCGCATTCATAATCATTCAAAAGTTCGACCCATCGACGTTGTCGCATGTTTAATTCCTTTTTCTTGAAAATATGTTCGAGACTCCTGTGATCGGTGTAAATGGTGCACTTGGTACCGTACAGGTAATGTCTCCATATCTTAAGCGCAAAGATCACTGCTCCCAGCTCCAAGTCGTGCGTAGTGTAGTTCCTTTCGTGCGTCTTAAGTTGTCGAGAGGCGTAAGCAATAACCTTGTCGCGTTGCATTAACACACAACTGAGTCCATGAATAGACGCATCGCAGTAAACCACAAAGTCATCAGTGCCTTCAGGTAATGAGAGAATAGGAGCGCTACAAAGGTTATCCTTTAGTGTCTGAAACGCGGTTTCCTGAGCTTCACCCCATTTATAAACCATACCCTTCTGAGTAAGAGCCGTGAGAGGCTGAGCGATCTTGGAGAATCCCATGATAAATCTTCGATAGTATCCCGCCAGTCCCAAGAATTGGCGGACTTCGGTCGGAGTCTTAGGGGTAGGCCAATTCTTTATAGAGTCGATCTTTGCAGGGTCGACGTGGATCCCATCCTTGTTAACCACGTGCCCAAGGAAATGGACTTCTCGAAGCCAGAAGTCGCATTTCGAGAACTTGGCATACAGTTGCTCATTGCGAAGGAGTTCGAGGATAA
Organism: Helianthus annuus; assembly: GCF_002127325.2. Taxonomy (NCBI): domain Eukaryota; kingdom Viridiplantae; phylum Streptophyta; class Magnoliopsida; order Asterales; family Asteraceae; genus Helianthus; species Helianthus annuus. The sequence goes on from NC_035438.2 coordinate 83,217,654, forward strand.
GGCGCAGGTGCTGTTCATGCTCTTCCTGACTTTTCGAGTAGATCAAGATGTCGTCTATAAACACGATCACAAATTTGTCGAGGTAGGGTTTGCACACTCGGTTCATAAGATCCATGAATACTGCAGGGGCGTTGGTCATTCCAAAAGGCATAACGAGGAATTCATAATGACCGTAACGAGTTCTGAACGCAGTTTTGGAGATGTCTTCATTACGGACCCTTAACTGATGATAGCCTGATCGCAGGTCAATCTTAGAGTAGTAGCTTGATCCTTGCAATTGATCGAATAGGTCATCGATTCGCGGGAGAGGGTAACGATTCTTGATGGTAACCTTGTTCAACTCGCGATAGTCAATGCACATTCGGAACGTGCCATCCTTCTTCTTAACAAAGAGTACAGGGGCTCCCCAGGGTGACGAACTAGGACGAATAAACCCTTTATCCAAGAGTTCCTGTAGATGAGTAGAGAGTTCCTTCAGTTCTGCGGGGGCTAGTCGATAAGGCGCACGAGCTATAGGCGCTGCTCCGGGAGCTAGCTCGATTTGGAATTCGACCTGACGGTGGGGAGGGAGTCCAGGTAGTTCCTCAGGAAATACCTCGGGGTAGTCACGCACTACTGGAAAGTCTTCAATCCTCTTTTCCTTTTCCTGCGTGTTGGTAACAAGTGCTAAGATAGCGGTGTGCCCTTTTCGTAAACACTTCTGGGCCTTCAAGAACGAGATAACGCCGGAGATTTCTCCACCTTTGCCACCTTGTACAATGAGGGGTTTGCCAGAACGGCGAGGAATACGAACTGCTTTCTCTTGACAGAGGATCTCAGCGCGATGCTTGGATAACCAATCCATACCAATAACGACGTCGAAGCTTCCAAGAGTAACAGGGAAAAGATCGATACTAAATGTCTGACCAGACAACTCTAGTTTGCAGCTTTTGACAACATGTGAGGCCTCGATGTTTCTACCATTAGCTAGCTCGACGATATGAGGAGAACTTAGTAACGAAAGCGGACGCTTAAGCTTCTTACTAATACGTAGGGATACATAACTAGCATCGGCACCGGAATCAAATAACACAGAAACATAACGATCATCAAGTAGGAACTTACCCGCCACGACATTGGGGTCATTCCTTGCTTCACCAGTTCCAATCACGAAAGCCCTTCCTCTAGCACCATTCCCAGCATTGTTGTTTTGATTGTTGTTTCCAGCTCCCTGGTTGTTGCGATCCTGATTCAGTTCAGGGCAATCCTTCTTAAAGTGCCCTGTTGCCCCACATTTAAAACACGCTCGGTCGTTTCCCTGCTGCTGTTGCTGTTGAGGTTGTTGCTGATTCTGTCTTGCCGGGAACTGACTCCTACAATCCTTGGCTTCGTGCCCCATCTTGTGGCATCACTGACACTGGCCCTTGTTACATGCCCCATTGTGGTGCCTGTTACACTTGTTGCACTTAGGGTAGCTTCCCCGGTAGCCACCCTGTTGCTGAGTGCCTTTGTTGTTTTCAGTTTTCCTTTGCTGTGCTGGGGCCTGAGTGGGGTTAGCATCCTTGCCCTGACTTCCTTCCCACTTACGCTTGTTGTCACTAGAAGTTCCGACAGTAGCACTAATCCTTTTGGGCAACCGGCCCTCTTCTACGGCCTGATCAGTAAGTTTGTGAGCAAGTCGAACAATCGGCTGAATGGTAGTGTGGTTGGCTGAAGTTACATGGCTTCGAATTTCTGGAGCCAAACCCTTGATGTACAGTTCGATTCTTCGATACATAGGTCGAGACATGTTTGGGCAAAGAGCAGCATAGTCATTGGACAGCTTGGTGTAAGTTTCAATTTCCGACCCAACCATCTTGAGCTCATAGTACTCATTCTCAAGCTTGTGGATGTCATCCCGGTGATAGTATTCCTCCTTAATCATATCCTTGAAATCCTCCCATGCCGTAGCATTCGCAGTTTCCAATCCAAACATATGAATCTGCGCCTTCCACCAAGAAAGCGCGCTTCCTTCAAGCGTAGCAGTAGCAAATTTCACCCAATTTGCAGGGGGACATTCACAGACAGCAAAAACAGCTTCAACTTTCTCAATCCAATGCAGAAGACCTATGGCACCCTCAGTGCCGTTGAAAGGGAGAGGCTTGCAATCCATGAAAGTTTTGAAAGTACACACGGGTGGTTGCGCAGGTGCATGCTGACCTATAGGGTGAGAAGCGAAACGTATAGGTTTAGAGGCGAAAAGACGATGTGGCGGTAGGATCTAAACATCCTAAAACAACGAGCTTACCTATAGGGTGAGCTGCGAAAGCTGCAGCCACTGTGTTGAGTAGGTTAGTGAACTGAGCCTGAGTCATGTTGATGTTTCCCCTTCCACGTCCACTCATTGTCTTCATAACCAGAAAACACAGTATGAGTGTGATGCCGTAGTGTAACGAGAATGAGATAGAAGAGAGAGGGGTGTATCTATCTATCTAGGCACACTAGTACGTATAGCATAACAGGAAACAAAAGGTAAGCAAACAAGTAAGCACTGGTCCGAGCTATGAGGTCAAAGGTGTTGAGCCTTGCACTTGGAGTGTAGTGTCGTCGCGAGTCACGGGTTATAGTCTGGTTTTCTCCAAAAAGATTTTCCCCTTTTTAAAACCAAGTTCACTATAACCAATGGCTCTGATACCAATCTGTCACACCCCCAAAATCCACCTGCGGATAACACCCGCTTCGAGGGCGTGACTGACCAGGATCCAGCCACCAATTATACCGAATAATTAAATTGTTAACAAAAGTAATACTTACTAACCATAAGATTAGCAAATATCAAGTTCAGTTTAAGGTTTCAAGTTCAAACAGTTAATAAGTAGCGGAAGCATAAGTAAAGCAGTTTAAACAAAGTTCATATTTCAAAATAAGGTAACACCCAACACAAGGGTGGACAGACACTACTCATTCCCAAGCAGCAAGCTCCTTCGTCACTGGTTACCTGCAAAGCATGCAGTAAGGGGTCAACAATAATGTTGAGTGAGTTCACTAGTTGTCCAGTTTTTAATTACCAAAAACTTGTTTCACCAGTTAATTTATCCGTTTATACATGCCATGGGGAGCTACCCCAAAAGTTAGCGACTAAACTGTTTTTCCAATACCGAACACTAGGTAACCGTTGCGTTTCCGCAGGATGCCCCGATGTCAATGTTCTATCATCATTGACGGATGCCTGAGTACATTAGTTCACGACCGATCCCAAACCAGGGCACGGTGTGAGGCTGGTAAAACCTAAATAGCGCTATCAACTAATAACCCGTTCGCCTGGCCCCGGCGACTAATCGGTATTATGTAGTAGGGACTTGAGTGATAGAGTTTCGTTTAGTGCCGTTAGTTGCAATCCGTATAAACAGTAATTAACCAAAGGTTTCCCCATGACAAGGGAAGGAAAAGTAAGTTTGTTCCCAGTAACTAGGGAAGGAATGTAAATGGTATCCCCTTTTACAAGGGGATAGGGTTGTTTTAGTCTCGTGTCCCAAACCACCGGGACGCATGCTTTTAAGTTGTGAACTCACCTTGGGTTGCTCGGTAGATTTAGGTTACTTGTCAAACACGTTGGTCACCACGTCCTAACATGGTTACCGGTATAGGTCAGGTTCGGTGTACAAGCATTCACGTAAAAATCTATACACATAACTGGCACGTAGCATACATACAAGTAAACAGTCGTGGGGTTATTGGGCCGGCCTAAACATTTAAGCAGTCAACAGCAACACATAATCCAGTCAGCAGACAGCCCAAGTTAAACACATATCGGCCCAATAACCAAAATGGACAGCCCACTCGCAACCAGGCGGTCTCGAGTCGCAACCAGGAGGTCTCGGCTTGTCACTTTGTGGTTGCGAGTCGCAACCGTGGTCTCGAGTTGTCACGTTGTGGTTGCGAGTCGCAACCGTCGTAGTCTCGAGTCGCATCGTGTGGTTTCGAGTTGTCACGCTTTGGTTGCGAGTCGCAACGGCGTGGTCTCGAGTCGTAATGCCGTGGTTGCGAGTCGGAAGCTGTCCCTTTCATGTACACGTGATGATGCAGATGTAACAGTCCAATTTGTACCAAGTAATCAGGCCCAAATCCGGAAATGACCAATAAGGTTTCACTAACACTTTTCCTAAACTGCCTATTAGTAAACATAGATCAAACTTTGCCATTTTTGAATCTTCAAACCACATTCAAACAAGTTCATCTTACATTCATAGTTTTCTAGGGTTTTCATGTCACATATAACCATATTTTATGAACCAAAATCATATGTTTTTAACAAGATTATCATGGCAAGAACAAAGAACATACAATATATAGCCGAAATCTTATGTTTAGCATCATCATTTTGCAAGAAACCTTGAAGCATAGTATAAATACTCCTAGACTACCATTTGTTAGTCATTTTAAACATGTCATCAAGCATTCAAACATAGTGGTTTACACATAATGCCAAACTTCACAAATCATCCTAAAATCATGCAAAACAATTTTTAACTAACCATTTTCTAGTTTATAAACATTTTATTTATCAAACATTCAAAGTATCTTCCACACAAAATAGGACACTAACCGGTTAGAAGAAGGAGGAGCCGAAATAAAGGAAGAAAATAAGAAAAGATGAAGTGTCCGAGTGATGGTCTTGACCGAGTCCTTGTCCGAGATCCTTGCTTGGTCCGAAAGTTGGAAGAGATGGAATGTTGTTTTGGGGTTTTCTAGTGGGAGAGAAATAGGAGAAGTGTGGGTGTGTTTGTGCAACAAATGAGGGAAGTGAGGAGAAGGTTGGAATTTATACAAGGGGTCACGAGTTGGGCTTGGGGGTTTCGGCCCAAATGGTTTCGGCTCATGAGGCCCACTCGAGACCAAGTGGCCCACTCGCAACCGGGTGGTTGCGAGTCGTGGTCTCGGGTCGTGGTCTCGGTTCTCATACATATATATAGATTACATACATACCACACATATCATGTAAAAGTCACGTTTTCATTTAATAATATTTATATACACAAAATATTACAAGGTGTTCGTTCGGAAAAACCTAGAGTGTCACAGTCTCGGGTGCACGTCGGTTCAGTCACGAGTCTTAGTTTTGGTTCGGTTCCGTGTCGAGTCAACACCGGTCAGATTTGATGTTCGGATCGGTGTTCGAACAAACCCTGTCAACATCAGTTTCGGTTCACTTGTTTCAGCTTTGGTTCAGGTCTCGGTTCGGCCAACATAGTCATCGAAGTCAGCTCTGGTTTGGGTTTCGGTTCAGTCAGATTTCGACTCGGGATTCTCATCTTTTCGTCGCGGTATAACTTTCTTGTTCCTTATGTTTTGTTCGGTCAGTTCAAATGAATCTACAATATTATATATATTCAGTTGATGTTTTGGTTCTAAAATGAAGAAAACAAATTATAAAAGAAACAGGGGTCGGTTGGGTTAAAAGTCGAAGAAGATGAATGTTGTCATTTGGGTTTGGTGACATCAAGGAAACAAGAGTCTAATTGATTTTAAAACAAATATGCGAATCATTCTGTTAACAATGTATATATGAATTAATGTTCTAGTGATCCTTGAACTTTTTATATTCTTATCCATTTTCTTTAAAAAAAAATCAATAAGTAATGAATTTATTTTATTATTTCTTTTTATCTCTAATCCATATAACAAACAATTTTCACTTTATTTTCTAATTTGTTATTAATAAAATCGTTAAACTTAATAATAATTTAAATAATAATTAACAATTTATTATAATTCCTATCTAATATTAACGGGTTATTACGAGATTAACTAATATATAAATAATCAAGTTGTGAACCCTAAATATTAAGAATTTTTATATTCTTTTTATATTAACTAGATCGTTATGTGTTATTTTTCCTACCTAGGATAATCGTTTCCATTTGTTCTTTCGGCATTCCCAATCTTTTCTCCTCGTGCGTTATTTCAAGAAATCTCCATACGCAATCACTGTGAGTATACTCGAACCCATTTTTACTTTTAAACACTTTGGGTGCAACATGTATTCTATATTAAACGCACGTGACACTTGAAACTTATTTGAAACATGCTCTATCCATTTAAACATGAAACATGAAACTTATGATACTTGAGACTATTTTGTGTTATGTGAACGTTTAATCCCTGTGTGTAGTTCCGCCTTAACAATAGTAGCGCTATAGGGGTAATGCACCTCCCCGTTAGTCTTTGGGGTATTGTTAGGAGGAGACATATTAACCTCCCGTGAAACTTTGGGTTAGGTACTTTAACGCATTGGAAACTTGGGCTATCACTTGGACTGCGTAAACTAGCATGGTTGAAACTATTTTAATATGTTCGTGTTGGATATGAGTTTTTATTCTATTATGCTATGTAAACAAACTTGTATACTCGCTCTTTGCTTTTGCATTGAAACTCTATTTTAATACATGTTGCAGGTTGACAGTCAAGATGTTGAAGAATCAAGTTAGGATGGACTAGATACCCATTTTAATAATAAACCATGTTTGTTGCAATTTGTCTTTATTTGAATCAATGTATTTGAATTTAGTCATTTATGAAATTTGATTTAATCTATATTGTCACAAATAGTGTTATGATGCTTTTGAGCGATTTGTTCATCTCATCCCGATGTTTCCGCCATCGGTTGGGGTGTGACAAAAATCACCCAAGGACAGTCAGGCTTGGGTGAAATTGTTTAAATGAAAAACCTGACTTGCCGGAACTCCCAGGTTAGTAATTGGGGAGTAGGAAACGGCATCTTTCTTGAGAAATTCACTTCGGTGATATTTCGACTTTCAGAAGATAAATTAAGGACATTAAGTTGTACTTGATTCATCTTTCCTACAAGTTGATAAATATGAAGAACATGGTGATGAAACCCCGAGTTTATGAAATGACACACAAAACTAATTTTCCGGAAAAACCATTTTGATTAAAACAAACTTAAGTGTTTTGAAATCATAATGGGAAAATAGTTTATTGTCAGGGGGAGTTCTGATTTTTTACGCCAAGTGGATGGTGAATTGAAGCGATTCGATATCATGTTGTCACTTTATCTGTACAGTTTGTTTCAAATTTTCTCAGAAAATCAAAATTGAAACAGATTTTGATTTTAGGGGGAGAAAAATTTTAAAAAAATTAGAAAATTTGAAAATGTCAAAACCATTGAAAAATCAAAAATGAGTTTTTTTGTTGCATGAAAGAGGAAATGATAGTACATCAGTGGTCTATCACAACACGCTAAAGATATGTAATGTTTAAAAGTGATAAACAATCTTACTACGGATGTGTCGGTAGATTTTTGCACACTTAGTAAATTGAAATGAGATATAAACCTAAATTCAAAATTGCTTAATTCGTGGGTAACTATTCTTGGATATATGGGTAACCCCCAAAATCTTGTTTGAAAGATCCCTCTTTCTGAGATACTAGGTCTTTATACTCAGTGATATCTGGGGTATTATTCCGGGACTTCTGCTGTATGGAAATACTGACCTAGTCCCCGAATAATACTTTCTGCAAAATGCTTTGAAATATAAGCGCAGCCCTCAGCAAGTTGATAAAACAATAAAATTGATAATCACTGCTGTTGATGCAACAAATACAAGACCAACGGTAGTAGCTGGATTGGTTAGGCAAAAGGGTTGAAGGGTTCAACCTTGCCTAACACAGGTCGCGGGGTCCCCCCACGTTTGCAAGACGTGGAAGGAGGTTTACTAGTTTGTTGTTGTTATTTGCTGAAGATTCCTTCTCTGAGATGTACTCAGATTCGGAAGTGGGAGCAAATGGAATGTGTGTGGTGGATGTGAAAAGGAGTGACTTGTATGTAAGCAAGTACTCCACACGAATGACCAGAGATTAGAGAATCAGAGCTGGCCAGGAGATGATTTCTGAAGTAAATGAAGTGTCAATTTATAAGAGAAGACATCTCCCGAAGTAGAATGTATTAGACTAGTAACCTTGCTTGCAGTGGAGGGTTTCCCCTTTCGGGGGTTAAAGGCTTTTAACCCCTGGGTAATAGCATGTATTGTGCAGACCTGCTTTGCTTTTGCGGCTATGGGTTGGTGAAGCGATCTCCGGATGTGACTGGCCACTGTTTCCACCTCGCTTTTCCCATCTCACAACTTTTTAACCATTGAACCGTTTAACCATTTGAGCATTTACATATTTAGCCACTTTATTTAGTCTTGGGCTACCCCCGTCATCAGCCCCCCAATTCAGAGGTTTTTGGGTAATGAGCTCAAAGACTTCTAACTTTTATGCATGTATTTTATTGCTTGAAGGTTTCGAGGGTTCGTTGTTTGAAGACTTGAAAGGTTGAAGGCAGTTAATATTTGAATTTTAAATAACTGACGATTGATTTGATTGATGTGTGGCAGTTTGATAGGGTGGCGGTTTTGCAGAAGTTACTTTTTGCCATTATTACCCCTATTGTAGGTTTTCATTTATTTTATATCTGTAAATTCTATCCATATTATTCATAATCTTTCCAAGTTTCTGCCATTTCCTTCCTTCTCTAAGGTTAGTTTCAGTTTCCTTTACACCTTGCATTCTTCATTTTCTGTTTTTCAAAAATGGATGCTCGTAAGGACTTACCAAAATCATTTTCTCGGTTAACACAAGAGGAAGTAGATTTATTTTGTATGGAATATGGTATTGATAGAAAATTTAACCCAACTGCTCCTGCTTGTGATGTTCCTGTTGATAAACCGAACCCTGGTTCGATTGCCCTTTACTGCCGTCATTTTCAATGGTCGAATCTTTGTTATCCCTTTTCGTTTTTTGTTTTGAACTTGTTGGAGTATTATCGGGTTTCTTTTGGGCAAGTTCATCCGAAGGGGATGGCTAGGGTTTTGCATTTTGAAGTTTTGTGTCGTGCTCTTGGATATGATCCTTCCTTGTTGCTCTTTCGGCGGTTTTTCCGTTTGGCCAAGAATGGCGACTGGTTCACCTTTGAAACATCAAAGGTTGATACTTGCCTCATCTCGTCCATGGTTACAACACTTGGGACCTGGAAGGATCGCTTTTTCTGGGTTTCCGAGTCTATTGTTCCCTTCAAGATGGTGTGGAGGCATCCGGATGCTGTTCTTAATGATCCGGAGCCCTCTGAATCCGAATTGAATGATGCTTTCCTTGCAGCCATCCGGGGGTGCCCTTCGAGGGTTCGTCCCTTTCCTGAACATTTGTTAGTTCTTTTAGGGGTTAGTAATATTTGGGGGAAAGCCGATCGGGATCCGGTACTAATGAGAAATGGCGTGGGTATGCATTTTCCCTTTTTGCATTTATTCTGACTTATGACTTATTTGCTTTTGTTTTGTTTTTTGTAGTCATGTCTGCTTTGGATTTTATCAAAAGTGATGATACTTCTGATGTTGTGTTTGAGGATGCTCCGTCTGTTCCTGGCGAGAATGTTGTGGTTAGAACTGCTGAGCAAAGGTTTGAGGGCACAGGTTATGCTAGTGTTGCCTATGTCAAGGGTTTTTCTAAGTCCAACGTTCCCAAGTCTTCGACCTGCCGATCTTCTCGTCGGTTGTTGAAAGCTGGTCCTCAATCCACTTCTACTGAACCAGTGTACTTGAGTGATGATATTGAAGTTTCGGAAGATCAAGGTGGTGAAGCAGGTGCTGAGAAGGATAAAGGATAAAGAATTAGTTGTTTATAGTAAAAAGGTTCCAGGCAAGAAGGTTGTTGCTACCCTTGTTCAGGAGTCTTCAAGCAGGGACGTTGAAGGGTTAGATCCGGAAGGGATTTATGTGCCTACTTGGTTAGTGAAGAATGATGACACCTTCAAAGATGCTGCTGTTTGTGAGGATGCTCTTAGTCACCTTGCTCCTCCTTCGGTGCACAAGACCATTGCTGGGATGGATGATGACTTGATGTTGTCTCGGATGGTTTTGAGTACTTGCAACCTTGCTGCTATGCTTCCTCAAGGTATTGCCCGTTTTCGTCAAAGGATGCAGGAATACGAGGAATTTTCCAAGAAGAAGGATAAGATGAAATCCTCCATGGCCTCGATGAAAAAGGAAATAGCTGCTTTTGCCGAGAAAGAAGCAGCATGGCAGAAGGAGGTTAGTGACTTGAGGAAGATGCATGAGATTGAGATGGGTGATTTGAAAAAAGAGTTTTGAGGCTAACTTGTTGAAGTTAAAAGCTGACCGGGAGACTTTGGCTGTTCAGCAACAGGCTTTTCGTGAGGAGAAAGAGGGGTTGAAGGCTTCAGTTGCTCGTTCTACCGCTGACAATCAGTAGTTAATTGAGCATGGTTTCCAGCAGGTTGCTACTTATCTTTTACATTCCAAGGAGTTCAATTCTGCCCTTGGTGCTGTTTATACTAAGCTCCTCAACCTGGGGAAACACCAAGGCCTCATTGCTGGTTACAAGCTTCATGAATCCGGCCATCCTTTGGAGAAGTCACCTCTATTTCGTCCCGAGGCTTCTGATGTTTTTAAAGGCTCCGTTGAGCAAATGGAGAAACTGACCTATCCTTACATCCATCAGGTTTCTGGTTGTTTTGGTAAGCCTCTTGCTATGTTGCAGGACTTGAAACCGGAGGGCCTAAATGAAAAAGTTTGTGCCGAAATCTTGGGTTCTCTTTCAAGGAAGAGATCCTATTCGGGGGATAGTGATGATACCCTTTCAGGTCAGACGGATGTTCCTAAGGATGCAAGCTTGGAGGCTTCAGCGGTGGGGGGTGATGGAAGTTTAAAGACTAAGAAGCTGAAGAAAACAAAGAAGACCAAGGGTGAAGGTTCTGGAGTTTCCAAGTCTGTTGATTCATAGCTTTCTTAGCACTAAAAACAACTTATGGTTTGTAATCTTTAAACAATATTAGGTTTTCAGGGACCCTTAAGGTTCCTGTTGGTTGTGTTGAAGGCCTGTGTAGCCGTTTGAACGATTGTTAGGTTTGCAAGTCACTAGGACTTGCCTTAACTTATGTTTGGAAGTCCTTTAGGGCCTTCCTTGGTATGGTATGATATCTTAACTTCCTTATTTATGTTATGTGTTTAGACTTGTGTCTGTTTTTTTGTTAAGGCAATCTGTTTGGCTTTAACCTTCCAAGCCTTTTGGCTGTCTGTTAGTAGGTTGAAGCCTTTAAGGTTTCGAGTTGTTGCTCGAGTGGCTTGAAGCCTTGAAGGCTTCTTAGACTTGTGGCCTGACTTGGTTTGTATCTTTTTTGTTTTTTGTCCAAGTGATTTTGTTCTTTCAGATTCTCTTTGTCCTTTTGCAACTTTGTCTTTGTCCAGTTTGTGCTGCTCTTATGTTTGTCATACCTAGAAGGGTTCAGTGCTGCAGACACTTAGCCTTGGTATTTTTAACAAGAAGAACTAGCACCTATCCTTTTTATTATTTCCTTGGTTTTTACTTGAATTTTTAAAGCCTTTTTGTTGATTATATTTTTAAGGCTTAGGGAACATTTGGTGTAGGCTGTTCACACCCGTCTATGAGACAATTTTAGGTTTTCTTAACAAGTCTCATGGAGTTGTATTGATTTAGGAACTCACCCCTTATATAGGTTCATTCAACCCTTGAACCTATTGAGCGATGTAGCCTGGGAGCTCATCCCCTTACATGGCCCTTGCCATGGAGTTTTTTGCTAGGTTCTCAACCTGATCTTAGGATAGAAAGACAAGTTTGATAAAGCAACTTCATTCATTTCAGCAATACTTGATTTTTACAAAAGGTATTCATAATTCTGCTTGATACAAACCAAACTTTCCTGTTTAAACATTGAACCTTTTCAGGGTTTTGCCGTTCCAATGCCTTGGAATCCTTTTGCCTTTTGAGTCAGCCAGCTTGTAGGATCCACCTTTGTGTGCTTCAAGGATGGTGTATGGGCCTTCCCATTTTGGGCCGAGCTTTCCTTGATTTTCTTTCTTGCTGGCTTCGTTGTTTCTGAGGACCAGATCCCCTGGCTTGAAACGTTCGTTCTTGACTTTTTTGTTGTAGTAAGCTTCCATCTGTTGCTTGTATTTGGCCTCTTGAATTGCAGCTTGGTCTCTTGCTTCCTCTAGGAGTTGTAAATTCAACACGATCTCTTTTTGGTTTGTTTCGGGATTCATGTTGACAATTCTTTGGGTTACAACTCCTATCTCAGCGGGGATCACAGCTTCGGATCCAAATACCAAGCTATAAGGTGTTTTCCTATGGCTTGTTTTTTCGGTTGTTCTAATTGCCCATAGGACACTAGGCAATTCTTCAAGCCAGTTGTTTTTGTATCTTCACAATCTTGTCTTGATGCCTTCTACTATGCTTCTATTTGTTCTTTCCACCTGACCATTTGATTGCGGATAAGCCATTGAGCTAAAAACTTTATCGATTTTGTATTCTTTGCACCAAGTGCTGAAAGGCTTCTCAGCAAATTGTCTTCCGTTGTCAGTGACAAGTACTCCCGGCAATCCATAACAGCAAATGATGTTTTCCCAAACAAAGTCAATGACCTGTTTTCCCGTGATTTTGGCAAGTGGTTTGACTTCGGGCCATTTGGTGAAGTAATCTACCGCCACCAGTAAGAATTTTACTCCCCCTTTGCTTGGGGGAAATGGACCAACAATGTCCATCCCCCATTTGTGGAACGGCCATGCCGAGGTTATTGGGACTAAGTCATGCTTGGGACTTTTTGGAATTGGTGCATGAATTTGACAAGCATCACATTTCTTCAGTTCTTCGGTTGTATCACGGTGCATTGATGGCCAGAAATATCCAAGGTTCATGAGCTTTGCAACCACCGACCGAGCTCCGAAGTGGGCTCCGCACACACCTTCATGAATTTCTTTGATCAAGTACTTGCTTTGCTCCGGACCGACACATCTTAACAAGGGAGCAAGGTAACTCTTTTTGTAAAGGGTTTCTCCTTGTAATACGTATTGCCTTGCCTTGATCTCAACCCTTTTAGCTTCTACTTGATCATTTGGCAATTCACCATTTTTGAGGAACTTTTTGATGGGAGTCATCCAGTTTGGATCTTCTTCGGTAACTACATCTTGAATTTCCAATTCATCGGTTGATGGAGCCTTCAACACTTCTACCAGCACCTTCTTGGTAAGGTGGGCAAAAGTGAGAGATGCAAGCTTACTTAGGGCATCAGCCTTTTTGTTTTGAGATCTTGGGATTTGTTTGATGTTGCATGCCTGGAAGGTACTCATCAGTTCCTTGGATTTTTCTCTGTATTTTTTCATGTTTGGTTCCTTAGCTATGTAGCTATCATTCACTTGGCTTGAGACCAGCAACGAATCTGTGAATACTTCAAGCTTTTCGATTTTCATTTCTTTAGCTAGCCTTAAGCCAGCTATTAGTGCCTCGTATTCAGCTTCGTTATTGGAGGTCTGAAAATTAAAACGGAGAGCATATGTAAATTCCAGCCCTTCTGGGTTGATCAAAATTAACCCAGCTCCTGACCCTTCAACGCTTGAAGCCCCGTCGGTAAAAAGCTTCCATGCTTCAGGGTTGGAGGGTTCAGTAGTGGTAGCATTCACTTGAGTGATTGCCTGGTTTGGGACTTCCGCAATGAAATCGGCCAAGACTTGTGCCTTGATAGCTTTTCTTGGGACATAGGTGATGTTATGCTCACCCAGTTCTATGGCCCATTTGGCTAATCGCCCCGAGTTTTCAGATTTTTCAAGCACACTCTTAATAGGTTGGTCGGTGACCACTTGTATGGGGTGTGCTTGGAAATACCTTCGAAGCCTTCTAGCTGTTTGAACTAGGGCTAGGGCAAGTTTTTCAAGGGGAGGGTATTTTGTTTCAGCTAATTTTAAAGTTTTGCTGAAAAAATAAACGGGTACCTGGGCCTTGTCTCGCTCGATGGTGAGGACTGCACTGATGGCCTCGTCAGCAATTGAGAGGTACACCGATATTAACTCCCCGGTTTTTGGTGTCGCGATATCTGGTAGGTAAGCTAAATGTTGCTTGATCTGGTTGAAAGCTTCTTCAGCTTCTTCAGTCCATTTGAAATCCTTTTTGTCTGAGCAGTTCTTGAGTGTTTTGTAGAAGGGCAGAGATCTTTCGGCCAGCTTTGAGGTAAAACGCTTCAAGGCTGCAAGCTTCCCGTTTAAGCTTTCAATCTCCTTTTTGGTTTTTGGTGGTTTGGCTTCGAGGACGGCTTTCACTTTGTTAGGGTTGGCTTTGATGCTTTGCTTTCCAACAATGTGACCCAAGAATTTTCCCTCCTCGAATCCAAATGAGCATTTTTCCGGATTAAGCTTCATGTTAACCTTTCTGAGGTTCTTGAAAGTTTCTTGAATATCGTCAAGCATTTGATGTTTCGTCTTGCTTTTAATCACCAAGTCGTCAACGTAGGCCTCCATGTTTTTGCCAATTTGATAGGTAGCTCCTGCATTTTTGAGGCCAAAAGGCATCTTTTGATAACAAAAGATCCCTTTGTCCGTGTGAAAGGCTGTTTTTTCCTCATCCTCTTTCTTCACGAGGATTTGGTGTTAACCTTTGTATGCATCGAGAAAGCATTTGAACGAGTAACCTGTGAGGGAGTCAACCTTGAGATCAATTTCCGGTAGTGGGTAGCAATCTTTAGGAAAAGCCTTGTTAAGATCCTTGAAATCTATGCACATCCTCCAAGAGTTGTCAGGTTTCTTGACCATAACCGGGTTTGCAACCCATGATTGGTACTTGACTTCTCAGAGAATACCGGCCGACACAAGTTTTTCAACCTCTTGGCAGGCTGCCAGACTTCTCTCAGGTGCCAGGCTTCTTTTCTTTTGGACCACCGGCTTGACATCCGGTGGTATTCTTAATTCATGCTCGGCAATGTTCCGAGGGATCCCGGTCATATCCTCTGGACACCAAGCGAATACATCGCTGTAATGTGTTAGAAATTTTTCAAGGTACAAAAGGGTCTCTTGAGAAAGGTTTGGATTGACCCTTATTCGTTGTTCAGGGTACTTAGGGTTTATGACCAACCTTTGTCTGTCTTCTTCGCTGTTTGAGTTTTCACCCTCAATCATGTAAGCTTCCTGAGAGGGTTGAAGGGTTGCTATGCCCCTCTCGGTAGGAAATTTAACCGTGCCATGGCCCACAGACACTGCCATGTAAAATGCACACTGTCCTGGTCTTCCGATGATCACGTCATAGCTTGAGGGGATGTTGATAACCACAAAGGTTAATGGTTGGTTTCTTTCTTTTAAACCTTCGCTGAAACGAACATTAAGGGTCAGCTGCCCTAAGGGCTTGAGGGGTATTTCAGCGATACCTTTTATAGAGGTTCCAGAAGGTTGAAGCCTTGAACCTTCTTCATTACTCAAACGGTTGAAGAATTTTTCGAACATGATCTCAGTGGCTGCCCCAGTATCTATGTATGCCTTATACGTTTGCAGTGTTCCCACGGTAGCTTCTACCACAAGAGGGCTAGAAAGAGGGTCTTTCTCCGTAGGGGGGAAGCAGACACACTGAAGCTCCCAAGCTTCCAACCGCTGTCTTTTATGAGGAACCCTTGCATCGAAATTCACCATATTGACTTCCTTACCCTTTCCTTCAGCCATTTTGTCACGGACTCCTTTTACCAAATGAGCGAGTTCTCCGGACTTAACAGTCTCTTCTATTCTTTTCTTGAGTTGGAAGCAATCATTGGTGTGGTGACTTTTTCTTCGTGGAACTCACAGTATTGGGTGGAGTTCTCGTTTTTTCTGCTTTTGGGGAGGGGCCTAGGAGGCCGAAAGTTTTGTTTAACTTCTTCTGTTGCAAGGATTTCTTGAGGGGTCTTTGTGAGGGGTGTGAAACTTATGCCCTTTTCTCTGCTTGAAGGGTTCTGGCCTTCAGACCTTCGAGGGTCTGAACCCTTTGGCCGTCTGTCATAGGAGTTGAAGTTCCCCTTTTTTCTAGCTGGGTTGTTGCTTCGCCAGCCGGATCCTCTTTTCCTTTGTTCTTTAATGTCTACAGCCTCCTCTCCCCGGATGTGAGCTTCGGCCCTTTCAAGAGCCTCTTCCAGGGTCTTGGGCAGGGATTTGTTGAAATCTCTTGTGAGATATTTAGAGGTTATGGCATTCATAAAACCAGCCACTCTCATTTTCTCGTCCGCCCCTACATAAGTCAGACCTTCCTTTTTGTTTCGTTCAATGAACGCACGAAGACTTTCATCATCACGTTGCTTTATCTGGAAGATCACTGTTGCGTCTTTGACATATCGCCTTTGTTGGGAGAAGTTTGCCAGAAAACCCTTGCTTAGGTCGTCAAAGCTTCGAATGCTTTGAGCAGGTAGGTCGTTAAACCAGATTCTGGCGGATCCAACAAGAGTTTGCATGAACATCAGGCAACATTCAGCGTTTGACCATTTCTCTATCCAGGCTGCACCAGTGAAGATCTGAAGATGGTCCTCAGGATCTTCAGTCCCATCATACGTTCTGATGTGGGACGGCATCTTAATCTTTGATTGGAAATCATAATCGGCTATCTGTCTTGAAAAGCATGAAAGGTTACTGGGCTTGTAAGGTTTAGCCAAGTCTTCTTCAGCCCTTGCATCTACATTGTTGCCATTGTCGTGATTCCCCTGAGTGGCTAGCACTTGATTAATGAAGTGTTGCCACAGGAACTTGGCCATCATCTGGGTCATTATATTGGGCATGAGGTTGAAGCCTTGAAGGCTTCCTGGACCAACCGAGCAGTTTATTCCGAGAGGGGTGCTCATAACAGCACTTCGTGCTAAAGGGAGCACGGACAGAGCTTGCTCCCATGTGGTTGTTACAGATGCTGGATAGCTTGTTACTAGGGACTGTAGGAGCTGGTCAAGTGTTAGCTCATGTCCCAGAGGAGCACCACTAGTAATTGGTTGGGAAGAGAAGATAGGATGTACCGTAGGATTTGTCATAGTGGACATATAAGGGTGAGGGTTTGAAGGATTACTGGGACCAGCCTCACTCCTTGTAGCAAAAGGAGGTAGAGGTGGTCCGGGAGACAGTGTTGGTTCAGGTTCATCGTAGTCTAAACGAATCCTCACTCCTTTTTCTCTTTCTTTACTCACATGCTGGTTGAGAAGTGACCTTAATTCAAGGAAATTGTTTGCTACCCCCTCGGGGGTAAGTTCAACACGTGCTGGGGTGTTAGAGACACCGATATTGGGAGATGGGACCCCGGATCTGGATGGAGTCGGTGTGTTGAAGGTGAGGAACTCGGGTGTGCTCCCCGGAGTTGAGAAGGATGTTGGTATAGCCACGTGAGCTTGGCTACTACCCGGGGTGGAAGTGTTTGGTATCTAATTTACTTCTCCCGGAGATCCACTTTCAGACATGGTGATTTTAAGTGAAGAGAGCTACACTACTAGGTCTTGTTGAGAAGAAATAGCGGCGTAGCCCCATGGTGGGCGCCAACTTGTTGATGCAACAAATACAAGACCAATGGTAGTAGCTGGATTGGTTAGGCAAAAGGGTTGAAGGGTTCAACCTTGCCTAACGCAGGTCGCGGGGTTCCCCCACGTTTGCAAGACGTGGAAGGAGGTTTACTAGTTTGTTGTTGTTATTTGCTGAAGATTCCTTCTCTGAGATGTACTCAGATTTGGAAGTGGGAGCAAATGGAATGTGTGTGGTGGATGTGAAAAGGAGTGACTTGTATGTAAGCAAGTACTCCACACGAATGACCAGAGATTAGAAAATCAGAGCTGGCCAGGAGATGATTTCTGAAGTAAATGAAGTGTCAATTTATAAGAGAAGACATCTCCCGAAGTAGAATATATTAGACTAGTAACCTTGCTTGCAGTGGAGGGTTTCCCCTTTCGGGGGTTAAAGGCTTTTGACCCCTGGGTAATAGCGTGTATTGTGCAGACCTGCTTTGCTTTTGCGGCTATGGGTTGGTGAAGCGATCTCCGGATGTGACTGGCCACTGTTTCCGCCTCGCTTTTCCCATCTCACAGCTTTTTAACCATTGAACCGTTTAACCATTTGAGCATTTACATATTTAGTCACTTTATTTAGTCTTGGGCTACCCCCGTCATCAACTGCTGTTGTAACAAAAGATCCTCTAAAGGGGACCCACCGAAAGTCGAAGCCGTCATCTCTTTGCGTATACGGAAGTATCGACCTGAGCTCTCACGGCCCTCGCAATTTACCCCTTAACAGATATCATCTGTGATATACTCACCTGTAAGACTGAACATTGGGATCTGGATACGGGAGTATATTCAAGTGGAGTGATACACATTTAAGTTCAAGTTTCTAAAACATTAATATCGTATCTCGAATCAATTGAAATTTGTGTGAAAATTTAAAGTGGATCAATATACTGACAATCTAGGTAAATTGTTTAAAACTTGAAATGTTTAAAAGCTTAACGGTGTTGGTGATATGTCTCAAAAACTTATATGATCCTCTTGCACAAACTCACAAAAATATGTTTGTACATATTTCATTTCTGCATTTAATATTCTGTTATTGCATTTATGTTTCTTATTTTGAAAAATCCAAAAAGATTTTCGACAACTGATGGTGAATAGCTGATATTCAAAATCTCAATGGCTAAACATGATGAACAGATTGGTTTGCTTAAAATGATGAGAAGTTAGAAAATAATTCTCAAATGTTTAGTTGATTCATTAAGTTGAATCACATCATTGTTGATTGGTAATAGAGAGTTTGAGATGTGTAGGTTTCTGATTCTGTTGCTACGGAAAGCCAGGCGTCGATCCTAAAAGCATGGAAGCTTGACGAAAGGGGGAGCCTAAAGAAAAGAAGTCTGATCAATAGGAAGAGAAACGGAAGCTCGAAGACAGATCCACAGGGATTCTGTTCGTAAAAGAGAAAGACCAGACGCTACGAGATTGACTGCGGCAATATCCAAGGGGGAGATTGTTAGTGCATTAATGTCTATCGCCTTCGTCAATCCGAGCCGTAGCGAGAAACCGAAGAAATCAAGTCTTACTGTAATTTTTAGATAGAATTAGTAAGGTGGCATTTTGGTAATTAATGAGAAATCTCATTAATTCCAAGGCCTATAAATAGGAGCCTTAGATTTAATGTTTAAGACTTTTGCTCCATTTGGTGATTTTGGTGATTCAAGTCTAGAGAGAGAAAGTCTCTCCACGTGATTCTCGTTGCTTGTACACGTCATATTTTCAATAAAATCATGGTTCTAGTACGTTATTGTGTGTTCGGTCACGCACGTTCATGGATTCCGCACGTTGAACGTTCGTTACGCAATCGAACGGTATCAAAACCGGTCCTACAGAGTGAGGAAGTGAGAGGAACGAAAATTTTAGAGAAGTTCGAAACGAAGCGACGATAATAACCAGCTTGACCAAGAAACGAATGAATTTTAGACAGAGACTTAGGAGCAATCTAATTCTTCACAGCTTCGGTGTTCCTAGGATCAACGTGAATACCAAGTTCGTTGACGGTGTGACCAAGGAATTTAACCTCTTTTAGCCAAAATTCACACTTGGAGAATTTAGCGTAAAGATGTTCAGTGGGCCAAAGCTGATGTATAAGACGCAAGTGTCGCTCGTGCTCTTCTTGAGTCTTAAAGTAGATGAGGATATCGTCAATGAAGACGATCATGAAACGGTCAAGATAAGCCTTGCACACACCGTTCATCAAGTCCATGAAAACCGTAGGTGCGTTAGTTAAACCAAAAGGCATGACCACGAACTTGTAGTGACCATAACGTGTACGAAACGCGGTTTTGGGTATATCTTCTTCGAGGACTCGAAGTTGATGATAACCAGAACGGAGATCGTTCATGGAAAAGCATGTCGCGCCTTGTAACTGATCGAAGAGGTCGTCAATGTGAGAAAGAGGATATCGGTTTTTTACTGTAAGATTGTTAAGCTCACAATAGTCAATGCAAATCTGTAAAGATCCATCTTTCTTCTTGAAGAATAGAACGGGAGCGCCCCAAGGAGAAGTACTAGGGCGTATAAAGCCTTTATCATGAAGTTCTTGAAGTTGGCTAGATAGCTCTTGCATTTCCGAGGGTGCTAGAGGATAATGAGACCTAGCGACAGGCGTAGCGCCAGGCACTAAATCGATACGAAAGTCAACAGAAAGAGGAGGAGGAGGACCAGGAAGATCCTCAGGGAAAACATCAGGAAAGTCACAAACAACAGGAACATCACTCATGCTTGGACCCTTATCCTTTTTTTTCCACAACGTGGGCAAGAAAGGCGAAGGAACCCTTGCGCAATACTTGTTTGCTTGAGTACACGACATAAGCTTAAGACCTTTAGAAGGTTTCTCGCCATAGACGTGTAGAGAATCAGCATTAGGTAGAGGAAGACGAATGAATTTCTCAGAACAAACAACTTCTGCACGAACTCGCCTAAGCCAATCCATGCCTATTATGATATCGAAGCTACCCAATTACATGGGTATGAGGTCAATCGAAAACATATGATCGTTAAGATTCAAAGAACATTTAAGAAGAACAGAATCAACAGAGACGGACTTACCATTAGCGACTTCGACGGCGAATGGTTTAGGCAGCTTAGAACGTCTACACTTAAGCAAAGATTCGAATTTAATAGATACAAAACTTTTATCCGCGCCAGTATTAAATAAACACGAAGCATAGACATTATATTCTGAGCTTGAGCGGCAATGATGACAAACGCTCGATAACGCGCTTGTTGAGGCTGCTACTGTTGCTGCTGCTGGTTGTTGTTGTTACGTTGCGGGCAGACGTTTGCGATGTGGTTAAGATCACCGCACTTAAAGGTGGCTTGAACAGTGGTTGCTTGAGGTTGAGGTTGGGCTTGGTTAGGTGCAGGGTTTTGGGCTACAGCAACTGTTTGGTTTTGATTGACGAGTGGCTTTGGGCCACTTTGACAATGGGTGACGAAATGCCTAAACCTATTGCAATTCGTGCATAGGCGGCATGGTGCGTGAGCAGGATGGTGGTACAAACAGGTATTACACTTGGGATGAGTTCCAATGTATGCTTTCTTGGTTGGCTCAGGGTGAGTAGGAGCGACTTGTTGAAGTGGTTGAGGGTTTAGCGAAATGACTACCGCACAATTTTGGCTTGAAGCCTTCCGTTTCTTGCCTTTGTTGTTCTTAGGTGGCTTGGATGGTGAGGGCTCAATGACAGTATGGTGGTGGCTTGATGCGCATTCTTAGTTGAAACCTTGTCGGAGGTTCCATGAAGAATGCAGTTGTTGTTGAGCTTGGCGGCTAAATGATAGGTATCTTCAAGGGTTTTGTGTGAGGCGGATTCAACGAGGTTCTTGATTAAAGGTGGGAGGCATCGAATATACTTCGTGATAGCCTTGTCAACGGTGTCGACTTGGCCAGGGCACAAAGCACTTAGCTGTTTGAAACGAGCTGTGAGGCCAGCGTTGTCGTTCCCCACTTCCTTCATCAGTTTCTTCAAATCAGACCAGGGTAAGGCATGGGCGACTTCGTTCCCACAAGCGTTACACTCGGAGGTCCACCAATTAAGGGCTCTTGATCGAAAAACTCCCGTCGCGTTGAGGGTTCGAAGGTTATCGGGGCAACCGCTTTGAAGAAACGTCAATTCGATGGCATCGAACCACTGAAGCAACGCGGTGGCACCCTTTTCGCCAGTGAAGGTTAAGGGTTTACAAGAAACAAACTTTTTAAAGGTGAATGTCGACTTAGGCGTTTCCACCTTAGAGTTAACAGAGGCATTGGGTGATTCGGTGTTGGGTGGGGTTTGGATCTTGCTGACAATATCGGGAATGACCTTAGCCATCTATTTCGCCATGAACTTCATGAGATCCTTCTTCGACATTGACTCGTCGTTGTTGTTGGAACCCTTCTTTGAACCAGACTTGGACTTGGATTTCTTGAGGTTGTTGGAGAGACCGTGGGAAAACATCTAAAGAATCGAAAGAGGAATAGAGGATGAGACTTGATCATAATATAAAATCACATTTTGCATGTATGAGCATGTAAGTATTCATGTAGCACGTATGATTCGCATAGTTTGCATGTGTATAACAAGTCATTCATAAAGCATAAACACGTATGAATGCGTAAAGGAGTAGTTTGTTCACGAGAATTATTATTGTTTTTTACTACGAGAGACGTGCGAATTATGCATCGTTTTTGGAATGAACGAGGTAAAAAGTATTAAAACACATAGAAATTGAGAATACATAAAAGAGAGGTAACGTAAAATGTGGAATGTCACGGAACGTAACTAAGACTATTCCAAACTAAGTCGAAGATCCGTTCAAATTAGGGAAACGTGCTTTGGCCCATAGGTAAAATACTCTCGTCGAGAAGCGATTAATGTTATTTTACCCTTCTAGTTATTCCACATCCCTAATCGATTGAAAATCGAAACTTTGGCATGATTGAAAATCAAGGAATGGGACTAGTTGACAAGATGCGGGTTTCACCCCTAACTTGGCAACATCGTACCACAAGTGTGGTTGGTACTCGTCGGGCCAAGAAAGTAAATTCCGACGCTTTGACAAGGGTCCACTAGAGTTGGAGTTGGAAATTTACCATCAAGATATGGATTTCACTCCTAGCTTGATGGCATAATTTCGTCCAAAAATCGAATAGCGGATTGAGAGGCATTCACCAAAGTATGGGTTTCACGCCTATTTTGGTGAAGTCGTCTCGCTTGTACAATACGAGTGTCTTCAAATCTTCAACGTGTATATTGTGTAAATGTCATAGGAAATACATGTTGTAATATTAAGACAAAAGAAGTAGGAAGAAGCAAAATAGGAAGAATTAACATATTAAACAAGAATCAAGAATGGTCAAAGTTGGTACTTACTATAACTAGGTCGAACATGGAAATTCTACCTAATTCCCTATAGTTATGGCTCTGATACCAGTCTGTCACACCCCAACCAATGGCGGAAACATCGGGGTGAGACAAACGAGATTGCTCGAGACTTCATAACACCATTTGCGACAATAATTATAACAAAACTGATTTCATTTCATAACAACATTGTTAAGTACAACATGAGAATTCAAATTACAACAAATGTTTCAAATACAATGACAATACAAGAAACAAATACAACATAATTCAAAAGTGATACAACAATATAATCTAACGAGTCTAAGTTTGTGTCTAGGAAATCCCTACTGAGTTTCATCCATATCAACGTCATCAACCTGCAATATGTTTAAAAATACATGGTTCAATACAAAAGTGTTGGCGAGTATACAAGCTTAATACATACCATAAGTATAAAATGTTTTAAACGAATCCACGTGGCAAAATTAGTTATCAAGATTAACGTTAAATTTGCATGTGAATTTTCAAGTCAATCCTCTGATTACCGCAAGTATTAAATTTAACATGACCACAAGATTACGGGCGATGCGTTACTCCTATAGCGCTATACATGTTAAATGGAGGCTCGTACGAAGTTACTGACATGTTTATCACATAAGAATAACCCAGATTGACGAATCAAGTATAACATATTAGCATGCAAGTATTGGATTGTTTGTGTGTTTGTATAAAAGTCTAAGTGTAACTGTGTAGGTTTAATAGTAAACATATTGCACGCAAAGTGTGAAAAGTAAAAAGGGCGTTCAAGTATACTGACGGTTTTGCTAAATCTTCTTTAGTTAATCCCGCGAGAGTTGAGCTGTTGACGAGCACTAGAATGCCAAGGTTATCCTACAGGGGTAAATGAAGGCGTGAGTTGTTGGAGATTGAACGGAGGATTTAGATTCAGAATTAAAGTACGTAGTATCTAGTATAAAAGTATAATAGAACAAAAAGTATATTTTGTCCAAGCACTCGTTAAGACACCGAGTTTTTATGTGGCTTCACGGGTCCTGATTTACCCGAGAGAATCAGGAACAGGGAACGCAGAAAACAGAATAAACAGAAACCGTAACGACACAAACTGTCCGGGCGACTGTATAGTTTGCACGATAGGAGTCCTTTCGCGTGAAAGGGAGCCTTTCGTGCGAAAGGGAGCCTTTCGTGCGAAAGGGAGCCTTTCGTGCGAAAGGGAGCCTTTCGTGCGATGGGGATTTGTTTGGTGGGAACCGAACTTCATTCGAATGTTTTAACCATTAAAAGAGTAAGTTTGTGTGTCCAATTGTGTCAGTAAATTATAATATATAGTTTAATAGTCCAAAATGTTCATAGAATTCATAGAAGTCATGCATGGAGGTAACAATGTCGTTATCGTTCACCAAAGCACAAGTCAGTTAACTTAGTTAACTAACCGGTTGGTCATGAATAACAAGAATGTAAATAACAGGAATTAAATAACCAAACAACCGAACAAGAACAACCCGGGTGTGCTGTCTCAACATGGAAAGAGTTAACTAAGTGTTAGAGGCTAGATGGGGTTAACTTATTCTAGGTCTAGGAGATTGTTTGGGCATTCGTTTTACAAGTCCGAGTGAGGTGGTGGAACTAGATTGGAAGCCAAGGCATCCACGGTTCACACACTGTTATATCAGAATTGTTCATATCGAAAATGAAGATCTGATCAAGATACCACACTTAGAAAATGTCGGAACGAGGTGAAACAGCACCTTTCGTGCGAGAGGGTGTCTCTGTTGCGCGAAAGGTGTATCCTTTCGTGCGGCAGGACTGCCTTTCTTGTGAGAGGCTCTGCTTCAAGATGAAAACTGCTTAGTTTTGGTTGAACTGTTCATCTTCTCGGCTGGAATTGACTCTAACACTAACCAACAACCATGAACTTAGCTTATGAGCTTGGTGAGTCTCTGATTCAGCCAAGTTTAGTAACAAAAAGTTTGTTTTATAAAAAGTTTGAAAGGTTATCTTCACTAATTCAGCTTGGTCCTTATTATGTGAGGGTTATAAGCAGATTGCCAAGGCAAATTTGCATAACCAAGTGAGGTAATGTGAAGAATGTAGAAAAGTAAAAGAAATTAGAAGAAATGAGAGTGTTTGTGAGTTGTAAACTCACTTAGAATAGTTCTGTAAGTAGGGGACATCAAGTATGCGATTTCAGACAAGTAGAGAGAATTTCAGAGTTGTGGAAGATGAGAAATGAATTTAGAGTGGGGCATGGCCTCATGCCTCGGTGTCACGGCCCCGTGCTTGTCTTCTAATTTGTTGTTTTTGGTCTTGGGGTGAAGCTTGGAGGGTCAGTATGATGTATCAACTTCTCTTTTTTTGTATTTATGTTGGTTTTTGCCGGTAATTTGTTCATTTTGTACATTTAAGCTCTTTTAATCCTGAAAATCTGATGTATACAAAGAAACACACTTTTTCCAACACTAGTACTAAAAATGGTTGATTTTATATCTTATTTGATATAATTTATATGTTGAATTTGGTGCATATCAAATACCCCCACACTTGAATCTTTGTTTGTCCTCAAGCAAAACTCTTTAATATTGCTTACACACCCAAATAGAATTGGTAGAGAAGAAGATTTTGGGTCTTGTTTTAGAGTGTCGGGGATCCAAATTCTTTTTATTCTTATTTTTTTACAATCTTGTTCGACATGATTTATTTAGAACTCTTTTTTAAGAAAAATAAGTATTTTTAGGCATAACATTCCCTTTAAAATTCATTAAGCTATATACAACTTCGCATACCTCACAAGGCTTATAAACAATAAGTTTGCTTATTTTGTTTCAAGCAACTAGAGAGAGAGAGAGAGAGATTTTTTTATAATCCTAAGATAGCTAAGTCACATATTTTTGTATGTTTCAAAAGAACCGAATTTTACTAAAATAAAGGGGTGTAAAATTAAAAAGGTTTTGGGTGATGGGTGATTTATGCAAAATTTGCATTTTGCGGGTTTCGAAACGAAGGGTTTTTAGGCTCAAAGGGGTTAACTAGGGTATTTTATTTGTTTTTGGTGGGAGATAAAAAGAGAAAATAAGGTTGAAATGAAAAAGAGTTTATAGTCCTAATGCCTCAATCATTTACTTACTTGGATTAGTCGGTAAGGACCGAGAATGTATTGTCTTGTCAAGTTCTACATATCTAAGAACCGTATGGGCTATTCACACAAGAAATGAAAAGTGAGCATTTAGTAAAAATATGATATTGAATGCTCGTTAGTGGCACAAAACTCACAATTTGTGGGAAAGGGTAAAAGTGTGAAAATGTATATTCAATCAAATTTTAAAAAGATTGTCATTCATTTTTATAGATTTTTCGTAAACCGTTCTTTTTATCACGGCGCTATCGGTTGTAAACTTGTAAAAACAAAGTTTTTAGAACTTGATTTTCTAACTTAAACAAAAACAAGACAGAATTAAAAAAAATTTGAAAAAGGTTTGGGGTGTTTTAGCAGTTCTAAGTAGAGTTTTGTGTAAGGGTTGTTTTAGGACAAACAAATTCAAGCCTCCCCCCACACTTAAATTACACATTGTCCTCAATGTGTCCAAAATGGGTTAGATTTAATTAAATGTGCAAATGTGGGTTAAAAACAACAATTTTTTTTTGAAAATCAGATACTAGGCACGGGGGCGTGCTTAGGGGGCACGACCCATGCAAAAAGTGCTAGTAACATGAATTCATGTGAAAATTTTCAGAAGGTAGACACGGGGGCGTGCCAGGTAGGCACGACCCCGTGTAAAAAGTGCCAGTAATGAAAATTTTCCAGAAGACGGACACGGGGACATGCCTATGAAACACGGCTACGTGTAACAGTTCTAGAAACAAGTTTGTTTTATGCATACTTGAGGCACGGGGGCGTGCTTATCTTACACTACCCCGTGCTGCACTTTACTGTTTTGAAGATTTTGAGTCGTGTGACTTTTAGTTATGTGCATGGGGTTCTATTTCAACGTTCTTTGGCCATTCCCAACCTTTTTTTGAGTATATCTTATTCCTACAAATAGAAACTTGGAAATAAAGGCATTAACTAAGAGCTAAATTAAATTTTAAACATAATTATTCTTTTTTAAAAGGAAGCTATACTTTTTGAAATCGAAAAACTTATGTTTTAGTAAACTACTTTATTATTGGATAGTCCATGGAATGCTTCCACGGTACGCCACGTTTATAAGGGTCCTTGGCTAGACCCAAAGTTGGTTAAATATTACCCGAGCAGGATGACTCGCACCCCAAGTTGCACCGGCTAAATGCGTAGTCCAAGCTCGAGTATATTGATTTGATGTAGTTGACCAGATCATCCTCCACACGTTGTCCCACTTCAAATTTCATTTCTTTGTCGCTGACCCTCAATGTTAGCCTTCCGTCACTCATATCCACCATGGCCCGTGCAGTGGCAAGGAATGGTCTTCCTAATATGAGCGGGATCTCAGTGTCTTCCTCCATATCAAGGATTACAAAGTTGGTCGGGAAAACAAATTCCCCAACCTTAACCAAAAGATTTTCAACGACACCGTGAGGGTATTTTACCGACCTATCCGCAAGTTGGATGCTCATCCTTGTAGGATGTGGTTTTCTTAGTCCGAGTCGGTTGAACATGGAGGCGGGCATTAGATTAATGCTAGCCCCTAGGTTGGCAAGCGCATTGCTTATTGGCGATCCTCCAATGAAGCAAGGAATAGTGAAGCTTCCGGGATCAATCTTCTTTTAAGGGAATTTGTTGAGGAGTGCCGCCGAGCATTCTTCACTTAGGTTGACTTATTGAATTGACTCAATCTTTCTTTTGTGAGTGAGGAAATCTCTCATGAATTTGAAGTATTTTGGAATTCGCGTAAGGACTTCAACAAAAGGAAGGTTGGTGTGAAGTTGTTTTAGCAGGTTTATGAACTTGGTGAATTGCTCGTCGGTCTTTTGGTGAAGTAGACGGCCGGGGTAGGGTACCGGTGGTAGTTTGGTTGGTTCAGTGTTTTGGGGTTGTGCATTTTCTTGGTTATTAGTTAAGGGTATGTTAGTGGGTTGGTTAGTTTGTTGAGTGTTTTGAGGTGAAGTAGTTTCATTATCGAGCCCTATTCTTCGGGTTCTCAAATTAATGATGATGCGTGTGTGGTGGTATATATTTTTATGTATATTTTTAGTCCTTTTTAACACATTAGTAAAGTTTTAAATTTATAAAACACGATATTTACTTACACCAAACACACATATGGGCAAGTGCACCCATCGTGAGCGTAGTATAGTGTTGGTAAGATACCGAGGTCGTCCAAGGACACAAGAGCTTTTAATACCGGTTTATCCTCAACGTCTAATCAAATCAAAAGTTTAGAAAAAGGTTTTAAACTATAAAATAAAAACTAAAAATACTAAAAATAAAAATAAAAGAATAAAAACAGATAGACAAGATGAATCACTTGGATCCGACTCGCCTTTAGTGTAACCTTTGATTATTTCCGCACTTTTGCACTTTTTAAGAGATTATCTTAGTTATAGTAGTAGGCCCCTCTTTTGAAGGTGACGTTACCCTCAACCCAGTAGTTTGAGTCAGCAAGTATACAATCCAAAAGGGTTGGATTATTGAAAGATAATTAATTAAGTTATTAATGCGTAATGTGGTAGGCCCCTCTTTTGAAGGTGACGTTACCCTCGGCTAAGTAGTTTGAGTCAGCAGGGATACAATCCTAAATAGTCGGGTTAATGTTTTAATAGTAGTTTACATATGAGGGGGTCAAGGAGTTTGGACCCCTGCCATCCAATACCAGTGGGTATTGAAGGAGGTCCTACTAAACTTGACCCAGGTCCTTGCAGGATCTATACACTGAACAAGGCAAGACTCTTACCAAACCATTCCCTTAACCCCCAACCAGGTAGCCAACATATCTCCATATAGACCGTGGAGATATGAATGGTGAAAATCTTGTATTTTATATAGACACTAAAATAATGCCAAGACACCACGGACAAATAATAAGGAAGATTCACCTTCAACATAAGAAAATAGTTATTAAAGTCATTAATACATAACCAAATAAAAAGTGCGAAAAGATTAAAAATAAAAAGTATTACACTAAATGCTTGTCTTCACCAAGTGATGTAAGAGACTTAGGCAAACATGGCCTTTGATTGTCAAGAACTCTTACGATCAATCTTGGATCCCGAGACTACTCACACACTCTATGATGGATGATAGATAATGGTGGTGGATGTGGGTTGTGATAGTGGTGGTGGGTGGGTGAAGTGTGAGAGAGGTGGTTTGCCAAGGGATGAGTTGCAAGTGAGATAAGCACTCCTATTTATAGCCTGCGCAGAACGTGTCCATTGGGCACGGCCCCGTGTCCATTGGGCACGGCCCCGTGTCCATCCCTCTTCTCTTTCTTCATTAAATGCAGCTTGTCTGCATTAGTTGACCACGCCCCCGTGTTCGCTGAGCACGACCCCGTGTGCAGAAGCGTATTTGTACTATCAAGATTTGTTTGGATTCTGCGAATCTTAAAGTTGACCACGACCCCATGTCCACTAGACACGCCCCCGTAGGAGGTGATGGAAGCTTCTACAACTTTGTCTTTTCTGCAGACACTTGGGCACGCCCCCGTGCTCATTGAACACGGGGCGTGTTCAGCCTTCTTTTTTCTTGTTTTTGCTTGGGAGGATGCTGTCGAGGGGTCGGGCATGCCATGTTTATTGTTTTTCTTGTATTTATGTTAGATTTAGCCGCCTTTTTGCTTCTTTTGTTCATTTGAGCTCATTTAATCTTGAAAATACAAAAGGAAGACAAAAACATACTTTTTCCAACATTAGTACTAAAAAAGGGTTAATTTTATGCCACAATTGATGTAATTTATATGTTGCATTTTACACACATCAAATACCCCCACACTTGAATCTTTGCTTGTCCTCAAGCAAAACTCTTTATAATGTGGCTTAGACTCCCAAATGGAATGGGTAGAAGAGAAGGTTTTTGGGCTTCTCATAGAGTGTCGGGAATCCAAGATTTTTATTAGGTTTTATTTTTATTTTATTTTATTTACACTCCCATTCGTCATGATTTATTTAGAACATTACATAAGATAAATTATTTATTAGGGCATAACATGGCTTTTTAAAATTCCATTTATATACAAGTTCACATACCTCAAGGGAAATCACTCAACACTCGGCCGAAGATGTATTTTTTGTGAAACACTCGAGAGCGGCATGGAACTTACTTCTACCATATGCTTACCAAGCAATCAATCCTCCTCCTTTTTAACTATACACCTTTGTAAATATCAATAGGACTTTTGGGGGAAGGGTTAGGCTTGGGTTAAAGGTAGGTGGTTGGGTTAGTGGTTAGTAGAAAATGGCGAAAAGCTTAAAAAGCGTCGGTTTTCATAAAACATTTTGTTTTTGTGACTTTTTATTCTAATGAAGCATTATTCAAACAAGCCTTCTTTTGATGAGCTTTGTTTGTTTATTGCTAACTTCATTTTTCTTTTCTTTCTTTTAATTTTTTTTTCTGATAAGGAAGTCACAAGAAAACCGAGCTTTGTTACTAAAATAAAAGGTTTAAAATGAAAAAGGGTTTTGGTGGGTAAAAGGGTGTTTGTTTTGGGTTAAGAAATGAAAAGGCTTAGGCTCAAAGGGGTTAACTAGGGGGATTTTTGGGTAGGTAGTAAAAAAAAATAATGGTGCTGAAATAAAAAGGGTTAGTCGTAATGCCTCCATCATTTACTTACTTGGGTTTAAGTTGGTAAGGACCGGGAATGTATCGTCATGGCAAGTTCTAGAGTCGTAAGAACCAAGCGGCTATTCACACAAGAAACGAAAAATGAGCATTTAGTTTAAATATGTGTATTTTTGTGCTCAATAAAGGCTCAAAACTCACTTTTCGTGGGATTGGGTTTTTATGTGATCAAGTATATATAATCAAATTTTGACTAGATTTGTCATGTCGTTTCATAATTTTCTTATGTTGGTTCTTTTTATCACAACGCTATCGGTTGTAAATTTGTAAAAATATAACCATTTTAGAACTTGTAATTCCCAAATTAAACCAAGACAAGTAAAAAAATGAAAAGATTTTTTGAAAAAAATTGGGGTGTTTAGCGGTTCCAATAGAGTTTTGTGTAAGGCTTGTAATTAGGACTTGCAAAATTCAAGGTTTTAGCGTCCCCCCCCCCCCACACTTAAATTACACATTATCTTCAATGTGTCCCAAAAATAAGCTTTTAGGTTGATTGAATGTGTAAAATGTGTTTAAAAACAAATTTTTATGTTACTGGGCATCTGGACACGGCCACGTGTTGGATGAACACGGCCTCGTGGTCAAGTTGCCAGTAACGGGAACTTACAGAAGGTGGACACGGGGGCGTGTCGGCTGGGCACGACCCCGTGTCTGGCAAAAATCTGCTTAATTTAGACAAACAGCAGGTCTGGGGCTATGGGCACAGGGGCGTGTTGGCTGAACACGACCCTGTGTGGGCAAACTGCAAAAGTGTAAAACAGGTTTCTGGCCTCGGTTTTCCTGTCCCGGCTTTAGTAGCACTAATGTTTAGTGCTCTAAGCCTCGTGTGTACCTGTTTAACTAATAAATACCACACCAATCATAACAAACATCCTAAATTACCAAAGTTAATAATCCACATCACAAGTTAAAAAGAAAAAGAAATGCAAGAAATTAAAAATAGTTAAAGAAAGTAAATTATTCAACAAACGGCACGCAGGCCGAAAATTGTTCATGAGATAAGGGGGTTAACCTGTTAGACCTCCAACCTTAGGATGCTACCTCCACTCTTCCCGCTTAATCCATGTCCTCGTCTTCATCATCATCACCTCCTTCGTGGCCCGCCATATACTCCCGAATATTTCCAATGGCATCCTGTGTAACACCTCGAAATTTTGTGTCCTATAAAGTAATGACACGTGTCATATGTTTGCACGTGGCAATAATTACTATAGGGGGACTAAAGTTGACAAACATAGAAAGTATGTGAATTTAAAGGTTCAGAATGTCAACAAGGGATAAATATACTTTACAGTAACCCTACATGATGCTCGTACCTTCGAACGAATAAATCATGGATCGTGCGGAACGAAATGTGGAAGAAAGTGAGGAGTAACAAACTACAGGGGCCAAATGTGTCAACATGTTTAAGTTATACCTCTGAGTGACCCTTTGGCATACCCGAGGCTTTGTAATGGTAAATTATACTCACTAGAATGCGCGATATAAATTTCATCATGTTCCGTTACAATATGAGAAGGTTATGACCAAATTCGTTTAAGAAGGGTTAAAAGCTTCAAACACTGGAAGTTACGACTTTTCGAGTAATAATAAAATAACCGAGGATTAATAAGTTGGGTAAAAGTTCCGAGGCCCTTATACGTAAATAAGAAAGGCCCAAAACGCAAAGTTACCCCTTCGAAACGCCAAGAGCCGACTGTAATAATTGAAAAAGATTTGAAAATCTTACAGCAGGTCTCAGGCGGGCAGCGTAAAGGTTGCAAAGGACTTTACGCGGGACGCGCTGACAGTGAAAGATATGGGTTCTGACAAAAGGATTCAGACGCGCCGCGTAAAGGTTAAGAGGACCCTTACGCGGGCCGCGTCAATGGCCCAGATACAGAAAAAGCGAACAGAAGCATTGTTTGGTGTTTTAACCGACTTAGATCATTATTGCAAGAGCATGGGCATCCCCTAAACGACCCCTAGCACTCAGGGGCACTTGTTGGTGATCTAGGAACTCTTGTAGACCTTGTTGTCAATGATCTAAGGGCTTATGAGTACTATAAAAGGCAACTAAGTTGCAACAAGTTCTTCACACCTTCCATCTGCATATTGGAGCATTTCTGGAGCTAAAGACTTCTCTCTAAGCTTCACAAATCGTGCATAGGACTTCACAACCCTTCTTAGTTAAGTTTTTGCTTAGATATAGCTTAAAAGTCAATTCGTCGTAATTAACGATTGACTTAACGATTAATCACTAATGGTCCAGTGATTAGTCGAATCAAAGGTAGTTATATGTTGGTAATTATGTGGGCATTAAACCCCTAAAAGGGCACCCTCTGATTCCCACTCTAACTAGTCCAAATGTCGGGTCAAAGTTGCTTAGAAAAAGTCAACAGAATGCTAATTTCTGATTTAATGCATAATTAACAATGTAGATGGCACGTAACCTGTTTTACCACTCATATAACTTGATAATAAGTATTAAAACTGGTCTCAGCTTGTTTGATCCGACCATTTACTGTTTTGACCCGGTTCAGAACCGAAAGTCGCAAAGCTTTGACTTTTGCTTGACTTCAGTCCTGGCCCGCTTTGGTATGTTTTAGATATACCTTAGGACTCTCTTAGGACCAGGTTACATGATGGTATAACCCTCTGTGGCTGGTTCGTTGTTTGTCCGAGTCGTTTGCACATTTCCGTTATATGCTTAAAGTTGACCATAATACCCTTTTGATCTTAAAACGAGAATTTTGGATATGTGAAAGGACGATAAATTTAGTTACTGATTTCTAAACATGTCACTAAAATTCCATGTCAATCCGAGGTCTAGAATAGGAGTTATGCTAAATAGCGCAACTAATACTTTGTTAATTAAACGGCGCACCTAGCATAAAGCCTATCTAAACCCAAATTTCGACACCAAACCTTTTACACACTGTTGTAATATAAGATTTTGGGATTTTAAAGATTTTTAATTATTTTTAACCTGCTCATAACCTGCGGTTATGGCTTTGATTCGGTAAATACCGAATATACCCTTTTCGAACATAAAATGAGTTCTACATGGTATTTTTACACAAATCCAGTTGCTACTGATTTTGAATAATAAATAAAGTATTTTGAACTTTATAACCTGTTCAGAAAACTCAGATTTCCTGTAGAACCCGGAAATCTCTTTTATAATCTTTAAAATGACCAAAATACCCCTACGGGGCGTATATTGGGATTAAACTCGTTATGGGCATAATGGAAGGTATCCTGCTGATACCACAACCTCTTTAGAGCATATTGACTTACGAAACCTATGTAAGACTCATACGGTTACCCGTTATGCCATTTACGCGTTCGGTCCAGTTTATGTAACTAGTTTACATAAATTAGCCGAAACGGGTCAAACCTTGTCGTTTTTATCTCAAAATCCAAATTGTGTTTAGTTTACCCATAATATACAAGTCTCCGAACTTGTTGGGTCCAAACCACATTCCATTCCCGGTTTTCGCCTTTCATGCGATTAAACTGTATTTATCCTTTGAAACTAACCGGTCTAAGCTTAGGCTAAATTAAAGACCTGTTAGGATTCTAATAGGTTATTATAAACCTTCGTTCCAGAATAGGAGACCAGTAAAAGATACTTGCATTTTCTTGTTGTGGTTATTACTTGCTCAGGTAAATACTTTTAACTTATTTTCCCTTATACGGGCTTGGGGTACGGTATATAAAATACCGCTTGGTCAGGCAATTGACCCTAACTCATTAGTAGTTGGGTATTATCAACATGACCCGCTTAAAAATTTGTTTTGTTTGTTTTACGCCTTTGGGAGCTTAATGACCATGTCCCGGATATCCGTGGCATCATTTTACGAAATGGCCACGACCTTGACACGCGGGTGTAGGCGTACACCCGACAATGTGTCCATATTTATAAAGGTATGACCGTTGGTTTTCCCGCCGCGGTTTTATACTTTGTGGTGTGTCAATTAACCTTAAACCCGACACGAACCGGGCGACTGAACGCATAACGAACATGTAATTCTTTTACAAGAGTAAATTTGATTAATTATCCCAAGTTATAAAAGTTTGTGCCTCGTGCATTCAAATCAATTTTATTAAACTTTTTAAAAAGTGTCGGTTGAATGTATTTACCAGTGTAAACTGACGTATTTTCCTCAAAAAGATTAAATGCAGGTTCTACATGAAATAGGCTGGCCACTCCTTAGCCTCGTTAGAGTCTCGCAAGCTCGGATGCCATTATCTGTTGAACATTATTTCCTATTTTATTTTTGATCCCCTGTGGATTATTTCGACTACTTGTGATACTTGGATATTACATTTGATGGTTGAAATATATCTATCTTTATGCTTCCGCTGTGCATTTAAATATTGTGTGGTTTGACTATATTGTTGCCAACTACATCACGGTAATCCCCCACCGGGCCCACCGGTGAAACGTGTGGAAATCGGGGTGTGACAGGTTGGTATCAGAGCCAACGTTGAGTGAATTAAACACTATCCTTATGTGTTTAATCTCAATGACACAATTGCACATACTCGAGTCTAGACAAGAACATAGGACGAATTCGAATTGTTGTTCTAGTTTGTCTTTTATTGTTTATTGTTGATTTAAAATTGTTTAAGCAGGAAATATGCCACCAGCAATCAGAAGAGGAGGAAGAGGCAAAGGGCCGATCACTACTCACAATGATCACGAGGCCGGACCTTCACACATGCGAGCTCCTTCCAGCACAAGGAGTGAAGAACCTCAGAGGCGTAGGAGGAACCTCTTTGAGCCCGCTAGACGGTCTACCTCACACAGTTCGACACCTTCGTACCATCACTCTTTTGGACTGAATTCAGAGAACGAGCCCAGTAACCCCCAACCTTCGTTCATACCTCTCCAGCGTTCTGTTTCGCACCGTTCTTATGGCGATCCCACTCCTTTCTTCCAAGGCCAGTTCAACCCGGCAGACTATGTCCAAGAACCAGTAGGTTTTAACCCTCTAGGACCAGAGGACCATTTCTCCGAGGACAATGCGATGGATATGGACGAGGACACGGATCCTATCGAACCTGCAAGAGGTACCCCAACCATCCAATCGAGATCTCTGATGGGTCATCCTTCCACGGAACACCTTATCAGGGTCCCGACAATTATCAGGCGAGGTTCAACCAGTGCAAGTGGTACTTTACACCCTCTCACCATTCTTCGCCTCACCAGCAACAACAGCAGAGCAGGATCCTTCCGAGGATTCACGTTTCGTGGCAGTTACGCCACCGCCTCCGCCGCCACCAGTTCAACAAGCACCTCCGGATCCGCCAAGGTGTAGGAGATCAAGCGTGCGGATATCCGCACGAAGAGGGGATTTTCATTTCAGCACCCCTCGACACTCCAGTGGCAGTCATTTTCCGCCACTGCCAGAAGACCCACAAATGGGTGGACCTTCGAGTCACCCTGCAGAGGTGAATTCTGCACTAGTTGCACCACCTCCGCCACCATTCGGCTATGATAACCCGATACCTGCGTACGCCGGTTCCACAGCGTACAACCCGTTTGAGCAGCCAGCTCACACTCACTACAACTATATGGTTGGCGACCCATACATAGAAGCGGCGGCAAACTACCACGCCCTTCACCCTGAGGTACCTTATTAAGCACCTTGGGGAATGGGATACTCAACTCATGGGTACCCAATACCCGCTAGAACTCCGGCTCAGCACTTATCGCAGCAGCCGCGTTTTTCCCCACCGGAACAGGAAGAAATCCTTCACCGTTTGAACAGAGTGTAACGAGACTTTGAGCAAGAGCGTAAGAACAATCGTGGATTCCTCAAAGGCCTAGCAAACCTGTTAAAAGGGAAGAAGAAGCGAGATCATTAGTCTCTATACGTACCATTGTATTTCCTATTGTAATCAAGTCCCTGTGTGGACATTTATTTGTTTTAGTCCCTGCGTGGACTTGTCTTTCAGTCCCTGCGTGGACATCTATCCTAGTATTTGGTCCCTGCGAGGACTTGTTTTCTGTATAACCTCTGCGTAGGTATTTCGTCTTTAAAAGTCCCGTTTAGGGTAGTGTGTAACTTTTTATATGTATTGGAATGTTAAGTTATAAATTTCAACTCTATCATTATATGCATAGTTATATGAAATAAATTAATCAAAAAAATCATTCCTTTTAAATTAATCTGCCTACCAGTTATTAAATAAAGAATCTTAGTGGTGAAACCTAGCCTGGTGTCGTTATAAGACCCGGCCAAGACGGTAAGACCTGATTAAAAGATTCATAACGACCCGGCCAAGACGGTAAGACCTGATTAAAAGATTCAGATTCTGATTAACCTCTGTAAACATGTTAACCTTCCTGGCAGACGTGATTCGTTAGAATCACACGTGTCATTTTACACAAGGATCCTTCTAAGGATTCCAAAACCTAAATTAATGGGTTTAAATCATCAAGTAAGATGATCAATTATCAAGCATCCATTAGCGATGTAGTGCCTACGGACTATATTCATTGTCATATAAAACAAAAGATAGTTGTAGTCTATGACTCCCTGTCAGAAAGGTAAGGAACTATGTCCAAACCTGCATGCCTTGATTCTCTGAAATCCTGGCTTATAATATAAAAATGTCCCTGTGATTAGGCTTCTGTGCCACTAACAATATTATTTGTAATTAGGATAAGTATATTAAAATCCTAAATAAATGTGAGTAGCAAATTAACCAGATATGGTCTATGTTTACCATGGTTGATGAATTACCCAATAAGGGTAATTCCATAATAAACTCCCGAATAAGACTTCTGTTATTATCTTTTGTAGCAGATCAAGATTTCAATGGCTGACTCGGACGAAAATAACAGTCATCCAAACGTGAATGAGAATGATAACGCCCAAGTTAATATAACGGGTGCTGAATTAAAAGCGTTAGTAGACGACGCTGTTAAAGAGGCCTTAGAGCGGCAGTATGAAGAATATAGCGAGTCTCGAAGTAGGACCCGATCTGCACCACACTCTAAACCAAGAACCCATTCTGAATCTCATAGCAAACCGCCCTCTAAGCCTAAGAAAGATAATGATCGGCACTCATCGAATGAGAATAGTGCCCGTCCTAAGAAAATAGTGTTCCATGATGCACCTCGCGCCAAGGGTTGCACATATAAGTATTTTGTTTCTTGCAAGCCCCGAGATTTTACTGGGGAAAAAGGCGCTGTGGATTGCATGACCTGGTTGGACGAAATGGACACTATTGTGGACATTAGTGGTTGTGCTGAGAGGGATGTGGTGAAGTTTGTATCCCAGTCATTTAAGGGTGAAGCCCTAGCATGGTGGAGATCATTGGTTCAAGCCTCAGGAAAGGTTGCTTTGTACGGCATGTCATGGGAGCAATTTGTTGCTCTCATCAAAGAAAACTACTGCCCTCAACACGAGGTCGAGAAGATAGAATCTAATTTCCTATCTCTGGTCATGAAAAACTTGGATTGCCAGGCATATCTTACAAGTTTCAACACCCTGTCCAGATTGGTTCCGTACCTTGTGACCCCGGAACCCAAACGGATCGCGCGTTTCATTGGGGGTCTGGCCCCAGAAATCAAAGCTAGCGTGAAGGCCTCACGGCCCACTACATTTAGATCAGTAGCAGATATATCTCTGTCTCTCACACTGGATGCAGTGAGACAGAGATCATTGAGAAATGCTGACACTGAGAAAAGGAAACGTGAAGATGATAACTCACGTCAGTCGAGCAAGAAGCATAGGGGGAACCGCGACCACAAGAAGGGGTCTGAGACCAAGAAGGGTGATCAGCAGTCGGGCGATAAGCCCAAGAGCAAGGTTTGCAATAAGCACCATTTCAGGAGGTGCAGGTATGAACAGAAATCCCAGCCGAAGGCGTGTGGGATTTGCAAGTCCTCTGAGCATAGGACTCTTGAGTGCAAGAAACTAAAGGATGCAACTTGTTATAGTTGCAATGAAAAAGGGCACATCAAGACTAACTGCCCAAAGCTGGTGAAGAAGGCTGAAGAAGAGAAAAAGACCAATGCCAGGGTCTTTCAGATGAATGTTCAAGAGGCTATCCAGAACGACAACGTCATAACCGGTACGTTTCTCATTAATGATGTATTCGCAAGAGTATTATTTGATTCTGGAGCAGATAAATCCATTGTAGATAGTAAGTTTTGTGAGTTGTTAAAATTGCCTGTGAAAGCCTTGAGTGTGATTTATGAGGTAGAGTTAGCAGATGGGACTATGGAAACAGTCTCAACTGTGTTAGATGGATGTGTCATATCCATTAGGAACCACTCATTTCCTTTATCCCTCTTACCCTTTAAGCTAGCTGGTTTCGACATAGTGTTGGGTATAGATTGGTTATCGCATAACCAAGCTCAGATTGTGTGCAACAAGAAACAAGTGGTAATCAAGACTCCGTCTGGAGAACCACTTACCATTCAGGGAGATACTCGGCATGGATTGCCTGCGCAAGTGTCTATGCTAAAGGCACCCAGATGTTTGAAGAAGGGATGTGTCATCTATATGGCACAGGTGACCATTGGTGAGGAGAAACCCAAGATTGAAGACATCCCAGTCATCTCTGACTACCCTGAAGTTTTCCCGGAAGAACTGCCTGGATTGCCACCAGATAGGCAAGTGGAATTCAGTATCGACATCATTCTAGGAGCAGCGCCTATTGCAAGAGCGCCTTATAGATTGGCACCAACAGAAATGAAAGAATTGAGAACGCAGCTAGATGATCTGCTAGCCAAAGGTTTCGTTAGACCTAGTTCGTCTCCATGGGGAGCACCAATCTTGTTCGTCAAGAAGAAAGAGGGTTCGATGCGTTTATGCATCGACTACCGTGAGCTTAATAAGGTTGCTATCAAGAATAGGTATCCTTTGCCCAGGTTCGACGATCTGTTTGTTCAGTTGCAAGGAGCAAGCTACTTTTCCAATATTGATCTAAGGTCAGGCTACCATCAATTGAAAGTCAAGGACGAAGATGTGCACAAGACTGCATTTAGGACTCGTTATGGTCATTTCGAGTTCCTAGTGATGCCTTTTGGGCTCACTAATGCACCTGCCGCATTCATGGATCTCATGAATCGCGTCTGTAAGCCGTATTTGGATAAATTTGTCATTGTCTTCATCGATGACATCCTCGTCTACTCAAAAAGTCAAGCTGACCACGAGAAGCACCTTCGATGTATTCTTAAACTGCTTCATCAAGAAAAGATTTATGCCAAATTCTCTAAATGTGAATTTTGGCTACCAGAAGTTCAATTCCTTGGACATGTAGTCAGTGAGCGTGGTATCCAAGTGGATCCCGCCAAGGTTGAAGCCGTCATGAATTGGCAGGAGCCGAAGACGCCTACGGAGATTCGCAGTTTCCTAGGTCTAGCAGGATACTACAGACGCTTCATCGAAAATTTCTCAAGGATTGCTGCACCGCTAACTTCTTTAACTAGAAAGAATATAAAGTTTAACTGGGGCCCTAAGCAGCAAGAAGCTTTTGATATTCTTAAACAGAAGCTAAGCAATGCTCCTGTGTTGACATTGTCGGACAGAATGGAAGAATTTGTAGTATACTGTGATGCATCACACACCGGGATGGGATGTGTGCTTATGCAGAAAGCCAAGGTCATTGCCTATGCTTCACGTCAGTTAAAAGTGCATGAAAAGAATTACACCACCCATGACTTGGAGTTGGGTGCCGTTGTATTTGCACTAAAGCTATGGAGGCACTATTTGTATGGCATTAAATTCGTG
Source organism: Helianthus annuus (assembly GCF_002127325.2). Classification (NCBI taxonomy): domain Eukaryota; kingdom Viridiplantae; phylum Streptophyta; class Magnoliopsida; order Asterales; family Asteraceae; genus Helianthus; species Helianthus annuus. The sequence goes on from NC_035438.2 coordinate 83,257,794, forward strand.
ATCTATTCTGACCACAAAAGCCTTCAGCACATGTTCAATCAGAAAGATTTGAATATGAGGCAGCGACGTTGGATGGAAACTCTGAACGATTATGACTGTGAAATAAGATACCATCCAGGCAAGGCCAACGTAGTCGCAGATGCCTTGAGCAAAAAAGAAAAAGTGAAACCAATAAGAATGAATGCCAAGAGCATTGAAATCAAGAACAGTCTGAATGAACGATTGTTAGCTGCACAGAAGGAAGCTGTGTCAGAAGCTAACTATCCTAACGAAAAGTTAGGAGTAACTGAAGAACAGTTATCCTATGGCAAAGACGAAATTCTGAGATTAAATGGAAGGATATGGGTTCCTGTTTATGGAGGTCTTCGAGACGTTATCCTTCAGGAAGCCCACAGTTCCCGATATTCCGTTCATCCTGGAGCGGACAAGATGTACCAGGATTTGAAGGCAAACTTTTGGTGGATAGGCTTGAAGAAGTCTATAGCCACCTATGTGGCAAAGTGTTTGACTTGTGCGCAAGTAAAAGCTGAACATCAAAAGCCGTCGGGCTTGCAGCAACAGCCTGAACTTCCCGAGTGGAAGTGGGAAATGGTGACGATGGATTTCATCACCAAGCTGCCAAAGACAAAGAAAGGAAATGATACAATATGGGTCATAGTTGATAGGTTGACTAAGTCAGCACATTTCCTACCCATTAAGGAGACTTATAGCTCCGACATGTTGGCACAATTGTACGTCGACAAGATTGTATCTCTGCACGGAGTACCCGTGGCTATTATTTTGGATAGGGATACCAGGTACACGTCACACTTTTGGAAAAGTTTCCAACAGTCTTTGGGCACGCGCCTAAACTTCAGTACGGCTTACCATCCTCAGACAGACGGACAGAGTAAGCGTACAATCCAAACGTTGGAAGACAAGCTTCGTGCATGTGTGATCGATTTAGGTGGTAATTGGGATAACCACCTACCATTAGTCGAGTTTTCATATAACAATAGCTACCATACGAGCATTAAGGCTGCTCCTTTCGAAGCCTTGTATGGTAGAAAGTGTAGAACGCCCGTTTGTTGGGCAGAAGTTGGAGACGTCCAGATGACAGGACCTGATATAATTTTTGAAACGAAGGACAAGATTGTCCAGATTCGTGACCGTTTGAAAGCTGCCCGAGATAGGCAGAAAAGCTACGCAGGTTTGTAGCGTAAACCTTTTAACTTCGAAGTAGGTGACAAGGTATTGCTGAAAGTATCACCCTGGAAGGGAGTGATGCGATTCGGTAAGAAAGGCAAGTTGAGCCCAAGATACATTGGACCGTTCGAAGTAATCGAACCTGTCGGATCGGTTGCCTATAAGTTAAACTTACCGGAAGAGCTCAGTGGTATCCACAATGTGTTCCACATCTGCAATCTAAAGAAGTGTTTCGCTGATGAATCGCTAGCTATACCGCATACAGATGTACACATCGATGAGAGCTTAAAGTTTGTTGAAAAACCGGTGTCGATCGAAGATCGACAGGTTAAAAAGCTTCGAAGGAAGTATATACCGATTGTAAAGGTAAAATGGGATGCCCGTAGAGGTCCCGAGTACACGTGGGAGGTAGAGTCCACGATGAAAGAAAAGTACCCTCATTTGTTTCAATAAATCTCGAGGCCGAGATTTCTTTTAAGGGGGTGAGGATGTAACACTTCGAAATTTTGCGTCCTATAAAGTAATGACACGTGTCATATGTTTGCACGTGGCAATAATTACTATAGGGGGACTAATGTTGACAAACATAGAAAGTATGTGAATTTAAGGGTTCAGAATGTTAACAAGGGATAAATATACTTTACAGTAACCCTACATGATGCTCGTATCTTCGAACGAATAAATCATGGATCGTGCGGAACGAAATGTGGAAGAAAGTGAGGAGTTACAAACTACAGGGGCCAAATGTGTCAACATGTTTAAGTTATACCTCTGAGTGACCCTTTGGCATACCCGAGGCTTTGTAATGGTAAATTATACTCACTAGAATGCGCAATATAAATTTCATCACGTTCCGTTACAATATGAGAAGGTTATGACCAAATTCGTTTAAGAAGGGTTAAAAGCGTCAAACACTGGAAGTTACGACTTTTCGAGTAATAATAAAATAACCAAGGATTAATAAGTTGGGTAAAAGTTCCGAGGCCCTTATACGTAAATAAGAAAGGCCCAAAACGCAAAGTTACCCCTTCGAAACGCCAAGAGCCGACTGTAATAATTGAAAAAGATTTGAAAATCTTACAGCAGGTCTCAGGCGGGCCGCGTAAAGGTTGCAAAGGACTTTACGCGGGACGCGCTGACAGTGAAAGATATGGGTTCTGGCAAAAGGATTCAGACGGGCCGCGTAAAGGTTAAGAGGACCCTTACGCGGGCCGCGTCAATGGCCCAGATACAGAAAAAGCAGACAGAAGCACTGTTTGGTGTTTTAACCGACTTAGATCATTATTGCAAGAGCATGGGCGTCCCCTAAACGACCCCTAGCACTCAGGGACACTTGTTGGTGATCTAGGAACTCTTGTAGACCTTGTTGTCAATGATCTAAGGGCTTATGAGCACTATAAAAGGCAACTAAGTTGCAACAAGTTCTTCACACCTTCCATCTGCATATTGGAGCATTTCTGGAGCTAAAGACTTCTCTCTAAGCTTCACAAATCGTGCATAGGACTTCAGTAAGTGTGCTCAACCCTTCTTAGTTAAGTTTTTGCTTAGATATATCTTAAAAGTCAATCCGTCGTAATTAACGATTGACTTAACGATTAATCACTAATGGTCAAGTGATTAGTCGAATCAAAGGTAGTTATATGTTGGTAATTATGTGGGCATTAAACCCCTAAAAGGGCACCCTCTGATTCCCACTCTAACTAGTCCAAATGTCGGGTCAAAGTTGCTTAGAAAAAGTCAACAAAATGCTAATTTCCGATTTAATGCATAATTAACAATGTAGATGACACGTAACCTGTTTTACCACTCATATAACTTGATAATAAGTATTATAACTGGTCTAAGCTTGTTTGATCCGACCATTTACTGTTTTGACCCGGTTCGGAACCGAAAGTCGCAAAGCTTTGACTTTTGCTTGACTTCAGTCCTGGCCCGCTTTGGTATGTTATAGATATGCCTTAGGACTCTCTTAGGACCAGGTTACATGATGGTATAACCCTCTGTGGCTGGTTCGTTGTTTGTCCGAGTCGTTTGCACATTTCCGTTATATGCTTAAAGTTGACCATAATGCCCTTTTGATCTTAAAACGAGAAATTTGGATATGTGAAAGGATGATAACTTTAGTTACTGATTTCTAAACATGTCCCTAAAATGTCATGTCAATCCGAGGTCTAGAATAGGAGTTATGCTAAATAGCGCAATTAAGAAAACTTTGTTAATTAAACGGCGCACCTAGCATAAAGCCTATCTAAACCCAAATTTCGACACCAAACCTTTTACACACTGTTGTAATATAATATTTTGGGATTTTTAAAGATTTTTAATTATTTTAACCTGCTCATAACCTGCGGTTATGGCGTTGATTCGGTAAATACCGAATATACCCTTTTCGAACATAAAATGAGTTCTACATGGTATTTTGACACAAATCCAGTTGCTACTGATTTTGAATAATAAATAAAGTATTTTGAACTTTATAACCTATTCAGAAAACTCAGATTTCCTGTAGAACCCGGAAATCTCTTTTATAATCTTTAAAATGACCAAAATACCCCTACGGGGCGTATATTGGGATTAAACTCGTTATGGGTATAATGGAAGGTATCCTACTGATACCACAACCTCTTTAGAGCATATTGACTTAGGAAACCTGTGTAAGACTCATACGGTTACCCGTTACGCCATTTACGCGTCCGGTCCAGTTTATGTAACTAGTTTACATAAATTAGCCGAAACGGGTCAAACCTTGTCGTTTTTATCTCAAAATCCAGAATGTGTTTAGTTTACCCATAATATACAAGTCTCCGAACTTGTTGAGTCCAAACCACATTCCATTCCCGGTTTTCACCTTCCATGCGATTAAACTGTATTTATCCTTTGAAACTAACCGGTCTAAGCTTAGGCTAAATTAAAGACCCGTTAGGATTCTAATAGGTTATTATAAACCTTCGTTCCAGAATAGGAGACCTGTAAAAGATACTTGCATTTTCTTGTTGTGGTTATTACTTGCTCAGGTAAATACTTTTAACTTATTTTCCCGTATACGGGCTTGGGGTACGGTATATAAAATACCGCTTGGTCGGGCAATTGACCCTAACTCATTAGTAGTTGGGTATTATCAACGTGACCCGCTTGAAAATCTGTTTTGTTTGTTTTATGCCTTTGGGAGCTTAATGACCATGTCCTGGATATCCTTGGCATCATTTTACGAAATGGCCACGACCTTGACACGCGGGTGTAGGCGTACACCCGACAATGTGTCCATATTTATAAAGGTATGACCGTTGGTTTTCCCGCCGCGGTTTTATACTTTGTGGTGTGTCAGTTAACCTTAAACCCGGCATGAACCGGGCGACTGAACACATAACGAACATGTAATTCTTTTACAAGATTAAATTTGATTAATTATCCCAAGTTATAAAAGTTTGTGCCTCGTGCATTCAAATCAATTTTATTAAACTTTTTAAAAAGTGTCGGTTGAATGTATTTACCAGTGTAAACTGACGTATTTTCCTCAAAAAGATTAAATGCAGGTTCTACACGAAATAGGCTGGCCACTCCTTAGCATCGTTAGAGTCTCGCAAGCTCGGATGCCATTATCTGTTGAACATTATTTCCTATTTTATTTTTGATCCCCTGTGGATTATTTCGACTACTTGTGATACTTGGATATTACATTTGATGGTTGAAATATATCTATCTTTATGCTTCCGCTGTGCATTTAAATATTGTGTAGTTTGACTATATTGTTGCCAATTACGTCACAGTAATCCCCCACCGGGCCCACCGGTGAAAAGTGTGGAAATCGGGGTGTGATATCCTGTATGTCGGAGATGTTTCTCTCCATCGCTCCGACCCGGGCGTAGGTGTTGCTGGCCATGTTGTAGGTGTTCCTGGTGCACATAAGGTTTTCCTGCAATAAATCATGTAAGCTTTGAAAGTTAGGAAAACCGCCTCCTTGAGAGGAGGATTGACCCAGATCACCATGGGGCTGGTAATGGTACTGAGGATGAGGACGGATGTGTGGGGCGTGTAAGACGAGTGCTTCTTGCGGGTTCCAAGCATGCCCTTGAACTCTTTGAAAACTGACCGTCCTGTCATCTGCTTCATAAATCAAGTTCATGGAGCGGCAAATGACCATGTCCACTCTCCCCGACCATGGGATCTTTTGGAAAGACCTTGGCATCCTATCAACAAAATGTTTGAAAAGGCGGTAAATCCACCCTCCAAAGAAGATAGGTGTCGATGGAGTAGCGAGTTGGTTCAGGTGCATGTTTCGGAGTAGTAGGTATGGAACATCAAGGTTGGTACGGGTGTGAATGCAATGGAGGACCACCAGATCTTGTAACCCTACAACACCGCTGCTGTCGTGACTTTGGCTAAGAGAGTAGGTGAGGACCCTGTGGATATAGCGGTAAAGAGGGTCTCTCAGCTGTGTGCTCTTAGTTTGGCTCGGATTATAGTTGCCATCTCCTATTTGAGCCTAAGTAGCTTGACATTGATTTGGTGGGATCTCACGTAGACCGCCGGTGTTTTCTTCATCCCCAGCATCTTCCTCCGCGTATAGCCCAACTATTGCCCCAAACTGTGCTATCGAGATTGAGTACACAGTCCCCCCACAACGGAATTCTACCCCATCATTATCAAATGGATCGGCTCTCGTCTTGAAAGAGAACGTGCTGTAGAATTCCATGTTGTATTCATGGACTGAGCGAAGCCGAGTGCACAGGGCGGCTCTTAGTGGGCCGGTGACAATGTTGTTAAATCGGTCTAGCTGGTTCACTGTTCCTAGAAGATCCATTCATACTTGTCATGGGTACTCCTCCGGCCTAGTTCTTAGCACATCGTATCTTGCTTTAGCATCCAACTCATTTGCATTGAATCGGGTGAATTTCTTGGCCATCTGAAAGAAAACACCAAACAATTAGCAAGAAACAGTGAAAAATTCGGAGAAAACTGAAAACAGTCGACTGAACACACCCACGTGTTCAGCGGACATGCCCCATGTTGGACTGAATTTGGCTGGACACGCCCCCGTGCTCAGCGAGCACGACCCCGTGTCCAGACGTCTGTTTCCAAAAAATCCCATTTTTCGACCCGGTCCCGAAAACTTGAAAATTTTTGGTCCAGTAGGGGCGGTTTTCCACGAAAATGAAACCCCAAATGCCGTTTTTCTCAAAACAAACCGTTTACCCCTTCAGTTTTACCTTTTTCGGTTCAAAAACAAGGGTTTGGGGTTTTAGTGAGAAATCGGGCAAATCTACAAACAATACAAGTTGATTTACTTCCTATAACATGTATCTAAACTAATGCTAACAGATTTATGCAAAAATTTGAGGTTCGATCCGGTTCAAGTTGAAGAACCCTAGATTTTCCCCAAATCTTGATGTTAAACTACATGCAAATGCTTAATCTAACTACTAATGATGATAGAATCATACCTTGATGTTGTTAGAAGTAGTGGAGACGTCGAAATCTTGCAGAAAAATCGCCTGAACCAGAGAGTTTTCGGGGAAATGGGGCATGTAGAATGAAGAAACTGTTTTGAAAAAGGGGGTTTTATACCGACAGTTGCGCGGACACGGCCCTGTGCTCACTGAGCACGGCCCCGTGGGCGGGCAATTTAAATTTTTTTTAAGTGCTCGTGTGAGTGCCCTGTTTCCCAAAAACTTGGTTAGAAGACTTACCGATTTAGATGTCAACCCGCTTGTTCGTAACTTACCAGGTATGATGTCGATGCTTTCATTCTTCGACCGTTTGAAGCGAGATTTCTTCCTCCTCATCCTCAATGAATCCTTGATAGAGCTTCAGCCATTGGCCATTGACTTTGAATGGAATTCCATTCCAAGATTTAATTTCCACTGTACCGTGTGGGAAAATATGGGTGACGAAAAAAGGTCCTGACCACCTAGACTTTAATTTACCAGGAAACAATCGAAGTCATGAATTAAACAATATAACTTGATCTCCTACCTGAAATTCATTAGGTTTAATATGTTTATCATGCAAATTTTTCATTCTTTCCTTATAAATTTCGGAGTTAGAATATGCATAATTCCTTAGTTCGTCTAATTCATTTAATTGGCAAAATCGATTTTTACCAGCAAATTCTAAATCCAAGTTTACATTTTTAATTGCCCAGTAGGCTTTGTGTGCAATTTCTACTGGCAAATGACAACTTTTCCCGTAGACTAGCTTATATGGGGTTGTGCCTATTGTTGTTTTATAAGCAGTTCAAAAAGCCCATAAAGCGTCATCTAACTTATCGGCCCATTCCTTTTTATTTAACCCTACGGTTTTTTGAGTATTCGTTTTAAACCTCTATTAGTCACTTCGGCTTGTCCATTTGTAGGTCCCCTAACCATGCGGATCGTAACAGAATCGTCGATCTAACCTAGAGTGCGGAATCCCCTATGTCAGATTTCACAGAAAACGAGTAGAACAGAATCAAGAACACGATGCACTTTCAATCCGGTCTTCTATTGATTATCCAACACGAAGTTTACAATCAATTCAAGTCCCACACGAAATCTCTCAGCCAATCTCTGTAGATTTCTCCAACTCTCTCTCTCTCTCTCTATTCACTGGCTAACCTAAACCCTAATGCCAAGCCTTGTATATATAGGACAAGGTTTGCACATGGGCTTTGGCCTGGGCTAGGCCATTCTCCAAGCCCATTACATAGAAAATAACTCCCTAACTAATATGCTAAGCCCAATACAAAATATCCAAAGACTAAACAAACAAACTATTAAGCTATTGACACAAAACATGCACCAACAAACTCCCCCTTGACAATAGCTTCATAGTGTAACTTTGTCTTCAAACATCTTGAGTTCTTTTGGTCTTTGGATAGCGTCAGCTACACAGTTTCTGACATCAACAAACTCCCCCTTAGCTGATGCTTCCAATCTCCAAAACTTTCATTCGTTGTAGATCAGCGAACTAGCAATCTTTGGTTAAGAAAGTATCTTCAAATCTTCCATATCTCTTTCTCTCTTTCTGCAATGTAGTAGAAGGATCCTACCATGCATCTTCACACATCTTCACTTCACTCTCAATCTGCACTTTACTTGTATTCTGCACTTCATTTTGATAACTGCATCAATCTGTTTAGCAACACAAGCAAGTATCTCGAAAAACCATTAGCCTTTTTTCACATTTAAATAAACCAATATTTTATCTTAGATTGCAAAAACAACTACCTGTCAGTTTAAAATGGGAGATCTTTTAAAAAGAAATCTTTTTGGTATTTTTGATATTTTTCAACACAAACTAAACTAACTAAACTAAACTCAAAATATTTACAATTCATCCTTTTGTGAGTATCATGTGCAAGAAGATCATATCAGCAAAATCAATCTGTTTCACACCATTAGATAATTCTTTATGTAATTTTCCGTGAAACGCAGTCCAAGATGATTACCAGTATGTTTGTCCATTTAAACAAAATGCATGAACATTTCAAGTACCATTACCGTATGATACGTTAAGGTAATTTTATTTCTGAAATATTTAGTGTGTCCCACTTCAGGATGTACCCCCGCGATCAAGGTATGCACAAAGATTCATCGTAGTAGGTGAGTATACTGAATTCATCCGATTTGTATTTCAACGATAGATAATTGGTGAACATGTCAGTACTTCCGTACAGCAGAGAGACCAAAATATCTTATCGAGGGCTAAGACAGATACCAATTTTGGTACGAATTATGCATTTTGCACTTATTGAATGACTCTCTATGAGAGCTTTTTCGTTTTCAGGGTTTTGGCATTTTTAGCTCTTTTAAGATATCCTGGGTGTGTCTAGGTCAGCATGTATCTGGATGCAGCAGAAGGACACCCCTGATATCCCCAGATGAAATAACAGTATAAAGACCCAAAACTTCAGATTTTGGCAATCTATCAACGCAAGAATTAAGGTCATTAAACCATACACCACTGATGTGTTCCCCACTCATACTCAGTGCATTTAGGTTTATATCACTTTGGTAAGTTGATTATTTCATGCTTTTACCTACTGGTACACCATATGATGAAGCTACTATCACACTTAAGCAATTTAGGTTCAATTTCAGTGTGACAGTCTAACTTGCTGATGTACTATCATTTCTTCATTTTCACACAGTGTAACTCATTTTTGATTTTCTATTTTTTTATGTTTTTCATTTTTAAAATTTTACAACTTACTCCCCCTAAACTCACGCACTATCTAAACTCTTTTTGGCTTAGAGGAATTTCTCCCCCTAAATTTTTGTTTTTATGGAGTAAGTTTTAAAAACACAAATTTTAAACACAAACAGACTCCCCACTTTAAATATGACTCAAGTTTTTCCACGTTTAACACATCAAAACAATCACAAAAGTAAATAGTTTGTTACCCATGTTAACCGACTATTCACCTCAGATGCTATACAGGAATAACCACTGTCGAACACATCAACAGTCCTTCTTGGTCATCCTACATTCACTCAATAACTCAGTTAGTTTTGAGAACCCAAGCCCTGATGGTCTTGGGTTTTCCAAATTCATCCATTACAGGAACATCCATCCAATATCCATCACTCCTCAATGGAGTCTTGGATTGCTTAACCATTGTTGAACAAGATCGATAATTTCCATTAGGTCTTTGATTGCGAGAGTTCCAATAACCTCTTGTATTTTCTAACCTTTGGAAATTATTATCTTGATACCTTCTTCTACCATTTTCATACCATGAATTCTGGAAGAATTTTGGATGTTGTTGAACATTTGAGTTGCTGAAACTCCTATGTCCATTTCTTTGTTGAAAATTTCGATTACCAGAAGTCTGGTATCGATTTTGATATCCAAAATTTCTATTTTGACTTTGAAAACGATTTGATTCACCATTATAATGACTAAGTTGTGGAGAAATACTTCTTGGTCTATCAAATCTTTTCGAAGTTGAAGGTTTAGATTGAAATTCAGGTTTCTTTGTCTGACAACTAGTTTTTACACTTTTGTTTAACTCAACCTAATTTCCATCCTTAACCTCATCAACCTTTTGCTTACCTTTCTTCAAAGGACAACAACTCGCCACATGCCCTTTGTTGTGACATCTAAAACAGGATCTCTTCTTATAACTTTTCTTTTTGTTTGATCCCTTTTTAAATGTTTTAACCTTTTTGTCTTCATTATCCTCATCCACATTATGAGGTGTACTGTTAGACCTAACAGATTCTTTCAAAGAGACTGGACTATTTGGCAAGTCCACAGCTATCGGATCCACTACTACTTGTGTAGTGGTTACAAAATCAGCTAGCTCATCTTCAGTTGGTAAAAATGAGTAATCTTGATTTTTAGAAGATGAAGCATTAGTATACCCCACCCCTGTTTTATCATTACTCCTTTTTAAACCTTTTTGAATTCGAGTCCTGACTAACGAAGAATTCCCAAAATTGTCTAACTTCCCCTGAAGTTCTACAATTTTGGCTTGTGCATCAGCCAATTCTGTGCACTTTTCTGAAAGCTCGTTAGTCTTTTCTTTCACAGTTTCACGAGCCAAATCAATGACCTATAACAATTCATTGACTTTGCTTGTTAGACTGCTAATTTCCTGTTCATTTGATTTGAGTTTATCTAAACAATTTGACTCTCTTTTAATCAAAAGAACATTTAACTCTTTTCGGTTTTCCAAATCAGCTAACAAAATTTTGTTTTGCTCCGATAGTTTGTTAACTTTACCCTGTAGTGCAGTGCAATTAAGACATGTATGACTTACAGGTTCTGATGTTACCTTCACCTCTGTTGCAAGTTCATTCACATCTTTCAAGCTCTCTGACACTTCTGCAGCCTCCTTTTCAGCAGTTTCCTTATCAGCTTCCTTTTTCTCAGCATTCTCTTCATCAGCTTTCCTCTTTTCTTCTACCTCAGCAACTGCTTCTCCAATCTTCACAGCTGCAAACTCAGCTACCAATGATTGATCACAAGTAGTTACTTTTGAAGAGATCTGATAACGTTTTTTCAAAGCTTCCCACAGATCTCTAGAATTCCCATAGTTCTTGAAGGTATGCTTAATACCTTCAGGTAAGGATTTCTTAACCACTGCTAAAGCTCTCTTCTCAGCATCAACCACCTGTCTCTCAGATTCATCCATCTTCTCATAAGAAGTCACCTTAACTCTTCCTTCAACACGACGTGTAGGGGCAACATATCCATCTATCATACAGCTCCACATTCTTGTATCTTCACTCTTCACAAATGCCTCAAACTGCTCTTTCCAGTCAGCATATTCTTTGACGTTTTTAAGCTTAGGCCAGTTTTTAACAATCTCACTTCCATTATTCATCTTAGCCATCACGCAGCGTAAAAGTTTAAATGGATTTTGGTAACCTGTGTCAAAATCCAAATCTAACTTCTCTACTGGTCCTTTTCAAGCATTTACCGTAACCGAACTGATAAAACCGTACAAATATTTTCCGAAATCTGTTTTTACCAAGTTATACCGTTAGATTCATCTCGAGATTACGATTCCAATGATATATAATGTCGAAAACCTTTTTCGGGATTTTCCAGAGTCTTTTTTTGGTCCTAAAAATTTAAGGATCCCAACGGTGCAAACGGTTTCCTGAGATGAGTTACGGATAATTTTATAAACGCGAAACAGTGAAAATTTTCTTACGCAACCCAAGAAAAATTCCACCTTTTCCGAAATGATCAGAAATGGTTCGAAAAGGTCCTAGATCCTAAATGACAATCCGAAATGGTGAGGATTGATCCGAAATGACTACCCTCTGGTCCGAAATGAACAAAACTGATCCGAAATACGACCTTATGATCCGAAATGCTTGTTCTAGATCCGAAATTGATCCGAAATGATTGGATTCTGTTCGAAATGCAACTGATCTGGTTCGAAATTCAACATTTTTATCTGAAATTGATCCGAAATGCACTCCCTCAATCCGAAATGCAACTGTTTGATCAGAAATGGATCCGAAATTGATGTTGTTTTATCCGAAATTGATGTTGTTTATCCGAAATGACTGATTTCTTGTCCGAAATCCAAGCCTTTTGATCCGAAATAGTCTGAAATGCTTGAATTCAACCCGAAATGGATCCGAAATGCTTGCTTTTGATCCGAAAGCCTTGCAGTTTGTCCGAAATCACCAGCAGAACCCTAGAACAGCCGTCAAAAACGTCCAAATCTTTGATTTTTCTGCAGAAAACGATTCTGAACCAAGCCAAACAAGAGCCTAATGCTCTGATACCAATTGTAGGTCCCCTAACCGTGCGGATCGTAACAAAATCGTCGATCTAACCTAGAGTGCGGAATCCCCTATGTCAGATTTCACAGAAAACGAGTAGAACAGAATCAAGAACACGATGCACTTTCAATCCGGTCTTCTATTGATTATCCAACACGAAGTTTACAATCAATTCAAGACCCACACGAAATCTCTCAGCCAATCTCTGTAGATTTCTCTAACTCTCTCTCTCTCTCTATTCACTGGCTAACCTAAACCCTAATGCCAAGCCTTGTATTTATAGGACAAGGTCTACACATGGGCTTTGGTCTGGGCTAGGCCATTCTCCAAGCCCATTACACAGAAATAACTCCCTAACCAATATGCTAAGCCCAATACAAAATATCCAAAGACTAAACAAACAAACTATTAAGCTATTGACACAAAACATGCACCAACACTTTTTGTGTTCCAAAACAAGAGAATAATTTTTTCAGAAATCTTACCACGACTCTTCCATCATTCGTTGGAAGTGCCTCTGCTTTGGCCCATTTAGACAAGTAATCTACCGCCACAAGTATATATTTGTTTCCTTTTGACGGTGGGAAAGGATAAAGTCGAGTCTCCAAACATCAAAAATTTCACAAACAAGAATGCCATTTTGTGGCATTTCGTTTTTGGAAGAAATATTACCTGATCTTTGGCAAGCATCACAAGTCTTGACAAGACTTTGGGCATCTTTGTAAATGGTTGGCCAATAAAATCCTGAATCAAATACCTTTCATGCGGTACTAGCAGCACCATGATGTCCTCCGTATGGACCTTCATGACAATGGCGGAGAATTCTCCTCGCTTCACTACCATGTACGCCTCGACAGATGAGTTGATCGGGGCACATTTTGAAAAGATAAGGATCTTCCCATGAAATAATGCTTCACATCGGCAAAGAATTTCTTTCTTTGATGATGTGGCCATCCTTTGGAGACTATACTGCTAGCTAGGTAGTTAGCATAGTTGGCGTACCATGGCTCTTCTCTGTATTCCACCATTTCCAGGGACTCCATTGGAAATTTTTCGTTGATTTGCTCATCCTTGGTTGCCTCCAAAGTTGGGTCTTCCAAGCGCGAAAGATGATATGCTGCGGTGTTTTCTGCTTTGGAGGAGTAGAATCCACCGAATCAAACATGGTTTAGCATCCTGTTTCTTGAAGAGATATCGAATGGCTACATGATCTGTATAGACTATTGTTTTAGAAAGAACAAGATAAGAACGAAATTTATCAAAAGCAAATACCACGGCTAGTAACTCTTTTTCTGTTGTTGTGTAATTTTCTTTTGCATCGTTAAGTGTTTTACTAGCATAATAAATTGGGTACAAATGCTTATCTTTTCTTTGTCCCAAGACGGCTCCAACTGCAAAGTCACTTGCATCACACATGATTTCGAAAGGTAATTTCCAATCAGGCGCTATCATGATAGGTGCATTGACTAGCATTTCTTTTAGTGATAGAAACGCTTGATTGCAATCCTTGTCAAAGATGAAAGGGGCATCTTTTTCAAGTAATTTTGTTAGAGGCCTTGAGATTTTAGAAAAGTCCTTGATAAATCGTCTACAGAATCCGGCATGCCCTAGGAAACTTCTGATAGCTCTAACGGAGGATGGGGGTGGTAATCGAGAAATAGTGTCTATTTTTGCTCGATCAACCTCCATTCCTTCGCTTGAGATTTTGTGACCGAGTACTATTCCCTCCGTTACCATGAAATGGCATTTTTCCCAATTAAGGACGAGGTTAGTTTCCTCACATCGGGATAGCATTCGTTCAAGGTTATCGAGGCATTGGTCGTATGAATCTCCAAAGATAGAAAAGTCGTCCATGAAGACTTCCATTGTCTTTTCTATCATGTCGTGGAAAATGGCCACCATGCAACGTTGGGAGGTTGCGGGGGCATTACATAGACCGAACGACATGCGTCGATAAGCAAAAGTTCCATAGGGACATATAAATGTTGTCTTTTCTTGGTCTTCGGGTGCTATCGAGATTTGAAAGTAACCTGAAAAACCATCCAAGAAACAATAAAATTTATGACCGGATAATCTTTCTAACATTTGATCAAAGAAGGGTAAAGGAAAGTGAGCTTTCCTTGTTGCTTCATTTAATCGATGATAATCTATACATACTCTCCATCCTGTGACGGTTCTCGTTGGTATTAATTCATTTTTTTCGTTAGTTATTACCGTCATACGTCCTTTCTTTGGAACTACTTGGACGGGACTTACCCAAGGACTATCGGAAATTGGGTAGATAAGTCCGGCATCAAGTAAATTGATAACTTCGTTTTTAACCACTTCTTGGACATTTGGATTTACTCTACGTTGTGGTTGTATTACCGATTTATAGTCATCATTCATTAAAATTTTGTGCGTGCACATGGAAGGAGTTATTCCTTTAATATCTACAAGCTTCCAAGCGATCGCGTTTTTGTGTTTTTTCAAAAGTGTAATTAGTTTTTCTTTTTCTAAACTACTTAATTTTGATGAAATAGTTACAGGTGATTTACCATCTTTGTCTAGAAAAGCATATTCCAAACATTTTGGAAGTTCTTTAAGCTCAAGAGGTGGGTCTTTAGGAGACTCCTTATTTTGTTGCTCATTTTGATCAAGAACCATAAAGGTTTGTTCTATGGCGACCTCTTCTTCAACAAAGTGGTCAATTTCTTCTTTTGTATCGGGTGGTTCATCTACATCTTCAATTAGGGGGTCATTATTGCCGAATGGATATTTCATTGAACGCTTAAGATCGACACTTCTTTTAAATGCCCCTAATTGAATAGGTAGATTGTTGTACTTCCGGTTTTTCAAAGCTTCATGGGTTTTTACAAAAGGTCGTCCCAACACTAGAGGAGCGTCATCAAGGATGACAAAGTCGGTTGGGATTACCATTTGATTTGTTTGGACCAAGACATCTTCAACTATACCGATTGATTTTATTACTTTCCGATTGGATAGAAAAATGGGTATTTGAAGTGGAGAAAAATCACTAGTACTAAAATTTTCGAAAATGTAGTTTGGCATTATATTAACATAAAGATCTTTATCAATTGTGATATTACTAATAAAGGAGTTTTGAAAAAAACATGGAACCAGTGTAACGTTGATTTCAAATGGGTCTTCTTTTATTAGCGAAGTTTGATCATTTGTTAACCTAATGCTTACCGTTTCGTCAATTTTAGTGTTAGTGTTTAACTCTTTTAAAAACTTAGCATGAGTGGGTACTAAACAATGATTTTCGAAAGAAGGTGACAAGAGATTAATTTTTTCAAAATTAGACTCTTCTTGAATTTTAACGTTATCGGACTCACCCTTTTCGTTGTTTAATTCATGTGTCGGTTTTTACTTACTTGTTCTTCCATTTTTACATTTTCAACTATCTCTTTTTTTTTATTTAATTCTTCTCTTGCGTGGGACTCCTCTTCCCTTGCGCGAGATTCTTTTATGCATCATTCGATAGTTTTAATTTTTTTCTATTATCCTATCGGCTATGTCGGTGATAGAGTAAGGATCATGATCCTCAAAGCTTGAATCCGGGTGTTCGATCCTTTGTTCCTCATAATACTCATAGGAAGTAGATGGTTCACACCATTGTTCTTCATTGTAAGTATATGATGGATAAGGGTCGTAATTTTGTTCTTCATAGTACTCATACGAGGTGGGTTGTTCACGCCATGGTTCCTCATAATAAGCATATGAGGGTGGTGGCTCATATCTTGGTTCCTCAAAGTATGAGTATGAATGCTCATACCTTGGTTCATCAAAATATGACTATAAGGGAGAAGGTTCATACCTTGGGTCTTCATAGGGTGTGTATGAAGTCGATGGCTCGTACCTGGGCTCCTCATAGTAGGTGTATGAAGTGGATAGTTGAAATAAGTCACAATATTGTACCGAGTGCGGGTCACCACAAATGGTGCAATAATCTTCCCTAATTTCATTCTCCTCATAGGTGTAGTTGTAGCCTCCTGAGTATTGATCCATAAGAATCACTCAGCAGACCACAACAGAGTCTCGAGACCAGAAGACAAAAATAAAAACGGGAACAGAGGCTGGACACGGCCCCGTGTTCAGTGGACACGGCCCGTGTTCAGGATCTGTATCTGGGCGTTTGAATAAAAGTGACTGGTTTTGTGCAGCACAGGGGCGTGTTCAGTGAGCACGTCCCCGTGTTCAGACTCTTTATCTAGGCGTTTTATGAAAAAAAAAATGCAACACAGCCCCGTGTTCAGTGAACACGGCCCCGTGTTCAGGCTACTGTAAATGCAAAAACTAACTAAAATGCAGAAAAATGTGCGCACGTTTTAAAAAGGTTTTGAAAAACCGATTAGGCCGTCGATTTTAAGCTTTCTTAAAATCCTTGTGTCCCCAGCAACGGCGCCAAAAACTTGATGCGTGTGTGGTGGTATATATTTTTATGTATATTTTTAGCCATTTTTAACACATTAGTCAAGTTTTAAATTTATAAAACACGATATTTACTAACACCAAACACACATATGGGCAAGTGCACCCATCGTGAGCGTAGTATAGTGTTGGTAAGATACCGAGGTCGTCCAAGGACACAAGAGCTTTTAATACCGGTTTATCCTCAACGTCTAATCAAATCAAAAGTTTAGAAAAAGGTTTTAAACTAGAAAATAAAAACTAAAAATGCTGAAAATAAAAATAAAAGAATAAAAACAGATAGACAAGATGAATCACTTGGATCCGACTCGCCTTTAGTGTAACCTTTGATTATTTTCGCACTTTTGCACTTTTTAAGAGATTATCTTAGTTATAGTAGTAGGCCCCTCTTTTGAAGGTGACGTTACCCTCAACCCAGTAGTTTGAGTCAGCAAGGATACAATCCTTAAGGGTTGGATTATTGAAAGATAATTAATTAAGTTATTAATGCGTAATGTGGTAGGCCCCTCTTTTGAAGGTGACGTTACCCTCGGCTAAGTAGTTTGAGTCAGCAGGGATACAATCCTAAATAGCCGGGTTAATGTTTTAATAGTAGTTTACATATGAGGGGGTCAAGGAGTTTGGACCCCCGCCATCCAATACTAGTGAGTATTGAAGGAGGTCCTACTAAACTTGACCTAGGTCCTTGCAGGATCTATACACTGAACAAGGCAAGACTCTTACCAAACCATTCCCTTAACCCCCGACCAAGTAGCCAACATATCTCCATATAGACCGTGGAAATATGAATGGTGAAAATCTTTTATTTTATATAGACAGTAAAATAATGCCAAGACACCACGGACAAATGATAAGGAAGATTCACCTTCAACATAAAAAACTAGTTATTAAAGTCATTAATACATAACCAAATAAAAAGTGCGAAAAGATTAAAAACAAAAAGTATTACACTAAATGCTTGTCTTCACCAAGTGATGTAAGAGACTTAGGCAAACATGGCCTTTGATTGTCAAGAACTCTTACGATCAATCTTGGATCCCGAGACTACTCACACACTCTATGATGGTGGTGGATTTGGGTTGTGATGGTGGTGGTGGATAGGTGAAGTGTGAGAGAGGTGGTTTGCCAAGGGATGAGTTGCAAGTGAGCCAATCACTCCTATTTATAGCCTGCACAGAAGCCCGGACACGGCCCCGTGTCCATTGGGCACGACCCCGTGTCCATCCCTCTTCTCTTTCTTCATTAAATGCAGGTTGTCTGCATTAGTTGACCACACCCCCGTGTCCGCTGAGCACGACCCCATATGCAGAAGCGTATCTGTACTATCAAGATTTACTTGGATTCTGCGAATCTTAGAGTTGACCACGGCCCCGTGTCCGCTGGACACGCCCCCGTGGTGGGTGATAGAAGCTTCTACAACTTTATCTTTTCTGCAGACACTTGGGCACGCCCCCGTGCTCATTGAACACGGGGCGTATTCAGCCTTCTGTTTTCTTGTTTTTGCTTGGGAGGATGCTGTCAAGGGGTCGGGCATGCCATGTTTATTCCTTTTCTTGTATTTATGTTAGATTTAGCTGCCTTTTTGCTTCTTTTGTTCATTTGTGCTCATTTAATCCTGAAAATACAAAAGGAAGACAAAAACATATTTTTTTCCAACATTAGTACTAAAACAGGGTTAGTTTTATGCCACAATTGATGTAATTTATATGTTGCATTTTACACACATCAATGACGTTTACTTGGGCTTTTAGGTTTGGTTCAGTGTTACTAGGTAAGGCACCATGTGGTTTCGGAAAAATTTTGGGCAAGTTGGCTTACTTGTTTTTCAATGTTTTATATACTAGCCCGTTGGTTCCTAATTTCGGCTTCGGGTTGTAGGAACCTTTCCAAGTACTGTTTGTCGCATTCGGAGGAAAGAGGAGTGATGAGGTCCTCAAGTCTTTCTCTTCCTCCTTGTTGCTCATTTTGGGGTTGTTGTTTAAAGTTGGTTCGTTGATTTTGATTTTGTTGGTTGTTACCTCCTGGTTCCCTCCAACTAAAGTTGGGATGATTTCGCCACTCGGGGTTGTAGCAGTTGCTTGGGGCTCCCGGTGGTCGTGGACGGTTATTGAGGTAATTCACCACTTCCGTTTGGTTTTCCATATCTTTCATACAACTCCAGTTTTCATGTGGTCCGCAACATCCTTCACAAGCCATAGCTGAAGCCATTTTATTTAATTCAAGTTTCTTTATTTTTGTGGTTAAAGCTTCGATTTGGGCTTGTGATGAGGTGGCTTCGTCCACTTTATGGGCACCTGGGGCTATTGATTTTGTACCCCTAGGAGTATGCCATTGAAAACTATTTTGAGCAATTTCCTCAATTTGGTTATAAATTCCGTCGGGTCGTCGATTCCCAAGGAGTCCCCCGGAGTTAGAATCAAGGATTCGCCTTGTGTGTGGTAAGAGTCCATTGTAGAAAATGGACACTTGTTGCCATCGTTCAAGACCATGATGCGGGCATTTACTTAATAACTCCTTGAACTTTTCCCATGTCTCATACAAAGATTCCCCGTCATCTTGAGAGTATGAATTAGTTTCGGGCATGAGGTTGGCGGTTTTAGCGGGAAGAAAATATTTGAAGAGAAATTTTTAGGCAAGTTCATCCCAAGTGTGCATGGATCCACTTCGAAGGGTGTTTAGTCAAGATTTAGCTCGGTCCTTGAGGGAAAAAGGGAACATACGGAGCCAGATAGAGTTGTTGGAGGCTCCGTTGATCTGAAATGTGTCACATATTTCCAAAAAAATTGGTAATATCATATTACCAATTTTTTGGAAATATGTGACACCTTTCGGATCAACGGAGCCTCCAACGACGCTATCCGGCTCAAAAGGTGGCGGAATATTGAAGCATTTGGATTAGGTGATGTCGAAGCTCAAAATTGTTAGCATCGACATTTGGTGGGTTAATGGCGGCTCCAAGATTACCGACCTTTGGCCGTAGGTAATCCACGAGAGTACGTTGATCTGCCATGAGGAGGTTTTAGATCGAGGCTTTTTGTCGGTTTTTAGCTTGAAGTGTTTTACTTAAAAAGCGCTTGGGTTCTTCTAGCGGCACTTTTATGTCTTTGTCGGAGGTGGAGGTCATGCACCAGGTCGTATTTTCTGCGAATTATACGAGATGACGTAAATTTCTACGAAAAAACAAAAAAATGCTGATCAGATAAGTAGCACGGGCCCGCGTCTATATAGGCACGGACCTATGCTGTCGAGAAAAAGTTTATGTTTTTCAGGTTCCCAGATACTGGAAGTTTAACACGGCCCCGTGCTCCTGTAACACGGCCTCGTGCTTTTATTCCAGTAACCTAGAAAACATATTCTTTTCTGTACTGTAAGTTTGACACGGCCCAGTGTTGATCAAATACGGTCCCATGTTATACTTTCAGTAAGTATAAAAAATGAAGAAAATGAAGAAAAAGAAGAAAAACCTAAAAAGAAAAATAAAGAAAAAAATGATTAGGCCGTCGATTTTAAACTTTCTAAAAATCTTTGTGTCCCCGGCAACGACGCCAAAAACTTGACGTGGTCGGAGCATGATATAATTTTGAAGCACTCTTCACTTGTTTATCAAGCTTTAAATTTATAAAATACGATATAACACTATCACTCTCTGCAACACGCTAGGGCAAGTGCACCCATCGTTGGCGTAGTATAGTAATGGTAAGATACCGAGGTCGTCCAAGGATATAAGAGCTTTTAATATTGGAATATCATCAACGTCTAATCCAACCAAATTTTGAGAAAATAATTTTTTTAATAGTTAAAAAAGAGAAAGAAAATAAATGATAAAAGAAACAAATAGACAAGATAGAATTACTTGGTTCCGACTTATCTTTTATGTATCCTTTGATGATTTCCGCACTTTGAGTTTTTTAAGAGATTATCTTAGTTATAGTGGCATGTCCCTCTTTTGGAGGCAACGCTACCCTCGGCCATATTGGTCCGAATCAGCAGGGATACAGTCCCGCAATGCCGGAATATTGGGAGATAATTAAGTAAGTTATTAATACAAAATGTGGGATGTCCCTCTTTTGGATGCAACGCTACCCTCGACCATATTGGTCTGAGTCAGCAGGGATACAGTCCTGCAAGGCCGGTTTAAATTTTTAATAGTAGTTTATTTATAAGGGATACAAACCGTTCTTACTTCCCCTGATTTGATGCTATCTGCCTCAAAGGAAGTCCTAATAAACTTGAATCAAGTCTTCACAGGATCTACACTGAACGAGGCAAAAACTTTACCCAAACTACCCTTCTAATCCCCTGCCAGGCAATTAACGCGCTTTATATAGATCGTAAAGACATGAATGAGTGAATAAAAAAACATAAAGAGATGATAGAATAAAATTCACTTTCAATATAAAAAAAACTAGTAATTAAAGTAATTAATACAAACCCAATTAAAAAGTTAACCAAAGCTTGGAAATCAAAATTGATACATAAGACTATGGGTATGGGGTGGGGGTTGGGGCGTGGGTTGGCTGAAAACGCCCGAGCCACCACCCCGGGTGGGCTTGGGTTTGGGCGTGGCCCAAGGGGCGGGAGTTTAAAGCCGGGCTTGGGGTGGGTCTATCAATATGACATGGCAGGCTGTGAATGGCCAAACCAAACTAGCCGTTGGCCAACGGCTATGTTAAAAAAAATTATTTTTTCACTATAAAACTCACACTTCTATCCCTTTTTTTATCACATTCAACCACAATACACTACACATCTTCTATAATCATCTCTATTCTCATTCTACAAAACGAAAAATGCATCCTCATAATCGTGGTTATGACCTGAACAACCCGTGGGCATTCTAAGAAAATCCTAGCCTACCACCGAATCGTCCAATGGCTCCTCCATTTTTAATACACTCCGCTATGCCCGATGTGGCGGTTTACGCATCGTATCTCTCGAATCGTTTGTATACTAACTTCCCACACACCGACGATTCTATACCTAGCCCGATTCCACAAACGCCCATCAACCTTTCACCAACCTCCATCAACCTTTCCCAAACCGAAACCGTCCCCGAAACTCAACCACCCAACGATGGACCTTCCGCATCCAAACCCATCAAAAAGAGAAGTCACAAGAAAAAAACCGAGGTGGAGAAAGCACTTGAAACCACCAAACGAAAACAACAAAGATGGGTCGTTAATGAAGAACTTGCATTGGCGAGGGCTTGGCTTCAACAATCTCTACATCCAACTTTAGGTATTTTTAAATATTTTGTAGCCCTTAATATTTATGGTTTTTTTATATAACTTTCTAATATATTAAATTTTGTTTTGATTAAAATAGGAAATTCTCAACATAGAAGTCATTTGTGGGAAGCGATTAGTAAAGCATTCCATGAAGAAATGGAAATGGAGGTTTATCGTGAAAATGATAGCTTATCCTCGAAGTGGACCGAGATAAGCGGACAACTTACAAAATTTAGTGCTTTTTTAAATAAAGCAAAGCAAAACCCAAAAAGTGGTGAAACCGAAGCCGACTTTGTGACAAATGCATTGGTTACATTCAAAACAAATGTGGGGAGCGACTTCCGTTTCATGCATTGTTGGGAGATTTGTAAGTTCCATCCAAAGCGGGCGAATATCCCCAGTGGTAGCGAAACTAACACGTCTTCCAAAAGTTCAAGGACACCCTCGTCCCAAGCCCAATCGGATGCACGAGATCAAGAGTTGGAGGACTTTTTGGATGATTCGCCAAACCGGCCTGAATACGGAAGAGATGCCGCAAAAAGGCGCGCTCAAAAATCAAGATCGGGTACGGATCGCCTTCAGTTGGGAGTTCGGGCTCGCGTAGGGGAGTATACAGCGATCAGTTGGATGACATTGCATGCAAGTTAGATACATTCAACGTATTCCAACAACAAAGGGCCGAAATTCGAAAGAGCAAAGAAGCTAGGGATGCCATGAAACAAAGACGAGATGATATGAAATTTCTAGCCCAGCCCATTGATCACCTATCAGGTGAAGAGTTGGAACTAATGTTGGAGACGATAGAAGAGCTAAAGAAAAAATATAAGCACTAGGAATTTTTTATGTAATTTTCTTTATTTAAAAATATTAAAAAATTTAAATATGTTGTTCTAAAAAATATTAAAATAGCGGTTTGGGCTGGCCACGCCCCAAACCCCTGCCCCACCATATCGTCTTCAATGTTGGTCAGCCCAGCGAAGCCCCCCAAGCCACGTGTCAACACATGCCCCAAACCCCCGCCTCACCATACCCCACGGTCTAAAAGACCTTGTCTTCACCAAGTGATGTAATCTTGGCCTTTGTTTGACAAAACTCTTACGATCAGTCTTGGATCCCGAGACTACTACACAATCTAAATATGGATGATGGATGATGAATGTGGTGGATAATGGTGATATTGTGGTGGCAGAGTGGTGACAGGTGTGAGAGAAGTGGTTTGCCAAGGAATGAATTGTAATTAAAACAAGCACCTCTATTTATAGCTGGAAACAGAGAGTTTACACACCACCTGTGAGAGGAATGGGTGTTGTGTATGCTCACACTACCATCTCGTAGAGGTACATAGACTTACAAAATATGTACCCATATTTTATATTCATGCATCGGGTCGGGGTATTGTTATATGTGTTCTAATTTACTTATATGTGTATTCTCCATAATTCGTAATCTTTTTTTTATTATTTCTACCTCTGATTATGAATTCTGATTTATGACATATGGCATTTAATTTATTTTATACGAATTAATGTATGATTTGGCTGATACTTAATTTCTATATTCAAATATCTAATTTATTGTCGAATATGACTATTACAATTTGCAACATTCTATTTGAGTTCTACATGCTCTACCTCTTATAGCAAACGTCTTAACGTTTGAAAATGAAAGATTTAATTGTTTGTTTTCACTATAATATAATAGTGACACGCCAAAACATGCTACCATGCGGGTTAAGCTTTTACTTTATATAAGTTAACTATCCAAAAGAAAAGAAACTTTCAAGGAATTATAATCAACTTCTGAAGAATTATATAAATGGCTAATGTCACAATTCACTTACCGCTTCTAATAATGGCAAAACTATACTATTCCTCTAATAAATTTGACATAACTCTTAGGCCAGAGGAAGTGGGATCGGTAAGTGCCCATCGGCATGGATTAGAAAGGTTGCTCATTCCTCGTCACCAAAGGGGTGGTATGGGTTTTGTCGCACTTGCCGATTTGAATCGATATGTGAAGATGGGATTTCCTTTGTAATTTGCGGCAAGGAGGTCTAAGATCTTAACCTTCTGTGCCGATTCAAAAGTCAACAAAGCTCTTCTTCAACCTAATGAAAACATGCCACATAGGACATGGAATCAACACCAAATTGGTTTTGCAGGAACCACTCCCCCCGGTCTTACTGCATCAAATAACAACAGGGATTACAATTTTGGTAATATATAATATTTATCTATAGTTATCTTTATGTGTTTTAAAAGGATATCCCATTATGGGTTTGGCAGTGATGCTCAAACTATTCTTTTAACGCAAATAAGTGGAGCTAAAGTCAGATAAAAGACGATGGATATCGCTAGCTAAAATTGAATTGTGACCCTTGTCGATGAACTACATGGAATCAATACAACTATATAGTTCAAATATTATCAAAATTAGAACGTAAACGACTCATTACACTTATATTTGCTATCTAAGTATTTCATGAGACGCAAACAATGTTATAGTTTTCTTCTCTCGTACCGTAATGAGAACATGACATATTTAATATGAGCGAAACTAGAGGGGTTAGGATTACCGTTTAAAGAGTATAAAAACAAAAAAAAAAATATGGATTTTGTCTCCGTATCGTTCTTTGTAGTAATAGTGAATTAAGCAAAAACTTAACGGCATATAGCGTAAAGCGGTTTTGAAGTAGAGTTTTATACTATTCTAATTTATTAAATTTCATTGTTGATTGTTCAACATACGTACCAACATGCATTAATATATATATATATATATATATATATATATATATATATATATATATATATATATATATATATAGTGTATCGTACAATTGATTTTAACGTACATTACGTACGCGATTTGAAATCGTATGAGGGTGTTTAAATCACAAATCGCACGTTGATAAACAATCGCATACTTTACGTTAACTGACCTCTCTATATATAAAACTCATTTTTATTTTATGTATGTGACTTATTTTAAGACCACATATAATTTAAAGACATCCATTTTATTTGTTAAATTGAAATGTTAAATCGAAATGTTTTTATTTCGCAATTCTAAAAAAGTTTTTTATTTTCTAAAGTATTTATTTATATAGAAGGTGTATATATATTGATTTAGATAACTAAAAAGTCATGATTATGGATTGTCCGAAATCAGATTACAAGGATATGATAAGATATATCGCAAATATATAATATTATATTCATAACTTTAGTGTGGATACAATTTATTGATAAATAGACAAAGGTACAAATGCATGTGTGTGTTTGGGTGGCTCGTGAATAGATAGAAAAGAAGAAGAAGACAATATATAATATTATACACAATGTAATACAGCACCACAAATAATGAGAGTTGTAAAAATTAACTTAAATAAAATAAAAATGGTCTAATTATAAAAAAATAGAATAACTTATCTCTTTAGATAATTAATTTCCCTATATTTTCTCAGATTATTTCTATAACAAGTTTCATAGACGTTGAAATTTATCTACAAATATTAGTTAGGTTAAGGTTAAATTTCTTTTTCTTTTGAACAGCAATACAAATTTTAAATATTTAAATAAAGTGATAAAGAAATACATCATTTCAATTGTTTTTTTACATTCGTATTTCATAGTACTATTTATGATTCTGTATTAAAGATTCTCAATCATATGATTCATATATGTGTGTTTTCCTTGTTGGGCTAAGAAAAGGTGAAATAAAAAATACAAAACAATAATAAAAGTCACAATATTTTTATTTTCTTTTTTGTATTTGCCTTTTTAGAAATCCTTTACCTCGTTGTCTCTGAGTTGTTGAAATATCTTTCTCTCTCTTTCCATTTTATTTTTTCTTTGTGATGGACTCTACGAGGAGTATTCCAATCTCAATCTCAATCTCAACCTCATTATTGTACTAAAGCTCATTATTATTAGCATCTTTACCTTCTTCCAACTACTTCATCTTGTTCAACACTTGAAGTTCACAATAAAAATAATGAATGGTGATGATCTTGATCTTGATCCAGATGAATCTGAGTTTGTTGAAGTAGATCCTACAGGCAGATATGGAAGGGTAAAAATCCCTCCTTTTTTTCTAATTTTTGGGTTTTTTACTTAGCTTAGCTTAATTTATTTTTATTTTTAATTTTTGCTAATTTGGATGATTTCCCATTTGGGTTTTTGATTTCTTGGTCTGATTCAACTTTTTAGTTGAAGTAGATCCTACAGGCAAATATAAGAAAGGATAAAAATCCCAACTTTTTTTTTTTATTTTTTATACTTTTTAGGCTTTTTTTTAAATTTTTTTTTTTAATTTTTGCTAAATTTGGTTAATTTCCCATTTGGGTTTTTGATTTCTTGGTATGATTCATTAGTTTTTGTTGTAGTAGTTCCTACAGGCAGATTTGGAAGAGTAAATATCCCATCTTTTTTTTTTTTTTTAATAATTTTTAGGCTTTTTTTTATTTTTTATATTTTTGCTAAATTGGATAATTTCCCATTTGGGTTTTTGATTTCTTGGTCTGATTCATCTTATTTGTTGCAGTACAATGAGATTTTGGGGAAAGGGGCATCAAAGACAGTGTAAGAAAGCAAGAAATTTAATAAAGTTTTAAACTTTCTTGATGAATAATTTGGAATTCAATGTGGGATTTACAGATTGATTTGTGTTTGTAAAGTTATAGGGGTTTTGATGAGTATGAAGGTATAGAAGTGGCATGGAATCAGGTGAAACTTTATGATTTCCTCCAAAGTCCAGAGGATCTGGAAAGATTGTATTGTGAAATTCATCTTCTTAAAACTTTGAAACACAACAACATCATGAAGTTCTACACATCTTGGGTTGATACAGCTAATAGGAACATGAACTTTGTCACTGAGTTGTTCACTTCTGGTACACTTAGACAGTAAGTTCATTTCATCCCAATTAATGTTTTTTTTTTTTTTTTTTTTTGTATATATTTTTGTTAGTATTCTTGATCTGATATAATTGATTTGGGTTTGATTCGTAACGATGAATCGTTAGGTATAGGCAGAAACACAAGAGGGTTAATATAAGAGCAATCAAACATTGGTGTAGACAGATCTTGAAAGGGCTTCTTTATCTTCATAGCCATGATCCTCCTGTTATCCATAGAGATCTTAAATGTGACAATATTTTTGTAAATGGCAATCAAGGAGAAGTCAAAATCGGCGATTTGGGTCTTGCTGCGATACTCCGTAAATCGCACGCGGCTCGCTGTGTTGGTAAGTTCATCCGGTTTATGCTTATGATGCGTTAAACTTAATATGAGTTCTGGATAATTTGTTTGACATATTAATAAGTAATAACACTAGTTTGGTGATTATAGGATAAATGCTGTTTTAGATTGGTATCTCAAATTAGGTTCAAAGAATTTATATTTATAATTAATAAATAACTAATAAATGTAATTATGGAAGCATATATATGGATGTAAGGCTTTAATATTTATTAACATAAATATATAAATGTCATAACATACAATCGTGTTCATGGGTTGGCTTCAATAGGTCATTTCGTGTTCTTGTTTACTTCAGGAACACCCGAGTTCATGGCTCCTGAGGTTTACGCCGAAGAATACAATGAATTGGTCGATATCTATGCCTTTGGGATGTGCATCTTAGAGATGGTCACGTTTGAATATCCGTACAGCGAGTGCACACATCCTGCTCAGATCTACAAGAAAGTTATTTCAGTATGAATTCACTCACAATTTTTATATTTTTAGAATCTAAATCGAACTCAAGATATGATATTCTTTTTTGAATTTTTGGTCTTTAAGTAGCTCTGTAAATGATAATATGTATATATATTTATCCTATCTCAAATAGGGGAAAAAGCCGGATGCTTTATACAAAGTTAAGGACCCTGAAGTGAGACAATTTGTGGAGAAATGTCTAGTTACCGTTTCTCTTAGGCTTCCGGCTAAAGAGCTACTTAAAGACCCTTTTCTTCAGCCTGAAGATTATGGTTATGATTTGAGGCCGATTGATTATTGGAGAGAGTTTGATGGAATTAATAACCGTCATCTTAATTATGAACCCGAAGCAAACGAAATCATAACCCATAAAGAAGACCACATGGGAGACGTTGATATTTCTATCGAGGGAAGGAGAGGAGATGATGATGACGATGGTATATTCTTAAGGCTCAGAATTGCCGACCGAGAAGGTATGTTTTTGAGAATATTGTTGGGATTTCGTCTAAATGTTTTTAACCTCCTTTTGACTATAACTTGATGCATTTTGTCCCGGTAATCATCTATGTATCGATAAAAGATTGGTTTCCATTTCACTTGTATAAGAAAACACGTTGTCAAGTTATAACTAGAGAGCTTGTAATAAATATTTATAAGGATAATTTAATATATACATCTCAAAACTTGTATAATGATATATATTTACCCTACAAATGATAATGATATACACATATATCGCATATACCTAATTTCATACTTTTGACATAAATACTCTTTTCTTGCGTAAGGGTTTAGGTTATGAGAGTTTCAGGTGTAAGGAGAAGGGTAAGGGTAGGAGTTAATGAAGTCATTGGCTCGTTTTGAACTCTATGTCTATAGTTTGCTCGTAATAATTATTTAAGCTTGAGCTCGGCTCAAGCTCTACTTATTTATGTACACTTTAAGTTGTTATAATTATATATAGATAGGTGAATTAGAGGGAGAAATCCCCTGTGAGTTGCAAAAGCTTTGAAAACCTAAGGATGGACATAATGTTGCCACATGTTACACTTTTTCGCTACAACATTTTTACCGACACCTGCAACATTTTATGACACCAACACACTTTACGTAACAGTGAGAGAGGAGAAAATATGTTACATTTTTTCAGTTGTTTATATTTTTTGTAACTCATCTGTAATACATTTTTATTGTGTTTTGACAACAGTTTTTAGATTATATAAAGTGTATGGATTTTAGAACATATAATTTACGAAGTTTTTATTTTGTAGTGTGTGTAAAAAACATGTTACATTTTTTACAACGAGATTTTTATGTAACACTGCAGCTGTTACATTTTTTTGTGTCAGATGAGAGAGGAGAGAGAAAAGTGTAACACTTTACACTTTTTGTCAGAGTGTAACATTTGTCTGAAATAGTAACTTTTTTGTACCTTTTTAATATCGACCATTGATCAAATGAGATGGATGGTGGAGATGAAGTTTCTGGGTTTCTTTGACATAAGCATGACATCACTTTTTACAGCATTTACGGTTGTCGTAAATGAAAAAAAAAACTAGTTTGTTTTTTTTTTTGGAAAAGTTGATTTTTTTAGGATTTTTGGTAACTTTTTTTTTGAAAAAACCTTTCGTAAGGCCGAGTTCTCTAAGTTCTCACAACTCGTTTAAGTTTTCATTTTACCCTAACCCTATATATATATATATATATAATATTATTAATTATCTATGTTTATCGTAATTATCTATATAATAATATATACACTGTAATTATCTATATGTTATATTAAATAAAAGTATTATACTTTTACAAATAAAAGGCTCAGTTAGGCAGTTAGGCTCTGGAGCCTAGTTAAGCCCGCGCTCGCGCTCAAGCTTACGCTCGTTTTTTAAATGAGCTCCAATTTAGGCTTGTGCTTGGGTCCGAGCTTGATTAAGCTTGGCACAATTTGAGCTTTTAGCAAGTTGATCTCCATCAGCTCACTAGCAGCTCGGCTACTAACATTATAAAGGGTAACATGAGTTAAATCAGAGAATTGTATTGTATTAGAAGTTGTGATTAGGGTTACATTAGATGCCATTTATATAGACCACAATGTTACACTTCTAACCCTATACTAACACACTATTATATTTTGTCTAATAACATATTCTTTTTGATTTTACATACATAAATTATTCTGAGTTGAAAAAGTTTGTTACCTTAACATTCAAAATGGTGCTACTGCAGGGCGTGTTCGGAACATTTACTTCCCTTTTGACATCGAATCGGACACAGCATTTAGTGTTGCAAACGAAATGGTTTTCGAGTTGGATATCACCAATCAAGATGTCCATAAAATAGCCGACATGATCGATGGCGAAATTTCTTGCTTAGTGCCAGAGTGGAAGAAGGGGATAGAAGAAGATCACGAGATCGATGGTTATTGTCAAAGTTGTGCGCCAAACGGTTCTCAAATCAACCCGAAATCAAAAAGCCGGCATCAGTGTTCAAGCCATCATTGTGGTGCCAATATCCACGGGCGGTTTGAAGAAATAACTTACCAGTTTGACGGTTCCGAGCAGTGTTTGACCGAAGGCGCACCTGTTGTCTCGAGCCAGTCCGATGGTTTACAATATTCTGATATATGGGGCGCAA
Organism: Helianthus annuus; assembly: GCF_002127325.2. Classification (NCBI taxonomy): domain Eukaryota; kingdom Viridiplantae; phylum Streptophyta; class Magnoliopsida; order Asterales; family Asteraceae; genus Helianthus; species Helianthus annuus. Next base: position 83,288,219 of record NC_035438.2, read on the forward strand.
ACCAGAGCGAATATCAGTCGTGTACAGAAGATGAACCGGTAGTTGAAAAATCCGTCAAGTTTGAGGAAGCCGATTTAGCAGATGACTATGAAAACGAGATTCGACAAGAATTGAGATGGCTCAAGGCTAAGTACCAGATGGAGCTAAGGGAACTTAAAGATAAACAACTAGGACTTGCACCGGACAAACATACAAAACATAAAATGTCGAGACAGCATAAAGACGATCATGACGATCACCCACATTTGCTAAAATCATTCGCGGCGGGAACCCATTTCGTTTCGTTTTCTCTAGATGATGGAGAACCGGAGACGTGTGAAAACACTAGCACAACGAAGAACATGTGCACAGGGGACTTGATTCCTCATCACCTTAATAGGGCAGCTTCACTTCCTGTTGATCCCATAGATTCTTGATATGAAATTGTCATCTGATTCTTTTTGCACCCAACAACAGACAATAAGGTGATGATGATGATGATGATGATGAAACATCTTTTTTTTTTTTTTTTTTTTACTTTGTGAAATTTGTACAGCCCTCAGCTGAAGGTGGGTGGAAAGATACACCATTCCTTTGTGATCTGTTGTGAGTGTACATTGCCATATAATGTCATTATGCTTATACATGAAACTATCATCAATATGTTTGCAAGATGTATATTTATTCATTTACTTTTTCATTGGAGAAATGCTGAATGGATCACTCATTTGGTTTGCTTATCAATCTACCTTGGTAATTCTTTTTTGTTTTTGTCTGTTTGTTGTTTCCCCAGTTTCTTGCTGGCTCTTTATATATATATATAAAGCGATTTGCCGTTCAAAAAAAAAAAAAAAAAAATCTACCTTGGTAATACCAACCTATCCTACTTAGGGTGTAAACGAACCGAGCTTGGATAGGCTCACACTTTGGCTCGTTTAACTTACTAGAGCTCGAGCTCGGCTCGTTTCGAGCTCTATTTTTAAAACTTGAGCTCTCCTTGTGAGTACTTTTTCAAGCTCGAGATTGGTTTGGGTTCGACTCGTTTATTATTTATTAATGTATTTTTATATATTAATAATTATTTATGTATATATTTTAGTTATAATCATATATAACATAATAAATATTCATAATTTATATATGATAATAATTATTATATAAATATACATTTAATATAACATAATAAATATGTTGTTGGTGGTAATGATGTAAACAACGACCGGTATGAAGTATTCAATCATGCTCATGTCGATAAATTGATAATGCTAATTTCGTACTTACAACTGATATTGTGCTGTTGTATCATCCAGGAAACAACTCATATGCACCATTTATGTTACATCCAAAGCCTACACATCCTAGAAACAAGTTGGCATTTTATATTATATAATTTTGTTACATAATACACAACTATTGATACTTATAAGTACTTTATATGTATGATTTCGGAAGTGGAAATATCTAATAAAATAAGGAGTGAACATCTCCTATGAGGTCACCTATCTTGAAAATACTCTCACACAAACACAATATCAGTTTGGAAGATTAGAAACAATAAGATTTTTTTTGGGTTCGAGGGTCAATGTGGAAGATATCTTTTGTGAAATTAGAGCAGTGGGATATTTTTGGTTCAAGCATAGGTCCAAGTTTCGATCTATCTTGTGAGATAATTGGTGTAAATTTGTAATTATGTAGTGGGTCGTTTTCTGTTTTGCTTGGCTCGGTCTTCGAGCTCGGCTGTTTTTTAATGAAGTTTTCCTTTCAAAAAAAAAAAAGAAAAAAAAAAGAAAATACTCTCACACAAACACATTGAACTATGAAGTTTTACTCTTATCCACAACCAAAGTGTTAAAACGGGTTGATTTATTTAGGAATAATGGATTTTAATAATTCCAACTATTGACCATTGGCCGGCAACGGTCCCAACTTTAAAAATTCTCACTGGCGGTCCCATCTTTTCACAAATTGGCTTCAATGGACCCTGACTAACAGAACCCTAACGCCGTTAGTCTCCGATCGTCGACAAACGTTTTTGGTCGGAAAAAGGTTCCTAAAGATCCGATCTATGGTTAAAACAGGTTTGGGACAAAAACTTTGAGTTTTCTTGCTAAAAAGTTGTGTTTTGCGGCCAAAAAGAAGTTTTCCGGCGAAAAAGTAGTTTTTCCGGCGACCTTAATAATTGGGGCTTTTTACTAGAAAAGGTTCCTAATAGTGTCTAATAAGGTTTCAGACAGAAAGTTGAGTTTTCCGGCCAAAAAGGAGTTTTCCGGCCAAAAACGTTTTTTCGACGATCAGAGACTAACGACGTTAAGGTTCTATGTGAAAAGATGAGACCGCGAGTGTGAATTTACAAAGTTGGGACTATTGTGTTGGTAATTTTAGTGATTAGTGACATTTGTGGTGGTATTGGATTAACTCGTTGAATAGACGTTCTCGTTATATATTAATCGAGTTAGGTGATGCAGGAATGGCGGGCTTGACTGTTATAACGAGCTAGTGTATGTAATCGGATTTGGGCCAAATACATTTATTAATTTTTGGGCTTAGGCTAATTAACTTATTATTGTTTTGGGCCTAACTAAATAATCAGCAAACTAAATTCATTAAATGGTGGTCGGCCATTCACACCAGTTGTGAATATTGGAAAATCAATTCCTTTTGCTTTGAGATAAGGTTAGTTATGGAGAGAATAACTGGTCCGATTTTTTGGGATTTGAAGGAGATTTCTCAAAAACCGTAACATAGACACGAACAGAGCCTTTTTTTCGCAAGATCTTAGATACGGTATTTTTTTCAATATTCTCAATATCATAATCCTGTTTTTGTTAAGAATTGAGTTTAGTCTGTTCGAACATTTGATATACTGATCAAATAGTTCGTTCTGATAGTTTCCATACGACTCTCAATTCAATCCAAGCAATTTTTATTTTGATTCACTGTGCTCTTAGTCAATTCAACCAACAAAGAACGAATTATTACAACATAACTGGTGAATCTACTAGCGATATGACAAGCAAATTTGAAAAGTTGGAGAAATTTGAAGGGCAGGATTTTAGGCGCTGGAGAAAGAAGATGCATTTCTTGTTAACCACACTAAAAGTTGTTTACGTTCTGAGTACACCAATGCATGAGGAATGGGAAAACAAAACTCTGGATCAACAGAGAAAGAGATTAAGTGGGAAAATGATGATTATACATGCAGAGGGCATATATTGAATGAAATGTGTGATGGGCTATTTGATCTTGTACCAGAATGCAGTGTGTGCCAAGGGTCTTTAGGATTCTCTTGAATCTAAATATATGGCAAATGATGCATCCAGCAAAAATTTCTGGTAAGAAATTTTAATTCTTACAAAATGGTTGATAATAGACCGGTTATGGAGTAATATAATGAATTATTGCACATATTGGGTCAATATACTCAACACAATATGTATATGGATGAGTCAATTTCCGTTTCAAGTATCATTGATAAACTTCCTCCATCATAGAAAGATTTTAAACACACCCTTAAACATCAAAAAGAAGAATTGACTTTGGTTCAATTGGGAAGTCACATTCGGATCGAAGAATCTCTTCGGGTTCAAGAAGTTGATAAAAATAAGGGCAAAAGTATGGTTGGTCAATCTTCAATTAATATGGTGGAGCATGATGGGAAACCGGGTAATTATAACAAGTTTAAAGGCGAAAAACGCAAGTTTGATCATGCTGATAAAAATTCAAACAAGAAAGCCAAAAATACATATTGGAGGTGCCACAAAGTAGGACACTTCAAAAAGGATTGTCGGGTGAAGCTTACGGGAAACAACAAAGGCTCGAGTGGAGCGGATACGTGTTCTAATTTTTATTTAAATGAAAATAAATTTAGTGATAGTTTGGTGAAAACAAAGGTTCCATTTATACAAAATAAAAACCAAAATGAATTAGACTTGCGTACTACTGTTAGTCTCAACACTGTTGGAAAAAAAAAGATTTTTCTACACCAATATTTTCATGTCATAATAATTTAATTGATTATAAAAATAAATTGCAATGTTGTAATATTATTTCACAAACTGATTTTGGGAAACTTTCGACAATTAGTGCTAGTGGCCCATCTTTGGGCCCAAGTCAAAATACAACATATGATGGGTGTTGGAATAAATCAAAAGGAATATTGTCCTATGATGAATTAAACAAAAATTATAAGGACAGTATATTGAATTTGATGATAACACCCAAATAGTGAAAGTAAATAATGCACTTAATAATGAGTTCATCAAATCCACTAATCAAAATGGACTTAACCGCCCATTAAATAATCCAAATTTGGATTTGAGTGGAAAGTGGCCTTTGGGCGGTAATTCGGTTGTAACTAAAGGTGTTGGGAAAGTCAAGCTTTTATTTACTTCCAGGACTTATTACTAGATTATGTGTTGTATGTTCTGGGTATATGGAAGAATTTATTGTCGGGTATTGTATTAAATAATTATGGATTTAAACAGGTTATTGAGTTTGACAAGTTACCTTGTCCAGACATGGAACCTTTGTAGGATTTGGATATTTATCTAATTGTATGTTTAAGTTAAATGTTCATGTTCCGTTTGCTAAATAATCCGTGTGTATTGCTTGTTCTAGTAATAAAGTAGATAATGAATTAAAATTATGGAATGCTAGATTTGGACATGTTAATTTTTTTAGAATGAAAGACATGTCAAAAATTGATACCCACTTTTGATATGAATAATAATCAATGTCACACTTGCAAGTTAACAAAGACAACAAGAAAACCTTTTAAAGATGTCGAAAAAGAATCTAAGGTTTTAGAACTCATTCATTCCGACTTATGTGATTTTCATAATACTCCGTCGTTTGGAAACAAGAAATATGTTGTGACATTAATTGATGATGCTTCTAGGTTTTGTTATGTTTACTTGTTACATACAAAGGATGAAACTTTAGATAAGTTTAAAATATATAAACAAGAAGTAGAATTGTATCAAAAGGAATTAATTAAAAATCTTCGTACTGATAGAGTTGGTGGTGAATATTATGATCCAGTTTATTTCCAGTCGACTCGTACCATACATCAAACAACTGCTTCTTATACACCTCAACAAAATGGTGTACCTGAGAGGAAGAATAGGACACTGAAAGAAATGGTTAATTCCATGTTGTCTTATTAGGGTTTGAGTGAAGGATTTTGGGGTGAGGCTTTGCTGACAGCCTGCTACTTATTGAATAGGGTTCCAAATAAAAGGACCAAGGTAACCCCATATAAGCTCTGGCACAAACAAGCACCAAACTTAAGTCATCTTAAGTTTGGGGTTGTAGAGTTGTAGTAAGACTCACCGAACCTAAGATGAGAACCTTAGGTGAGAGAGGCATAGATTGTATATTCATTGGATATGTTGAACATTCTCTGGCTCATTGGTTTTATGTGATAGAACCAAATGATTATGTGTCTGTTTACACAGTAATTGAGTCAAGAGATGGAGATTTTGGGAATGAGGATAGGTTCTCCTCGGTACCTAGACTTAAAGATATACCTCAGAGTAAAAAAGATTTTAAAAGAAACTCTGTCAATACGAAAGATGTACATTCTACTAGTACAGAACCCATGAAAAGTACTAGGGTAAGGAAAGCCAAGAACTTTGGTGATGATTTCCAACTTTATTTGATTGAAGGATTAAGGGATAAAATTGAATATCAATATCAATATTCTTTCAATATTGAAGAAGATCCAAAAACTTTCAGTGAAGCAATGGCTTCAAGAGATGCTTTCTTTTGGAAGGAAGCTATTCAAGATGAAGTTGATTCAATCATGCAAAATAAGACCTGGAAGTTAATAGATTTACCTCCTGGATGTAAACCATTAGGATGTAAATGGATTTTTAAAAGGAAAATGAAAGTGGATGGAAGCATTGATAAATTTAAAGCCAGGTTAGTGATACAAGGCTTTAGACAAAAGACGAAATTGACTTCTTTGATACATATGCTCCAGTAGAAAGAATATCCACAATTAGGTTGTTGTTGGCTTTAGCAGCTATCCACAATCTTGTAATTCATCAAATGGATATAAAGACTGCATTCCTAAATGGTGAATTGGATGAAGAAATATATATGAAACAAGCAGACGGTTTCATTATGCGAGGAAATGAACATAAGTTTTGCAAGCTAGTTAAGTCTTTATATGGCTTGAAACAAGCTCCTAAACAGTGGCATCAAAAATTTGATGATGTGGTGTTGTCAGATGGTTTAATACTTAATCAAGCTGACAAATGTGTATATAGCAAATTTGAGTCCTCAGGAAAAGGAGTTAAAATTTGTCTATATGTTGATGACATGTTGATATTTGATACTGACTTAGGTCAAGTTGTTAAAACCAAAGAGTTCCTGTCATCAAAGTTTGCCATGAAAGATATGAGGGAGGCTGAGGTGATTTTTGGTATAAAGATCACTCGAGGGAACAATGGTATATCAATCTCTCAATCGCATTATATTGAGAAGACCTTGAAGAAATTCAACAGTTTAAATTGTTCTCCAGTTGGAACTCCTATTGATCCTAACATTAGGCTTATGCCTAATCAAGGTAGCCCCATATCTGAACTTGAATATTCCAAAGCAATAGGATGTTTGATGTATGCTATGATCAGCACAAGGCCTGATATCGCTTATGTGGTGGGAAAACTTAGTAGATATACAAGTAACCTGAGCACACATCATTATTGGCATGCAATAAACAAATTATTTAAGTACCTTAAATGAACTATTAATTATAGTTTGTGCTATTCAGGTTTCCCCTTAGTACTTGAAGGGTTTGCTGTCACACCCCGATTTCCACGTGTCTCACCGGTGGGCCCGGTGGGGGATTACCGTGACGATGTTGGCAACAATATAGTCAAACCACACAATTATATAATGCACAGCGGAAGCATAAGATAAATATATAAAGTTCAACCTTTGATTGTAATATCAAAATGTATTACAAGGGTTGGATATATCCACAGTGGATCGTAATTAAATATAAAGTATTGTTCCATTAGATACTGCAATCAAGCTTGCGAGGCTTATCCCGACGCTAGGGAGCTAATACCAGCCAATTACGTTTAGGTAACTGCACTTAATCTTTTTGGGGAAAATACGTCAGTTTACACTGGTAAATACATTCAACTGACACATTTGAAAATGTTTATTAAATTTGATTTGAATGCACAAGGCACAAACTCTTTTATAACTTGGGAAAATTCATAATGATCTTGTGAACGTTTTACATGTTCTTTTATGCGTTCAGTAGCCCGGGTCGTGCCGGGTTAAAGATTTATAGACACACCACGTTTGCGTAAAACCGTAGTATAAAAACCAACGGCTACGTCTTTTAATTTTAATGTCGACACTTTATACCGGGTGTACGCCTACACCGGGATGTCGATGGTCGTGGCCATTTCGTAAAATGATGCCAAGGATATCCGGGACAACGGTCATTAAACCCCCCAAAGGCTTATAAGCAACACAACTGTTTAAATGAGCCAATCATATTTAATCAATTAACCACCTAAGCGATGGAATTATATAATGCTCAATCAAGCGGTATTAGTATACCGTAACCCAAGCCCATATAGGGGAAATAAGTTAAAGTATTTACCTTTGCAAGTATTAATCCTTAATTTAGATCAAGTCACCGATAGCTTTTACTGGGGCTCCTAATCTGGAACGACGGTTTTAATTAACCTCTTAGAATCCTAACGGTCCTTATATTAGCCATAGCTTAAACCGGTTGATTCCGATATATGGATATGGTTAATTCGCACGAAAAGGCGAAAACCGAGAATGGAGTATGATTTGGACCCAACAAGTTTAGTGACTTGTTTTATATGGGTTTATAGTTCATACTCTGGATTTTGGGGTTCAAATAATATAATTTGACCCATATCGGCTATTGCACGAAAACTAGTTTCATGAGCCGTACCGTGTGCGCAAATAGGCGAAACGGTTAACCATAAGAGTCGTACGCTTATTTCCTAAGTCAATATGCCTTAAAAGTATTTTGGTATCAGTAGGATACCTTCCGTAATGCCCGTAACGAGTCTAAGTTAATATTATGCCCCGTAGGGGCTTTTCGGTCATTTTAAAGACTTTAAAAAGGCTTTTCGAGTTCTACAGGAAATCTGAGTTTCCCGAACAGCTTATAAAGCTTAAAATACTTTATTTATTATTTAAAACCAGTAGCAACTGGAATCGGGTCAAAAGACCTTGTAGAACTCCCGTTTTGGCTAAAAAGGGCATATTCGGTATTTACCGAACCGCAGCCATAACCGCAGGTTATGAGCAAGGTAAAAATTATTAAAAATCTTTAAAATTCCCAAAATATTATTTTACCACAGTGGGTAAAAGTTTTGGTGACGAAAACTTGGGTTAGATGGGCGTTATGCTAATTGCGCCGTTAATTACAAAACTTTCTTAAAAGTGCGCCTTTTAGCATAACTCTCATTCTAGGCCTCGGATTGACGTGAAACTTTAAGGACATGCTTATAATTTAATAAGCAAGGTTTTGGTCCATTCACGTGTCCGAAATACTCGTTTTAATTTTAAAAGGCCGTTACGGTCAACTTTTAGGCGAATGACGGAAATACGTAAAGGACTCGGATAACTCATGAACCGACCACAGAGGCGTATACCAACATGTGACCTGGTCCTAAGAGAGTCCTAAGGTATATTTATACCTCACTAAAACGGGTCAGAACTGAAGTCAAAGCAAAAGTCAAACTTATGCGACTTTCGGCTCCGAACCGGTTCAATATAGTAAATGATCGACTCAAACGAGCGCAAACAAGTTTATATACTTAATATTATGTTTTATGATTATCAAAACAGGTTCCATAACTTGTACATTACAGATTATGCTTAAATCGCTAAAATAGCTTTCTGTTGACTTTTTAACCGCACGTTTGACTCGACATTTGACATAGTTAGAGTGGTGATCAGGGGGAACCTTTTTAGAGGTTTAATACCCACATAAATACCAACTCATAACCATTTTTGATTCGTCATAAGACTGAACCATTTGCGAGTTATTGTAATGACAACCGTTAGTTACAACGGTTGTGTTTATAAGCCATAACTATGGAAATGCAAGATCAAATTGATTGTGAACGACTTACAGAAGTGTGTTCTTGCTTATAGAGCAGAAGAGAATGCTTGGGAGCACTTAGAATGATCAGAGAGGTGTTGTTTGAGGTGTGGTAAACATATGCTCATAACCTTGGTATTTATAGCCAATGTCAAGGATGTATGATCATTACAAACACCTACAACAGGTCAGGGGTGATGGGTAGATGTCCCCTAAGTGTTATGGGTCGAGCATAGGGTGCCCATGCCCCATTTGTTGGTTGTTGATCGTTCAAGGCTCTAAAAGTCAAGAAAACTACAACTTTCTGCATCTGGGCATCTAATGCGGCCCGCATGGGAGTTCCCATGCATTTTAATGCGGGTCGCCTAAAGTTCAAATATCAGGCGTGTTATTTAGGAGGCTCGCGGCCCGCTTACACTTAAGCCTAACCTTCACGCGGGTCGCGAGAAGTCTGTTTTTCAGATTTTTAAAATCTTTTGTCATGATTATCAGAATCCGGTAATTAATAACGAAATCTTTCGTAATGATTTACCTGACCTTTCGGTTTTGAAGGGGTAACTTTGCGGTTTGGCCCTCGGTTATTTACCGATAGGGGCCTCGTGTTATTTACCCGCATTATTAAGTCCCCGGTTTGTTTATTAATTATATTGGAAAGCCTTAACTTTCACTGTTGACGTTTTTAACCCTTCTTCTACAAATTCGATCGTATCTTTCTCGTTTCATATCGAAACTTCGCGAAATTCATATATATTATTTTAGTGAGTGTATAATACTGTTACAAAGTCTTTGGAACGTTAAAGGGTCACTCAGAGGTATTATTAAACATGTTGACACAGTTAACCCCTGTAGTTTGTAATCTCTCACTTTCTTCCGCGTTTTGATTTTGTACGATCTATAATTTATTCGTTTGAAGGTTTAGGCATTATTTAGGGATACTATACAGTATATTTACCCTTGTTGACATTTATAACCCTCGAATTTATATACTTTCAAGGTTTGTCAAAATTAGTCCTTTATTTATTATAGATGCCACGTGTAAACAAATGACACGTGTTAACACATCATTGGACACAAAAATTCGAGGTGTTACATTTGCTGATGCAAGTTGGATAAATAATAAGGAAGATCATTCTTCCAAAAGTGGATGGGTATTCTTACTTGGTGGAGGTGCTATCTCAAAGGCCTCAAAGAAACAGACTTGCATCACAAATTCAACAATGGAATTTGAATTTGTAGCCTTAGCAGCAGCTGGTAAAGAAGTTGAATGGCTAAGAAATTTGATCTATGAGATTCCTTTGTGGCCAAAACCGATATCACCTATATCTGTCAGATGTAATAGTGCAGCTACTTTGGCTAAGGCATATAACCAAGTGTATAATGGAAAGTCTAGCCACCTAGGTGTTAGACATAGAATGATTAGAGAATTAATCCTGAATGGAGTGATATTTGTTGACTTTGTAAAATCTGAGTATTATACGGCTGATCATCTAACTAAAGGGTTAGGAAGAGATCTCGTGAACAAATCAGCCAAATGGATGGGTTTAAAGCCCATACTTTAATATCCTATGCCAAGACACTGAATTCCCATCTAATACCACGTTAGATGCTGAATTCAATGTTGAAATTTTTCATAAAGATATTGGAATACAACATTAGAATTATCCCAAGGTTTGTGTTCAGACTGCAAAATAAAGTAGGTTGAAGTATAACTTCTTAATAGTTCTTTGATAAATTGCATTTGCAGGAGCAAGAATAAAGAAACTACCTATAAGAGTATGAAGTTTAGCCGCTTCAAGAAGCTTGGACTTGGCTTTGATATACTCTTTGAAGGATTGGACATAGGTTAGTAATATATATATATATATATATATATATATATATATATATATATATATATATATATATATATATATATATATATATATATATATAGGGTAGGGATCCTAAGAGAAGTCCACCCTATTTGAGAAACTTGAGAAGCAATCTGGACCACACATTTTCCCTAAGCAAAAAATGCAAAAAAAAAAAAGGTGAAAAAAATGCAAATTTTTTTTTTTGGGAAAAATCGCAGCTTTTTCTTTAAGGATTAAATTTTTTATTTTTTTTTATTTTTTTGGGATTTATACATATGTGTATATTGTTAATCTTTTAACTATACATATATGTATATTGACAATTATACATATATGTATATACATGTGTTATAAATCCTAAACCTTATACCATAAACACTAAAGCTAAACCTTAATGCTAAACCCTAAACCCTAAAGCTAAACCCTAATTCTAAACCCTAATGCTAAACCCTAAAGCTAAACCCTAATTCTAAACCCTAAAGCTAAACCCTAATGCTAAACCCTAAAGCTAAAACTAAACCCTAAAGCTAAACCCTTAATGCTAAACCTGATGCAAACCCTAAAGTTAAAGCTAAACCCTAATGCTAAACCCAAAAGCTAAACCCTAATGCTAAACCCTAAATACTATTACTAAACCCTAATGCTAAACCCTAAACCATAAAGCTAAACCCTAAACCTTAATGCTAAACCCTAAATACTAATGCTAAACCCTAAACAACACTTATTTTTCAATTTTAAACATGTATATACATATATGTATAATTGACAATATACATATATGTATAGTTAAAAAGATTAACAATATACACATGTGTATAAATCTAAAAAAAAAAGAATTTTTTTTTTAAAAAAATAAAAAATTAAATTCTTAAAGAAAAACCTGCGATTTTTCCAAAAAAAAAAAAAAATTTGCATTTTTTTTACATCTTTTTGCATTTTTTTGCTTAAGGAAAATGTGTAGTCCAGAATGCTTCTCAAGTTTCTCAAATAGCCTACTACTTCTCACAAGATCCTTATCCTATATATATATATACATATATATATATATATGTATATATATATAAACAAAACCAATCAGCCCAACCCTAACCTCTCACCTTTGCCCCTTTGCGACACCAGTCCAACACCCATCTTCTTTTATTGGGCTCAAGCCCAATTGGCCACCAAAACCCTAGCTCTTGTCCCTTCCTCTCCAAGTTAAACCCCCCCCCCCAAGGCCTCTTTATATAAAGTATGGATGCATGTGTGTGTTGAGTAGTAGCAAAAACAAAACCCTAGCTCTTGTCCCATCCTCTCCAAGTTACAAAGCAAAAACAAAATCCAAGCTCTTGTCCCTTCCTCTCCAAGTTACGGAAGCCAAGAACAACCCGTCCCCCTCTTGCGATCTCCATTCTAGCCGAACACACTCTCTTTCGCATCCCTTTCGTCTCTCGGTTAGTATTCTTGACGTCCTGATATTCGTTTATAGTATTAGATAATTATACATGTTCATCGGTTGCAAAAATCATGCTAACTTGGCTGTGTTTTTATGATGTGTGATGTTGATTGTTGTTATGATGATGAATTATAGTGTTAGGGTTCATAAAAAGATCAAGTGTTTTGCTAAATAATAGTTTTAGGCATGTATGGATAGAGATATCTTGTTTTGTGTTGAGATGCTTAATGGTTTTGATGTTTGAATGTGTTAAATCTAATATACATAACGTACAACCTGCTGTGAATAATGATTACATGTCGCGGGTATGTTAGTTGTTCGGTTGGGAAGATCGGGTAACGAAAACAAGTTCTGTCTGACAGATACAACCGACTTTAATCGGCTGTAACCGGGTCATAACTTAAAGAAGATTGGATTTTCTTGAGTCTATTACGTGCTATTTCAAAATATGCTTCTAATGGCGATGAAATCATGATTTTTGGACGTCGTTTTCTATTTTAAATAAATTGTTTCGTTTCAGCAATTAAAGCTGCGTTTTTCTGCAGACTTTACGTGTTATGTTTTGAGTCATAACTTGATGAATACTTAGAGTTAGACCATGAAATTTATACTGTAGATGCTCTTAAGTGTCCGTGCAAACCCCCAAATAGAATTTCGTCAATTGGATAAATGAGGATTTCTAAATGATTTTTTTCCGTGAGCTGCAGTCAGAAAGTGACGAATTTGATTGCAGCTTAGTAAATGATTTTTTATTAGATTTTGGTTAAGAATTAAAGTCTAATAATTTAATACAAGACCAAATCCTCCGAGTGGCACGTCACATGAAAAGATCGTAATTTTTGCAATCTCGTAAGGGCGGTAAACGGACACCCCAAAACAGCCTATTTTCAGTGAAATGTATTGTGCATGCTCGTAAGTTTATAAAGTGTCAAATCTGCTATTCTTGTTACTCGTACATGTTAAATGATTGTATAAATTGTGTATTGCACGTTGTAGTATATTTTACAAATATGTGCCTAAAAACTACTCGGTAACATAGTTGTGACAACTTGCTTGCATGTTAATTGTTAGATGCGTGTAAGATTTGCGTGAATTACATAAACGACCCCTAATGTTCTTGGTAACCATAATAGGACGTGGTTGACCATAGTAGCTCGCATAACTTAATCTGCCTAGCTAATCTAAGGTGAATTCACACTATCACTAAAAGCATGTATTCCCGGTGGATTGGGAATCTAATATGACGAGGGAACAGAATAATATTAACTGATAATCGTAAATCATGTCTTTAGCGGACTAAACGAAACTATATCAAAAACTCCCCATACGATAATACCGAGTAATCGTCGGGCTGGGCGAGCGGGATATTAGTTTATAGCGTTATTAGGTTAACAAACCTCACACTAGGCCATAGAGGACGGACGCGAACTTTTATGCCTTGGCACTGATCAATGATGATAGACATTGATCTGGGGCAAAACAACTCTATTGTCACAGCATCGGCACCACACAGTTTAGTTGTTTAATGATGGGGTAGCTCCCCATGACATGTTTTATAAACCAGTAATTTAATAACTTATGTTTTTTGGATAAAACGTGTAAAACATTTTAAAACCGCGAACTCGCCAACTTTTTGTTGACATACTACTGCATGCTTTGCAGGTCCTTAGGTGCTGTGCTGGAGTTTGCATGGAGGAGTGTAGTGGCTATCTAGAACCGTTGTTGGGTTCTTATTTAAATAAATTGTGTTTAAACTATTGTTGAGACCTTAGACCTTATGCTTCCACTAGCAACTTAAACTATGTTTTAAAATTTGAATGTTTTGTAACTAATCATATTAGTTATTATGGATTTACTTTGATTATCTTATTTTAAAGTATTCAATATGATTGGTGGCATGATTCTAGTCAGTCGCACGCCTCGCGGTAATACTCCGCAAGTGGAAACTGAGGGTGTGACACATATTACTTTGGAAGAAAGAGGCAAGAGATTGGAGGCTATGGAATTGGTGAACAAACGGGAAGCACAATTGGCAGAAAACCTAAGATTAAAAGCAAGAGCAATCTTGGTGTAACACTTCGTAAAATCACGTCCAATGATGTATTGACACGTGTAAATAACCCTAATAAGGTCAAACGTTGAATTTAAGGGACTAATTTTTCGAAAAATCGAAAAACTTTTAGTGCGAAAGGACTAAAAGTGTCAACATTCTTAGTATAAGCATTCGAATGACGATACACGGTGTTCCTATTCACATATGAGCCACTTGTTGATCATGAGTAGCCGTTTGCGTAATTAATTGAAAGTTTGCGCGATGAAGGGTTAAAAGCGTCAACATGTTAACTCTTACCTCTGAGTGACCTTTTAACAAATCGGGAACTTCATGATATTTGATTATACTCCCGGGAATGCCAATTATTGGCCGTCTTAGGTTTTCATGCCTTTAAGTGACGTTACGCGCAACTTTGCAAGTTTAAGGGGTTAAAAGCGTCGATATGTTTAATTATACCTCTGAATGACCTTTTTACGAACACAAAGCATCGTGATGTTTAATAATACTCTCATGAATGCCTAATATGGATTAGATAAGGCTTCGATGCTATTAAACGATGATATGCGCAAGTTTGCGCATTAGAGGGACTATTTGTGTCAAACTGCAAAAGTCTGCCGATTCGTATGGTATCGAACCTTTCAGAATATGATCATAAGATAAACATGCCCTAAATATACTTTACATAGCTTAGAAATAGGCTTAGAGGTGTTTGGTGCGCAAAAATAAACTTATTTGATCAATAGGGACAAAAAGCGTCAAAAAATGCATAAGTTTGCATTTTCGTGCATATCTTACGTTCTGAATATATCCGGACATCCAAAAATTTATGTACTCACTAAAATATTTTATTTTAGTGTTTGGCATGATAAAATTCCATTCGTCGTGTAATTTGGATCGTTTTTCGCATCCGTTCGTGTTTCGTCGTAATTAGCCGAACTACGCAACCGTACAACCAAACGAACCGACATCCGACATAGATTTGAGCATGTTTTATGTTCCCTATGTTTAGACATCATTTTAGAGCCTTGAAAATGGCTTAACGGGCCTTAACCGTGTCAAAAAGGGCCTTACAAGCTTACAGGGACTAAAACTGTAACTTCTGAAAGTTATTGCTGATCTGAGCAGAGATGGCGGGCCGCGTAAGATGGGGACTCAGCCTACGTGGGGCGCGAGAGTCCCCCAGACCTGCAAAAATCAGTTTTCTTCAATCAGCTTCTGGTTTCAGGTTTTTGCACTTGGTTTCTTCAATCTATGGGCTTGTTTTAGGCACCCATAGTATTGAAAAACAGTGGGAGATACTTGTACGAACCAGATTGAAGCTTGTTTATCTAGGAATGATTTTAACGGTCTTTGAGAAATCTATAAATACCCACCCCCACTTTCATTTCAACTCACCTTTCATTCAAATCTGCTCTTGCTCTCATTCTAGGAGGATCCTGATCAACTTGGGAACCTCCTTCAGTCCTAAGGACCACTAGTAAGTGTTCCTTTCGTGCTTAGTTAAATTGTTTGGCTCTTAAAGCCGAAAACTCAAGCGTTTGCGATAAACACTTTGACTTTTAAACGATCGAGCCATTGTTCGCAACGAACATGGCTACGTGATCGTAATTAGTTAGGTATTAAACCCTCAAAAGGGCACTTCCTAATTACCATGTTTGCTTAGTTAATTGTCGGGTCAAAGTAATTAAAATAAAAGTCAAACGAGTCGGTTTTTAAACAAAATCCATAACTAATGATGTAAAGGCAATAAAATCAGTTTTGTCACTTTAATAACTTGGTAAATATTAATTGAACATGTCTAGGCATGTTCAACCCGACAATTCCGAGTTTAGGCTCGGTTCGGAACAGAAAGTCGTAAAAGTAGACTTTTTCTTTGACTTTCAGTTCTGACCCGATTTAGGTTAGTTTAGTTATACCTTAGGATTCCTTTAGGACCATATTATATGTTAGTATAACCCTCTGAGGTTATACAACATGGTTCCATAGAAATCCTAGTTCATTGCATGTTTCCGGTAAATGCTTAAAAGTTGACCATTATGCCTTTTCGATGTTAAAACGAGATTTTTGAAAATGTGAGAGGACAAAAACCTTTATTACTGATTTATAAACATGTCCTAAAAATTTGACATCAGTTTGAGGTCTAAGTTAGGAGTTATGCTCAATATCGTAAATTGAAGCCTTTTTATTAATTAAACGGCATTTTTGGCATAAAACCTATTTAAACCCAAATTTTGACACCAAACTTTCTACCCACTGTTAAGATATAATATTTATGGGATTTTTGGAAATTTTTGTTAAATTTTAAACTGACCATAACATAGAGTTCTTGCATAGACTCGGTAATTGATGATAACGCCCTTTTCACTAATAAAATGAGTTTTACACATCCTTTACATCAAACCTTTTTCTACTGATTTTATATATTAAATAAGTTATTTTAAACAGTAAAGGCTAATCAAAATCTTAGATTTCCTTAATCAACCCGAATATCGTCAAATACCGACTTTTATGCGATTTAGGCACATAGTATGCTTTAAAACCATATTTGGCACCTAAGGCTTGTTACCTACTGATGTTATGAATAAATTTTTATACTTAAATAGTAAGTAAAAGTCTTAAACTCATAATTCCAAATTTGACCCTTAAAACATATGTGAAATGACCAAAATGCCCTTTTGGTGCATAGTTTGGTCATAAAAGATAAATTTCACATATATATGATATCTTACTGATATAACTTACAAAAATAAATATTTTTACTGATCATTTTAGACCAGAACCTCAGATTGTTATTTAACCTCTTTTATAATCTTTAAAATGACCAAAATACCCCTACGGTGCTTAAATTGATTTTAAATTCATTTTGGGCATAATGGAAGGTATCCTACTGATATCACAACATATTAAAAGCATATTAACTTGTAGAACTTTCTCATAACTCATTTGGTTACCCGTTATGCATTTTTCGCGTTCGGTACGGTTTATATAACTAGTTTGCATAAATTAACCGAAACGGGTTAAACCTTATTATTTTTACTTCAAAATCCAGAATGTGTTTAGTTTTCCCATATTATAAAAGTCTTCGTACTTGTCGAGTCTAATTCACATTCTAATCTAGTCTTCGCTTAATCTTGCGTTTCGAACCGTAAACCTTTCCTTAAAACTAACCGGTCTAAGTTACAACTTAAATAAGACCCGTTAGGAATCTAATAGGTTAATAAACCTTCGTTCCAGATTGAGAGCCCCAGTAGAGGTACTTGTGCTTGCTGATTTGAATATACGGATGAGAATAAAATTACATTTTAGCTCAGGTAAATACTTTTAACTTATTTTCCCTATACGGGCTTGGGGTACGGTATTATAATAATACCGCTTGGTCGGGTATTGAATATTTAATCGATTAGTGGTTAAATTATTAAGGTAACCCGTTTTAATCTGTCTTGTTTGAAACAAAGCCTTTGGGGGTTAATGACCATGTCCCGGATATCCTTGGCATCATTTATTAAGAAATGACCACGTCTTAAGCACGGGGTGTAGGCATACACCTGACGGTTGCATAGGAAAATCGGTATCTCACTCTCTTTTGGGCCTGTACTTGTGGTGTGTCTATTAATCTTGACTCGGTTTCTATATCGGGCCCTGAATGTATAACGAACATATAAATCTGTATACATGATTATTTTTATATAATTGTCCCAAGTTATAAAAGGATATTTGTGCCTTGTGCATTTAAATCAATTTTCATAAATGTTTTCAAAAGAGTCAGTTAATTGTATTTACCAGTGTAAACTGACGTATTTTCCAAAAAGATTAAGTGACAGGTACTGTACGTAATTGGCTGGGAGCTCAGGGCGTTAATAAGGAATCTTGCAAGTTCTAAACGTCTAAAGTCTGTTGAACAGTGTTTATTTTTTTTTCTGTTTTAAAGATCCGCCTGTGGATCCATATACAACCGTTGTGTAATACTTTATTATACTTTCGCATCGGTTTGTATTATTATTACTTTAGACTTTTGCTGTGCGTTGAACTGTGATTATTTGACTTTGATGATATCAACTACGTCACGATACTCCCCACCGGGCCCACCGGTAATACGTGGAAATATCAAGGTGTGACAGGTTGGCATCAGAGCCAACATTGAGTGAATTAAACACTAGCCTTTTGTGTTTAATCTCAATGACACAGTAGCACATTCCTTGACTTCCGAGTCTAGACATGAACTAGGAATGATCTCATCCCTGTTATATGTATACTTTGTTTTCGATATTTGTGTACTTCAGGAACATGTCGCCGAGCAAAGCTGCCATTGGTGGAAGCTCTCCAAATCCAAAGTTTAAGAATGTAAAGCTTCGTACTACAGCTCGAATTAGCATACGACCAGTATGGAGAAAGGACCTTTTGAACCCATTAACTATATTTCAAATTCTATACCTATGGACCCAAAGGACCCATATTTCTTACCTCCAAGTCTTGGAATCCCAAACTTGGATTATACCTGTCCTGACCTTATTCATGGTCCGTATTATTCATTAACCATAGAATCCTTGGATTCCACTTTTGCAAAGATTCCTAATATAGAAGATTTGGACTACCCATAAAAACCTTCAGTATCCGTACCACACACAGAGAACCAAGGAGAAAATTTCCAGAAATAAAGTGAAGAAGAAACTCTTTTTTTTTTCATTTCATTTCTTTATTAGTCCTTATAAGGACATATTTATCTTTTAGTCCCTATGTGGACAAATTCCTGTTTAAAAGTCTCGTTTAGGGCATCTATGTATTTTTTTTCCATTTAATGGAATGTTTTAATTTAAAGTTTCATTTGTCCTTATATATATGAATATAACATATAAAATAAATCAAAATATCATTCCTTTTTGCAATTGATCTGCCATTGAATATTGAAAGAAAATCTTGAAGGTATAACCTAGCCTATATGTCATTTAGACATGGCCTAGATGGTAAAACCTTTTTAAGATTTAAACCCTTGTTAACATCTGAAAACATGTTAGCACTCTTGGCAAATGTGATTCGATAAAATCACACAAGTCATCCTTATATTGGATTCTTCCAATTTCTTATCTAGCCTAGGGATTTAGAAATCATGGCTCAAATCATCAGATAAGAGATAAGATGATCATATCATAAACATCCCTTAGTGATGAAATGCCCACGGGCTATATCTATTGTCCTAAAAGACAAAAGACAGTTGTAGTCTTTGACTTTCTGTCAAGAAAGGTAATGAACTGTGTTCAAACCTTAATGCCTCGATCCTATAAGGTCATGGCTTATAAATTCAAAACTGTCCTCGTGACAAGGCCTTTTGTGCCATTTCAATATCCTTAATAGTTTATAACTGGGATAAAATATAATAAAAATTTAAATAAATTAAATTAACCAATGTGGCTTAAAATTTCCATGGTTAATGAATTGCCATAAATGATTGTTCCATAATAGACTTCTGAATAAATCATTGTCAATATTTATGTAGCAATCAAGCTACATGGCTAGATCAGATGAGGTTAACAGCCACCCGAGGGAGAATAATGATACTACTAGAGTTAATATAGCTGGTGCAAAACTGCAGGCATTAATAGATAATGCCGTTACTCGAGCTCTTGACAAACAGTATAATGAATCAAGTGGTACACGCACCAAGACCCAGTCTGTACCTCATACAAAACCACCTTCCCAAACGCATGTATCTCATAAGAACGATTCTCATCACTCATCGAATCAGAGGAGTGTTCCGTCTAGACAGGTTGTGCTTAATCAAGAGCCACGTGTTAAAACCTGTTCATATAAATATTTTGTCTCCTGCAAGCCTAGAGACTTCACAGGAAAAAAGGGAGCCATCGATTGCATGACGTGGCTCGATGAGATGGACACCGTTGTTGATATTAGTGGATGTGCAGAGCAAGACATTGTGAAGTTTGTTTCACAATCTTTTAAAGGAGAAGCTCTAGCTTGGTGGAGGTCACTAATCCAAGCTACAGGGAAGATCCCGTTGTACAACTTGACTTGGGATCAGTTTGTTGCTCTTATCAAAGAAAATTTCTGTCCTCAACATGAAGTTGAGAAAATTGAGACCGATTTCTTGACATTGGTTATGAAGAACTTAGATTGTCAGGCATATCTTACAAGTTTCAATACCATGTCTTGATTGGTTCCTGATGTGCGTTAGGTGTAATATATTTTTAGATGTTTATTTAAGCCCTTTTTACACTTTTAGCCAAGTTTTAAATTTATAAAACACGATATTCACTAACACTAAACACACATATGGGCAAGTGCACCCATCGTGGACGTAGTATAGTGTTGGTAAGATACCGAGGTCGTCCAAGGACACAAGAGCTTTTAATACCGGTTTATCCTCAACGTCTAATCAAATCAAAAAGTTAGAAAATTGTTTTAAACTAAGAAAAATAAAAACTAACTAAATGCTGAAAAAGAAAATAAAATAAAAACAGATAGACAAGATGAATCACTTGGATCCGACACGTGTATTAGTATAACCTTTGATTATTTTCGCACTTTTGCACTTATTTAAGAGATTATCTTAGTTATTGTAGTAGGCCCCTCTTTTGAAGGCGACGTTACCCTCAACCCAGTAGTTTGAGTCAGCAAGGATACAATCCTAAAGGGTCGGATTATTGGAAGATAATGAATTAAGTTATTAATGCAAATTATGGTAGGCCCCGCTTTTGGCGGTGACGTTACCCTCGGCTAAGTAGTCTGAGTCAGCAGGGATACAGTCCTAAATAGCCGGGTTATAGTATTAATAGTAGTTAGCTTATGAGGGGGTCAAAGAGTTTGGATCCCCGCCATCCAATGCCTATGGGCATTGAAGGAGATCCTACTAAATTTGACCCAGGTCCCAAGCAGGACCTCTAAACGCTGAACAAGGGCAAGACCCTTACCAAACCGTTCCCTTAACCCCCGACCAGGTAGCCAACATACCTCCATATAGACCGTGGAGATATGAATGGTGAAAATCTTTTATTTTATATAGACAGTAAAATAACGCCAAGACACCACGGACAAACGATAAGGAAAGATCACCTTCAACATAAGTAACTAGTTATTAAAGTCATTAATACAAAACCAAATAAAAAGTGCAAAAGATTAAAAATAAAAAGTATTATACTAAACACTTGTCTTCACCAAGTGATGTAAGAGACTTAGGCAAACATGGCCTTGATTGTCAAGAACTCTTACGATCAATCTTGGATCCCGAGACGACTCACACACTCTACGATGGACAATGGATGATGGTGGTGGATGATGGTGTTATGGTGGTGATGGGTGGTGGATGAAGTGTGAGAGAGGTGGTGTGCCAAGGGATGAGAGAGAATGAAACCAAGCTCCTCTATTTATAGGCTGAACAGAACGCTGGACACGGCCCCGTGTCCGCTGGACACGGCCCCGTGCCCGTCTGACATTCTCTCTCTTCATTAATTGTAATTGCGAATTACAATTAATGCGCCTGCTGTACTTTCAACACGCCCCCGTGCCCGCTGGGCACGGCCCCGTGGTGAGCAATGGAAGCTTCTACTGATTTGTCTTTTCTGCTGCTTCCTGGGCACGCCCCCGTGTTCACTGGACACGGGGCGTGTTCAGACTCTGTTCTCTTCTCTTTGTCTTGGGAGGTGCCGTTGAGGGTCCGGGCAGTTTACTTTTGTTCCTTTTCTTGTATTTATGGTAGAATTAGTGGTCTTTTTGCTTCTTTTGTGATTTTGAGCTCATTTCATCCTGAAAATTCAAAAGGAAGACAAAAACACTCTTTTTCCAATATTAGTACTTAAAAAGGGTTAGTTTTATGCCTTAATTGATGTGTTTTATATGTTGCATTTTACACACATCAAATACCCCCACACTTGAACTTTTGCTTGTCCTCAAGCAAAACTCTTTTTATGTGGCTTACACTCCCAAATGGAATAGGTAGAAGAGAAGTTTTTTTTTTTTTTTTTTTTTTTTTTTTTTAACTTGTCCTAGAGTGTCGGGAATCCAAGGTTTGTATAGGTTCTATTTTTATTTTATTTACAATCTTATTCGTCATGGTTTATTTTGAACTTTTCATAAGATAAACTACTTATTTGGGCATAGCATGCCTTATTAAAATTCCATTTATATACAAGTTCACATACCTCACGGGAGATCACTCAATCACTCGGCCGAAGGTGTATTTTTAAGTGAATCGCTCGAGAGCGGCACGGATTTACATTCTCCATATGCTTGCCAAGCGATCAATCCTCCTCCTTTTTAACTTTTTACCTTTGTAAATATCAAGAGGTCTTTTGGGGTGAAGGCTTGGGTTTAAAGGTGGGTGGCTGGTTAGTGGTTAGTAAAAAAAACGAAAATCGTAACAAGTGTCGGTTTTCGTGAAATACCTTATTTTTGGTGACATTTATTTTTGAAGTATTTCTCCAAACAAGCTTTTTGTAGCTTATGTTTGTTTTTGACTTCATTTTTTTTTTTTTTTTGTCACGTAAAGGGTATGTTTATGAAAAACCGAGTTTGTTACTAAAATAAAGGTGAAAAAATGAAAAAGGTTTTTGGTGGGTAAAAAAAAATTGTTTTGGGGGTAATGAAATGAAAGGTTTAGGCTCAAAGGGGTTTTCTAGGGGGATTTTGGGTAGGTAAAAAAAATTGAAAAATAATGGTTTTGAAAGAAAAATAGTTAGTCTTAATGCCTCCATCATTTACTTACTTGGGTTTAAGTTGGTAAGGACCGGGAATGTATCGTCGTGGCAAGTTCTAGATTTGTAAAGACCGAGCGGCTATTCACACAAGAAACGAAAAATGAGCATTTAATCTAAATATGTGTATTTTTATGCTCAATAAAGGCTCAAAACTCACTTTTTGTGGGAATGGGTTTTTAATGTGACCAAGCATATATAATCGAATTTTAGCTAGACTTGTTATACCGTTTCATAATTTTCTTATGTTAGTTCTTTTTATCACGACGCTATCGGTTGTAAGTTTGTAAAAATATAACCCTTTTATAACTTGTTATTCCCAACTTAAACTAAGACAAGTAAATAAAATAAAAAATGAAAAAGTTTTTTGAAAAAATTTGGGGTGTTTAGCGGTTCCAATAGAGTTTTGTGTAAGGCTTGTTTTAGGATTTTGCAAAATTCCAAGGTTTTAGGATCCCCCCCACACTTAAATTACACATTGTCCTCAATGTGTCCAAAAATAAAGTTTTTGGTTGATTAGAATATGTAAAAGTGTGTTTAAAAACAAAGATTTGTGTTACTGGCACTCTGGACACGGCCCCGTGTTGACCGGGCACGGCCCCGTGGTCAAGTGCCAGTAACAAAAATTATAGAAGTGAAACAGAAGCCTGGGCACGGGGGCGTGTCCGCTGAACACGGCCCGTGTCCAGTTACCTGAACTGGGTGATTTCCTGCAGGGGGCTCAGCACGGGGCCGTGTTGGTTGGGCACGGCCCGTGTGGAGCCTTCTGTTATGGAGATTTTTTTGTCGGTTTGTTCTGTTCTTCTGCATGGTTCCATTTTTTCTCGTTCCCTTTTTCATCCATTACCACCATGAGTGTGATTTATTCTGCAAAAAAGATTAAACTAAACTAAGGATAGGTCCGCGGAATGCCTCCGTGGTGCGCCACGTTTATAAGGGTCCTTGGCTAGACCCAATTCCCGGTCACACGTCTTTTGATTGGGGTGCCTTGCCTCCCAAGTTACACCGTCGGAGAGCGGCATCCAAGCTTGAATCGATAACCTTCATGTAGTGGATCGGGTCGTCATCCTCTATTCTTTTCCCAACTCCGAATTTTACCTCATCGTCCCTATATCTCAAAGTTAGTGTCCCGTCATTCATGTCCACTACTGCTTGTGCGGTGGCAAGGAAAGGCCTCCCTAGAATAAGAGGGACCTCGGTGTCTTCCTCCATGTCGAGTATGACAAAGTCAACAGGATAAACGAATCTGCTTACCCTTACCAAGACATTCTCGATGACACCTTGCGGGAATTTGACCGATCGATCCGCGAGTTGTATGCTTATTTTTGTGGGGCTTGTGGTTCCCAAGCCAAGCCTTTTGAACATTGAAGAGGGCATGAGGTTAATGCTAGCCCCTAAGTCGGCCAAGGCATTGCGAACGGGAGATTCCCCTATTGAGCACGGAATCGTGAAACTTCCGGGATCGATCTTTTTTTGGGGTAGTTTATTGAGTACGAGGGCAGAGCATTCTTCGCCTAAATTAACTAATTGCAAATTTTCAATTTTCTTTTTATGTGTAAGGAAGTCCCTCATAAATTTAGAGTATTTGGGCATTTGGGTTAGGACTTCGATAAAAGGAATATTGACATGCAATTGTTTTAGCAAACTTTCGAATTTTGCGAATTGCTCGTTGGTTTTCTGACGAATTAACCTACCGGGGTACGGAACTCGAGGAGCCTTGGTAGGCTCTGTTGATGGGGGAGGGTCCTTCTCCTGCAGATTTGTTGGCGTTGATTTTTCCGCGGCTGGAGGTACTTCTGCAGGCCCTACGGTCCGGTTTCGTAGCGTGATGAGGTGAACTTGCGCCTTCGGGTTGGTTTCGGTATTGCTGGGTAATGCGCCTTGTGGTCTTTCGGAAAAATTTTGAGCTAGCTGACTTATTTGTTTTTCTATGTTTTGAATGCTAGCCTGTTGATTCCTAAAGTTTGATTCTAATTGTAGGAATCTTTCCGAATTTTTCTTGTCAGTGTCAGAGACGAGGCGAGATATAGTATCTTCGAGCCTTTCTCTTCCACTTTGTTGTTGAGTGAAATTTTGTGACTCATTTCTTGATTGCTGAAAGTTTGTTCGTTGTGGTTGTTGGTTACTACTATTGCCGGGCTCCCTCCAACCAAGGTTTGGGTGGTTTCGCCATCCTTGGTTGAAGGTCCCCGTTGGAGGACCCGACGGCCTAGGTCTATTATCAATGTAGTTTACCATTTCTTGTTGATCGTCCGTTTCTTTCATGCAACTCCAATTTTCATGTGACCCACCACACCCCTCACAAGCCATAACCGAGACTGTTTTTGTCATTTCTAATTTTTTTATTTTTGAAGAAAGGGCCTCGATTTGGGCTTGTAAAGAGGTGCTTTCGTCTACCTTATGGGCGCCCGGGGCGATAGTTTTATTTCCCCGGGGAGTGTGCCATTGAAAATTGGTTTGAGCAATTTCCTCAATTTGATTATATATTTCGTGTGGGCGTCGATTACCTAAAAGTCCCCCGGAGCTAGAATCAAGTGTCTGCCTAGTATGTGGCAACAACCCATTGTAGAAAGTGGATACTTGTTGCCATATTGCGAGGCCGTGATGGGGACATTTGCGTAATAGCTCCTTGAACCTTTCCCAAGTTTCATATAAGGATTCCCCGTCCTCTTGTGAGTATGTGTTAATTTCAGCCATTAATTTAGCAGTTTTAGAAGGAGGGAAATACTTATATAGAAATTTTTGGGCTAGTTCATCCCAGGTGTTTACCGATCCAGCTGGGAGGGTGTTGAGCCAAGCTTTCGCTCGGTCTTTTAGTGAGAATGGAAACATACGAAGGCGGATGGCGTCGTTTGATGCTCCATTGATCCGAAATGTATCACATATTTCTAAGAAATTAGTTATATGTAGATGGGGATCCTCGTCCGCGAGCCCGTGAAAGGTTGCGGAGTTTTGGAGCATTTGTATCAAGTGCGGTCGAAGTTCGAAGTTATTGGCTTCGACATTCGGGGCATTGATAGCGGCGCCGAGATTACCTACGGTGGGCCGTAAGTAATCCATGAGGGTACGTTGGTCCGCCATTGGGGGTGGGTCACCCGAAACCTTCTCTTGGTTTTTGGCTTTTAACCTTTTTCTGAGAAAGCGTTCGGGTTCTTCTAATGGTTCCTTTATGTCTTTATTGGAACTGGAGCTCATACACTACGCGAGGTTGGCGTCGGGTTCCAAGTCCTGCAATAAAAACAGAAAAGAATGTTGGTCAGAAGGTTCACCACGGCCCCGTGTCGAGCGAACACGGCCCCGTGGTCGGAGTTACAGTGGTTGTTTTTTCAGATCCCAGTTACTGGAAGTTGGACACGACCCCGTGTTGCACCGACACGGCCCCGTGGTCAGCCTTCTGTTAACTTGAAAAACAAAAACTGCCAGTAACGTTGCTGAGCACGGCCCGTGTCCGACCAGGCACGGCCCGTGTGGAGCTCTGCAGAAGCTGAAAAATCTAAAAAAAAAATCCTAAAAAAAATTAAAGAAAAATAAAAAAAAATGATTAGGCCGTTGATTCCTAACTTTCTTAAAATCCTTGTGTCCCCGGCAGCGGCGCCAAAAACTTGATGTGCGTTAGGTGTAATATATTTTTAGATGTTTATTTAAGCCTTTTTTACACTTTTAGCCAAGTTTTAAATTTATAAAACACGATATTCACTAACACTAAACACACATATGGGCAAGTGCACCCATCGTGGACGTAGTATAGTGTTGGTAAGATACCGAGGTCGTCCAAGGACACAAGAGCTTTTAATACCGGTTTATCCTCAACGTCTAATCAAATCAAAAAGTTAGAAAATTGTTTTAAACTAAGAAAAATAAAAACTAACTAAATGCTGAAAAAGAAAATAAAATAAAAACAGATAGACAAGATGAATCACTTGGATCCGACACGTGTATTAGTATAACCTTTGATTATTTTCGCACTTTTGCACTTATTTAAGAGATTATCTTAGTTATTGTAGTAGGCCCCTCTTTTGAAGGCGACGTTACCCTCAACCCAGTAGTTTGAGTCAGCAAGGATACAATCCTAAAGGGTCGGAT
This sequence comes from Helianthus annuus, assembly GCF_002127325.2. Taxonomy (NCBI): domain Eukaryota; kingdom Viridiplantae; phylum Streptophyta; class Magnoliopsida; order Asterales; family Asteraceae; genus Helianthus; species Helianthus annuus. The sequence continues at coordinate 83,315,430 of NC_035438.2, forward strand.
TATTGGAAGATAATGAATTAAGTTATTAATGCAAATTATGGTAGGCCCCGCTTTTGGCGGTGACGTTACCCTCGGCTAAGTAGTCTGAGTCAGCAGGGATACAGTCCTAAATAGCCGGGTTATAGTATTAATAGTAGTTAGCTTATGAGGGGGTCAAAGAGTTTGGATCCCCGCCATCCAATGCCTATGGGCATTGAAGGAGATCCTACTAAATTTGACCCAGGTCCCAAGCAGGACCTCTAAACGCTGAACAAGGGCAAGACCCTTACCAAACCGTTCCCTTAACCCCCGACCAGGTAGCCAACATACCTCCATATAGACCGTGGAGATATGAATGGTGAAAATCTTTTATTTTATATAGACAGTAAAATAACGCCAAGACACCACGGACAAACGATAAGGAAAGATCACCTTCAACATAAGTAACTAGTTATTAAAGTCATTAATACAAAACCAAATAAAAAGTGCAAAAGATTAAAAATAAAAAGTATTATACTAAACACTTGTCTTCACCAAGTGATGTAAGAGACTTAGGCAAACATGGCCTTGATTGTCAAGAACTCTTACGATCAATCTTGGATCCCGAGACGACTCACACACTCTACGATGGACAATGGATGATGGTGGTGGATGATGGTGTTATGGTGGTGATGGGTGGTGGATGAAGTGTGAGAGAGGTGGTGTGCCAAGGGATGAGAGAGAATGAAACCAAGCTCCTCTATTTATAGGCTGAACAGAACGCTGGACACGGCCCCGTGTCCGCTGGACACGGCCCCGTGCCCGTCTGACATTCTCTCTCTTCATTAATTGTAATTGCGAATTACAATTAATGCGCCTGCTGTACTTTCAACACGCCCCCGTGCCCGCTGGGCACGGCCCCGTGGTGAGCAATGGAAGCTTCTACTGATTTGTCTTTTCTGCTGCTTCCTGGGCACGCCCCCGTGTTCACTGGACACGGGGCGTGTTCAGACTCTGTTCTCTTCTCTTTGTCTTGGGAGGTGCCGTTGAGGGTCCGGGCAGTTTACTTTTGTTCCTTTTCTTGTATTTATGGTAGAATTAGTGGTCTTTTTGCTTCTTTTGTGATTTTGAGCTCATTTCATCCTGAAAATTCAAAAGGAAGACAAAAACACTCTTTTTCCAACATTAGTACTTAAAAAGGGTTAGTTTTATGCCTTAATTGATGTGTTTTATATGTTGCATTTTACACACATCAGTTCCTTACTTGATCACACCGGAACCGAAGCGTATAGCTCGTTTTATTGTGGGTCTAGCCCCAGAAATCAAGGCAAGTGTGAAAGCATCAAGACCTACCACGTTCAGGTCAGCGGCAGATTTTTCACTATCTCTCACACTTGATGTGGTCCGAAACAAGGCCGCCAAAGCTTCTGATGATGGAAAGCGTAAAAGGGAGGATGAGAATTCTCATCGCTCCGATAAGAAGAAAAAGGGGAACTCTAATCATAAGAAGAGTTCCAGGTTTAAGAAGGACAACCAGCAGCCGGGTGAAAAGACCAGGTGCAAAACCTGTAGGAAATACCACCTCGGGAAATGTAGATTTGAATCTCAGCCTCTACCTTGTGGGATCTGCAAGTCTAAGGAACATAAAACCTTGGATTGCAAGAAGTTGAAAGATGCAACCTGTTATGGTTGCAACGAGAAGGGGCATATCAAGACTAATTGCCCTAAGAATCAGAATAAGCCTGAAGAGGCCAAGAAAACAAACGCGTGAGTCTTCCAGATGAACACCCAGGAGGCAATACAGAAAGATAACATCATCACAGGTACCTTTCCTTATCAATGATGTTTATGCGGGAAGTTGTTTGATTCTGGCTGTCACACCCCGATTTCCACGTGTCTCACCGGTGGGCCTGGTGGGGGATTATCGTGACGTAGTTGGCAACATTATAGTCAAACCACACAATATATGAATGCACAGCGGAAGCATAAAGATAATTATAATTCAACCATTGATTGTAATATCGAATGTATCACAATTAGTCGAATGGTATCCACAGGGGATCAAAATAATAAAAAGTATTGTTCAATAGACAAGGCATCAAAAGCTTGCGAGACTCTTTAAGATGCTAAGGAGCTATAGCCAGCCGATTACGTTTAGCACCTGCATTTAATCTTTTTGGGAAAATACGTCAGTTTACACTGGTAAATACATTCAACCGACACTTTTGTAAAATGTTTATTAAAATTGATTTGAATGCACAAGGCACAAACTCTTTTATAACTTGGGATAATTTATAATTAAATCTTGTAAAGAATTACATGTTACTATGCGTTCGGTCGCCCGAGTCGTGTCGGGTTAAAGTTTAATAGACACGCCACATAGTGTAAAACCGTGGCGGGTAACCAACGGCTACACTTTTATAGTTATGGACATAATGCCGGGTGTACGCCTACACCGGGATGTCAAGGTCGTGGCCATTCATAAATGCTGCCAAGGATATCCGGGACATGGTCATTAAGCCCCCAAAGGCGTTAAGCCAACAAAACGGTTTTTTAACGGGTCACATTGATAATACCCAACTACTAATGAGTTGGGGTCAATTGCCCGACCATGCGGTATTTTAGATACCGTAACCCAAGCCCGTATAACGGAAAATAAGTTAAAAAAGTATTTACCTTTGCAAGTATAATCCTTAATTGAATAAATCACAGATAGCTTTTACTGGTCTCCTATTCTGGAACGAAGGTTTTAAAATAACCTATTAGAATCCTAACGGGTCTTTATATTTGCCGTAGCTTAGACCGGTCAGTTTCAAAGTATAATTACGGTTTAATCGCGAGAAAGGCGAAAACCGTGAATGGAGTGTGATTTTGACCCAACAAGTTTGAAGACTTGTTTTATATGGGTATAATAATCATACTCTGGATTTTGGGGTCCAAACAATATGGTTTGACCCGTTTCGGCTAATTTATGTAAACAAGTTACATAAGCCGAACCGTGTGCGCAAAAGGCGCAACGGATAACCGAAAGAGTCCTACACTGTTTTCCTAAGTCAACATGCCTTAAAGAGGTTGTGGTATCAGTAGGATACCTTCCATAATGCCCGTAACGAGTTTAAGTTGTTATTATGCCCCGTAGGGGTATTTCGGTCTTTTTAAAGATTATAAAAGAGGTTTTAGAGTTCTACAGGTAATCTGAGTTTCCCGAACAGTTTATAAAGTCTAAAATACTTTATTTATTAATTAAAATCGGTAGCAACTGGAATCGGGTCAAAAGACCTTGTAGAACTCAAGTTATGGCCGTAAATGGCATATTCGGTATTTACCGAACCGTTGCCATAACCGCAGGTTATGAGTAGGTTAAAAATAATTAAAAATCTTTAAAAATCCCAAGATATTATTTTACAACAGTGAGTAAAAGGTTTGGTGTCGAAATCCGGGTTTAGATAGGCATTATGCTAATTGCGCTATTTAATTACTAAAGTTTCTCAATTTGCGCTATTTAGCATAACTCATATTCTGGACCTCGGATTGACGTGAAATTTTAGGGACATGCTTAGAAATCAGTAACCAAGGTCATGATCCTTTCACGTGTCCGAAATTCTCGTTTTAAATTAAAAAGGGCGTTACGGTCAACTTTTAAGCATTTAACGGAAATGTGTAAAAGACTCGGACAAACAACGAACCGGCCACAGAGGTTTATACCTTCATGTAACCTGGTCCTAAGAGAGTCCTAAGGCATATCTATTTCAAACTTTAACGGGTCAGAACTGAAGTCAATGCAAAAGTCAAACTTTTGCGACTTTCGGCTCCGAACCGGGTCAAAACAATAAATGGTCGGATCAAACAAGCTTAGACTAGTTTATATACTTATTATCATGTTGTATGAATGTTCAAACAGGTTACATATCATCTACATTACAGATTATGCAAGAAATCGCAAAATGACATTTCTGTTGACTTTTTCTAAGCACGTTTGTCACACCCCCAAACTCCACCTGCGGAGTACCATCCGCTTGAGGGCGTGACTGACCAGGATCCAGCCACCAATTATACTGAATAATTGAATTAATAACCAAAGTAATACTCACTAACCATACGATTAGCAAATGTCATGTTTCGAGCTTAAAGTTTTAAGTTCAAATAGTAGTAAGTAGCGGAAGCATAAGCAAAACAGTTTTAAACAAGGTTCATAGTTCATGTTTATTTAGCACCCAACACAGGGGGTAGACGAACACTACACATCCCCAAGCAGCAAGCTCCCCAGTCACTGGTTACCTGCAAAGCATGCCGTAAGGTGTCAACAATAATGTTGAGCGAGTTCACTAGTTGTCCAGTTTTAATTACCAAAAACTTGTTTCACCAGTTAATTTATCCGTTTATACATGCCATGGGGAGCTACCCCAAAAGTTAGCGACTAAACTGTTTTTCCAATACCGAACACTAGGTAACCGTTGCGTTTCCGCAGGATGCCCCGATGTCAATGTTCTATCATCATTGACGGATGCCTGAGTACATTAGTTCACGACCGATCCCATACACGGGCACGGTGTGAGGCTGGTAAAACCTAAATAGCGCTATCAACTAATAACCCGTTCGCCTGGCCCCGGCGACTAATCGGTATTATGTAGTAGGGACTTGAGTGATAGAGTTTCGTTTAGTGCCGTTTGTTGCAATCCGTATAAACAGTAATTAACTAAAGGTTCCCAATAACAAGGGAAGAAAAGTAAGTCGTATCCCTCATAAGGGGATAGTGTTGTTTTTAGTTCCGTTTCCCAAACCACCGGGAACACATGCTTTAAGTTGTGAACTCACCTTGGGTTGCTCGGTAGATTAATTACCCGGTCAATCACGTTGGTCACCACGTCCTAGCATGGTTACCAAATATAGGTCAAGTTGGGGTACAAGTAATCACATATAACCTACACATAGCTAACACATAGCATGCATACAAACATACATTGGGTCATTGGGTCACTGGGCCGGCCCTAATATTTACACAGTCATTCAGAGTTCAGCAACACATAGTCCAGTTAAACAGGTAGCCCAATTAAACATGATGTGGCCCAATAACCATAGTGGGCAGCCCAGTCGAGACAAGACGGTCTCGACTCGAGAACACACAGTCTCGAGTCGCAACCAGGAGATCTCGTGTTATCATGTTTTGGTCTCGAGTGGTGCCGGTTAGGAGTCGCAACCTCAGAGGTCTCGAGTCCAGTCTCGAGTCGAGATCATGAAGTCTCAAGTCGAGACCTTGCTGGTCTCGAGTCCCTGAAGTTCGTCTCGAGTCATCCTGAGGTGGTCTCGAGTCGCAACCAAAGCTCTCGACTCGCAACCACAGTTACGTGCACATAATCCTTCTAGAACCTGTCACATGTACTAACCAATAGAATTGTGTTTTTGTGTAATTGTGTACTAGCCAATAGGATATCATAAACATGTTTTGTTGTCTGATTTATAACAAAAATAGATCAAACAAGGCATCTTCAAATATTCATAACATGTTCATACCACATTCATATTGTTCATCATATTAGGGTTTTCATCATTTTATCCAAACATCTCTAACACACATCTATACCTCATTAAACCCGTATGATCATGCCAACAATCAGAATTAATTGGTCATCATGCTTGTAAACAATTCGGTCCATAACTCATAGTATAACATCATCTACATTGATTCATATAATATACAATAGCACATCCTTATGAACCATCATTGCACCTATCCTTTATCATGTAATCTATTCACCAAGTTATCATGTTTATCATACCAAAATCATGCAAGGAGACATTTAGACTAATCATGTGTATCATTCATCAAATAATCATCAACATATCAAATAGTGTGAAATACTAACCGGATGGTGTTCGAGTGTGAGAGTGTTGTGAAATCGGCCAAAGGGAACCTCCTAGCTTAGAATGTGAGCCGCTACTAGTGATCCGAGACAAGAGAAGAGAGTGATGATGCTAGGGTTTTGTTGAGAGAGAGTGAAGGAGAATGTAAGGGAATGTTGGTTGCCCAAAAATGGCAAGATTGGCTATCCATAAGGGTTATATACCCGTCTCGAGTGGGTTGAGGGCTCCCGAATGGGCTTCTCGGTTGCATGGCCCAACCGGCCCGCTTGTTACTGTTCACTCGAGACCGGGAGTGGTCTCGAGTCGGATCCTTGGGGTCTCGGCTCACTTGTAACACACACATATATAATATACATACATACAACACATAATAACAGATAATCCATAGTTTTCATTTAATAATATACGTACACGCAATGTTAAATCAAGAAGGTTGCCCGGGAAAACCCGAAGTGTCACATTATCCCCAAGTTTTAAGAACTTTCATCCCGAAAGTTAAGGCAGCCACTGACAAGCTAGTGTAAATGAGAACGTTTCAACGGGGTGTCACATCATCCCCCCGTCAGTTTGGAATTTCGTCCCGAAATTCGGTTGTAGCTTCAGTGCCGGAGGTTTCGTTTGGGAACAACTGGGGATACTTGTGCTTCATCTGGTCTTCCCGCTCCCAGGTAAACTCTGGGCCACGTCGCGAGTTCCAACGGACTCGCACGAGAGGGATCTGGCTACGTTTGAGGGTTTTGATCTCTCGATCCGTGATCTCAATCGGTTCCTCAGTAAAGTGTAGCTGTTCGTCAATAGTGAGTTCCTTGAAAGGAATTACAAGCGTTTCGTCTGACAAGCACTTCTTCAGATTAGATATGTGAAATACGTTGTGTACCGCACTCAGTTCTTCAGGCAGGTTCAATCTATAAGCAACCTTACCGATTCTCTCGGTAATTTCGAATGGTCCAATATATCGCGGATTAAGCTTGCCCCGTTTACCAAAGCATACCACACCCTTCCAGGGTGAGACTTTAAGTAGAACCCGGTCACCGACCTGGAATTCTAGTGGTTTCCTGCGCTTATCAGCGTAGTCTTTCTGACGGTCACGAGCTGCCGCCATGCGTTGTCTGATCTGGGCAATCTTTTCCGTTGTATCTACCACCATCTCTGGGCCCGTGATTTGACTATCACCGACTTCCGCCCAACAAAGAGGTGACCGGCATTTACGACCGTACAATGCCTCGAAAGGTGCTGCCTGAATGCTAGTGTGGTAGCTGTTATTATACGAGAACTCTACTAGCGGTAGGTGCTTTTCCCAATTCTTGCCAAAATCGATCACACATGCCCTGAGCATATCTTCTAGGGTTTGGATGGTGCGTTCAGACTGCCCATCCGTTTGAGGGTGATAAGCGGTGCTCATGTCCAAACGTGAGCCAAAGGATTTGTGCATAGCTTGCCACAACTCTGAAGTAAAACGAGCGTCTCGGTCGGAAATAATGGATGTTGGCACTCCGTGCCTTGAAACCACTTCCTTTAAGTACACGTCTGCCAAGGTGGAAAACTTATCTGTTTCCTTAATAGCCAAAAAGTGTGCGGACTTGGTCAATCGATCTACTATTACCCAAATAGTATCATTTCCGCGTTGAGACCTAGGTAGCCCTGTTACAAAATCCATGGAAATTTGTTCCCATTTCCATTTCGGGATTTCTGGTTGTTGGAGTAGGCTTGCTGGTTTCTGATACTCTGTCTTAACCCTTGCGCAAGTTAAACATTTGCTGACATATGTTGCTATGTGGGCCTTCATGCCAGGCCACCAGTATGTAGTCCTCAAGTCGTGGTACATCTTATCCGAGCCAGGATGTACTGAGTAACGGGACTTATGGGCTTCGTCCATCACGAGTTCACGCAAATCTCCATAGAGTGGAACCCAAATGCGCCCTGTTACATAGTAAGCGCCATCTTCCTTCTGTTCTAATTGCTGTCTCGATCCTCGCAGGGACTCAGCCCTGATGTTTTCCGGTTTCAGTGCTTCAACTTGAGCCTTTCGAATCTGAGTAGGGAGGTTAGACTGGATGGTAAGTTGTAGCACTCGAACGCGCTTTGGTGCAGTGTCCTTTCGGCTGAGGGCGTCTGCCACGACATTGGCCTTGCCCGGATGGTACTTGATGGCGCATTCGTAATCATTCAAGAGTTCGACCCATCGACGTTGTCGCATGTTTAATTCCTTTTGCCTAAAGATATGCTCGAGACTCCTGTGATCGGTGGAAATAGTGCACTTGGTACCGTACAGGTAATGTCTCCATATCTTAAGAGCAAAGATCACTGCTCCCAGTTCCAAGTCGTGCGTAGTATAGTTTCTTTCGTGCGTCTTAAGTTGTCGAGAAGCGTAAGCAATAACCTTCTCGCGTTGCATCAACACGCAAACGAGCCCATGGATAGACGCATCGCAGTAAACCACAAAGTCGTCAGTGCCTTCAGGCAACGAGAGTATAGGAGCACTACAAAGGATATCCTTTAGCCTTTGAAAGGCCGATTCCTGAGCTTCATTCCACTTGTAAGCAAAGCCTTTCTGAGTGAGAGTCGTGAGGGGTTGAGCAATCTTAGAGAACCCCTTGATGAATCTGCGATAGTATCCTGCTAATCCCAAGAATTGGCGAACTTCGGTTGGAGTCTTGGGCGTAGGCCAATTCTTTATCGAGTCGATCTTAGCGGGGTCGACGTGAATCCTGTCCTTATTGACCACGTGTCCAAGGAAATGGACCTCTCGAAGCCAGAAGTCACACTTCGGGAATTTGGCGTACAATTGCTCATTGCGTAAGAGTTCGAGGATAAGGCGTAGGTGCCGTTCATGCTCTTCTTGACTTTTCGAGTAGATCAGGATGTCGTCGATGAACACAATCACGAATTTGTCGAGGTAAGGCTTGCACACTCGGTTCATGAGATCCATGAAAACCGCAGGTGCGTTAGTCATTCCAAAAGGCATGACGAGGAACTCGTAATGACCATAACGAGTCCTGAACACAGTCTTAGAGATGTCTTCATTACGAACTCTCAGCTGATGATAGCCCGATCGCAGGTCAATCTTAGAATAGTAGCTCGATCCTTGCAACTGATCGAACAGGTCGTCGATGCGTGGGAGAGGGTAACGATTCTTGATGGTAACTTTGTTCAACTCATGATAGTCGATACACATTTGGAATGTGCCATCCTTCTTCTTAACAAAGAGTACTGGCGCTCCCCAGGGCGATGAACTTGGACGGATAAATCCTTTGTCTAACAGTTCTTGTAATGGCGTAGAGAGTTCCTTCAGTTCTGCAGGGACTAGTCGATAAGGCGCACGAGCTATAGGCGCTGCTCCGGGGGCTAGCTCGATTTGAAATTCGACCTGACGGTGGGGAGGGAGTCTAGGTAGTTCCTCAGGAAACACCTCGGGGTAGTCACGTACTACTGGAAAATCTTCAATCCTCTTTTCCTTTTCGTGGGTGTCGGTGACAAGTGCTAAGATAGCGGTGTGCCCTTTTTGTAAACACTTCTGGGCTTTTAGAAGCGAGATAATGCCTGTGACTTCTCCGCCTTTGTTACCTTGAACGATTAGGGGTTTGCCAGAGCGGCGAGGAATACAAACCGCTTTCTCTTGACAGAGGATCTCAGCGCGATGTTTGGATAACCAATCCATACCGATGACGACGTCGAAGCTTCCAAGTTTGACAGGGAAAAGATCGATACTAAATGTTTGACCAGACAATTCTAGCTTGCAGCCATGGATCACGTGCGAGGCCTCGATGTTCCTACCATTAGCTATCTCGACGATGTGCTTAGAACTTAATAATGCAGGCGGGTGCTTAAGTTTCTTACTAATACGAAGGGATACATAACTAGCATCGGATCCGGAATCAAACAATACAGAAACATAACGATCATCGAGTAGGAACTTACCCGCCACGACGTTGGGGTCATTCCTTGCTTCTCCAGCTCCAATCACAAAAGCTCTTCCTCTTGCACCATTCCCCGCATTGTTGTTTTGTTCATGGTTCCTAGCTCCCTGGTGGTTGTTGCGATTCTGATTCAGTTCAGGGCAATCCTTTCGCATGTGCCCCGTTGCCCCACATTTAAAACATCCGCGGTTGTTTCCCTGCTGCTGTTGCTGTTGAGGTTGTTGCTGATTCTGCCTTGCCGGGAACTGACTTCTACAATCCTTGGCTTCATGCCCCATCTTGTTGCATCGCTGGCACTGACCTTTGTTACATGCCCCATTGTGGTGCCTGTTACACTTGTTGCACTTAGGGTAGCTTCCCCGGTAGCCACCCTGTTGTTGAGGGCCTTTGTTGTTCTCCGTTTTCCTTTGCTGGGCTGGGGCCTGAGTAGAGTTAGCATCCTTGCCCTGATTTCCATCCCACTTTCGTTTGCCATCACTAGAAGTTCCTTCCGCAATACTGATCCTTTTAGGCAACTTGCCCTCTTCCACAGCCTGGTTGGTGAGTTTGTGGGCAAGACGAACCACGGGTTGTATGGTAGTGAGGTTGGCCGAGGTCACATGGCTCCGGATTTCTGGGACTAAGGTTTTGATGTACAATTCGATCCTTCGATACATGGGTCGGGACATGTTTGGGCAAAGTGCAGCATAGTCGTTGGACAGCTTGGTGTAGGTCTCAATCTCTGACCCAACCATCTTGAGACCATAATACTCGTCCTCGAGTTTGTGGATGTCATCCCTGTGACAATACTCTTCCTTGATCATATCCTTGAAATCTTCCCATGCAGTAGCATTAGCAGTCTCCAAACCAAGCATTTGAATTTGCGCCTTCCACCACGAAAGTGCGCTTCCCTCAAGGGTACCAGTAGCAAACTTCACCCAATTAGCAGGGGGACATTCGCAGACAGCAAAGACAGCTTCCACCTTCTCGATCCAGTGCAGAAGCCCTATGGCACCCTCAGTGCCATTGAAAGGAAGAGGTTTGCAATCCAAGAAAGTCTTGAAAGTACAAACACGTGGTTGCACAGGCGCATGCTGACCTGTTGCGAGGAGTGAAGCGAAATGGGTTCAGAGGTGAAAAGACGATGTGGCGGTAGGATCTAAACATCCTAAAACAACGAGCTTACCTCCAGGGTGAGCTGCGAAAGCTGCAGCCACCGTGTTAATCAGGTTAGTGAACTGAGCCTGAGTCATGTTGACGTTTCCTCGTCCGCGTCCACTCATTGTCTTCATAGCCAGAAAACATAGTATGAGTGTGATGTCGTAATATAGCGAGAATGAGATAGAAGGGGGAGGCGTATCTATCTAATTAGGCAAACTAGTACGTATAGCAGAGCAGAAAGCATAAGACAAACAAGTAAGTAAACATGGGTCCGAGCTATAAGGTCAGATAAGTCGAGTCTTGCACTTGGAGTGTAGTGTTGTCACGAGTCACGGGTTATAGTCTGGTTTTTCTCAAAAAGATTTTTCCCCTTTTTAAAACCAAGTTCACTATAACCAATGGCTCTGATACCAATCTGTCACACCCCCAAACTCCACCTGCGGAGTACCATCCGCTTGAGGGCGTGACTGACTAGGATCCAGCCACCAATTATACTGAATAATTGAATTAATAACCAAAGTAATACTCACTAACCATACGATTAGCAAATGTCATGTTTCGAGCTTAAAGTTTTAAGTTCAAATAGTAGTAAGTAGCGGAAGCATAAGCAAAACAGTTTTAAACAAGGTTCATAGTTCATGTTTATTTAGCACCCAACACAGGGGGTAGACGAACACTACACATCCCCAAGCAGCAAGCTCCCCAGTCACTGGTTACCTGCAAAGCATGCAGTAAGGTGTCAACAATAATGTTGAGCGAGTTCACTAGTTGTCCAGTTTTAATTACCAAAAACTTGTTTCACCAGTTAATTTATCCGTTTATACATGCCATGGGGAGCTACCCCAAAAGTTAGCGACTAAACTGTTTTTCCAATACCGAACACTAGGTAACCGTTGCGTTTCCACAGGATGCCCCGATGTCAATGTTCTATCATCATTTACGGATGCCTGAGTACATTAGTTGACGACCGATCCCATACACGGGCACGGTGTGAGGCTGGTAAAACCTAAATAGCGCTATCAACTAATAACCCGTTCGCCTGGCCCCGACGACTAATCGGTATTATGTAGTAGGGACTTGAGTGATAGAGTTTCGTTTAGTGCCGTTTGTTGCAATCCGTATAAACAGTAATTAACTAAAGGTTCCCAATAACAAGGGAAGAAAAGTAAGTTGTATCCCTCATAAGGGGACAGTGTTGTTTTTAGTTCCGTTTCCCAAACCACCGGGAACACATGCTTTAAGTTGTGAACTCACCTTGGGTTGCTCGGTAGATTAATTACCCGGTCAATCACGTTGGTCACCACGTCCTAGCATGGTTACCAAATATAGGTCAAGTTGGGGTACAAGTAATCACATATAACCTACACATAGCTAACACATAGCATGCATACAAACATACATTGGGTCATTGGGTCACTGGGCCGGCCCTAATATTTACACAGTCATTCAGAGTTCAGCAACACATAGTCCAGTTAAACAGGTAGCCCAATTAAACATGATGTGGCCTAATAACCATAGTGGGCAGCCCAGTTGAGACAAGACGGTCTCGACTCAAGAACAAACGGTCTCGAGTCGCAACCAGGAGATCTCGTGTTATCATGTTTTGGTCTCGAGTGGTGCCGGTTAGGAGTCGCAACCTCAGAGGTCTCGAGTCCAGTCTCGAGTCGAGATCATGAAGTCTCAAGTCGAGACCTTGCTGGTCTCGAGTCCCTGAAGTTCGTCTCGAGTCATCATGAGGTGGTCTCGAGTCGCAACCAAAGGTCTCGACTCGCAACCACAGTTACGTGCACATAATCCTTCTAGAACCTGTCACATGTACTAACCAATAGAATTGTGTTTTTGTGTAATTGTGTACTAGCCAATAGGATATCATAAACATGTTTTGTTGTCTGATTTATAACAAAAATAGATCAAACAAGGCATCTTCAAATATTAATAACATGTTCATACCACATTCATATTGTTCATCATATTAGGGTTTTCATCATTTTATCCAAACATCTCTAACACACATCTATACCTCATTAAACCCGTATGATCATGCCAACAATCAGAATTAATTGGTCATCATGCTTGTAAACAATTCGGTCCATAACTCATAGTATAACATCATCTACATTGATTCATATAATATATTATAGCACATCCTTATGAACCATCATTGCACCTATCCTTTATCATGTAATCTATTCACCAAGTTATCATGTTTATCATACCAAAATCATGCAAGGAGACATTTAGACTAATCATGTGTATCATTCATCAAATAATCATCAACATATCAAATAGTGTGAAATACTAACCGGATGGTGTTCGAGTGTGAGAGTGTTGTGAAATCGGCCAAAGGGAACCTCCTAGCTTAGAATGTGAGCCGCTACTAGTGATCCGAGACAAGAGAAGAGAGTGATGATGCTAGGGTTTTGTTGAGAGAGAGTGAAGGAGAATGTAAGGGAATGTTGGTTGCCCAAAAATGGCAAGATTGGCTATCCATAAGGGTTATATACCCGTCTCGAGTGGGTTGAGGGCTCCCGAATGGGCTTCTCGGTTGCATGGCCCAACCGGATCGAGACCGGGAGTGGTCTCGAGTCGGATCCTTGGGGTCTCGGCTCACTTGTAACACACACATATATAATATACATACATACAACACATAATAACAGATAATCCATAGTTTTCATTTAATAATATACGTACACGCAATGTTAAATCAAGAAGGTTGCCCGGGAAAACCCGAAGTGTCACAACGTTTGACTCGACATTTGATCTAGTTAGAGTGGGAATCAAAGGGTGCCCTTTTAGGGGTTTAATGCCCACATGATTACCATCATATAACTATCTTTGATTCGACAAATCACTGGACCATTCGTGATTTATCGCAAAGTCAATCGTTAATTACGACGGATTGACTTTTAGGCTAAACTAAGCAAAAACTAAGCCATAAAAGGGTTGGCATACTTACAGAAGCTTGGTGCACGAATTAGGATGCTAGAAGAAAGCTTGAGAGCTCCAGGAATGATCAGAAGGTAAGTTTTGAGGTGTGTTTTCACTTATGCACAATGTAAGCCTTTTATAGTGAAAGAATGGCCTCTAGATCATTACACATCAACCTACAATGGAGCATGGATGATCAGCAGGTGGCCCTGAATGCTAGGGGTCATGTAGAGGGCGCCCATGCTTCATTAATTGCCTCTATGATCGTTCACAAGCTCAATTAGTGCATCTGCCCATGTTTTCTGCATCTGTGTCTGTCACGCGGCCCGCATGAGAGATCAGGCACCTTTTACGTGGGCCGCCTGAATCTTCATGTCAGCACACGTATATGCAGGAGGCTCGCGGCCCGCTTCAACTTATATGTTTCCCTCAGGCGGGCCGCCTGGGGCCAGTTTTCAAAGATTTTTAAATCTTTTGTAATGATTAACCGAATCTTTGTAATTAATAACCTGACCTTTCGGGTTCGAAGGGGTAACTTTGCGATTTGGCCCTCGGTTAATTACAATTAAGGGCCTCGTGCCATTTACCCGCACCGTTAAGTCCCCGGTTAGTTTATTTACTATCCGAAAAGCCTTAACTTTTATTGTTGACGCTTTTAACCCCTCTCATACGAATTTGATCATAACTTTCTCGTTTTAAAACGGAACTTCGCGAAATTTTTATAGCACAATCTAGTGAGCGTATTTTACTGTTACCAAGCCTCGGGTTCATCAAAGGGTCACTCAGAGGTATAAATTAAACATGTTGACACAATTAACCCCTGCAGCTTGTAATCTCTCACTTTCTCCCGCGTTTCGCTCCGTACGATCCATGATTTATTCGTTTGAAGGTACGAGCATCAATTAGGGTCACTATACAGTATATTTACTCTTTGTTGACATTTATAACCCTCGAAGTTACATACTTTCAAGGTTTGTCAACTTTAGTCCCTAATTTGATATTTAATGCCACGTGTAAACTCATGACACGTGTTAACACATTATTGGACACAAAATTTCGAGGTGTTACATCCTCACCCCCTTAAAATAAATCTCGACCCGAGATTTACTCAAACAAATAAGGGTATTTTTCTTTCATCGTGGCTTCAACCTCCCACGTGAATTCGGGACCTCTACGGGCATCCCACTTGACCTTTACTATAGGTACATGCTTCCTTCGAAGCTTCTTTACCTGTCGATCTTCAATTGATAAAGGTTTTTCCACAAATTTCAAGCTCTCATCTATATGCACATCTGTGTGTGGGATCACCAATGATTCATCAGCGAAGCACTTCTTTAGATTGCAGATGTGGAACACATTGTGAATTCCATTGAGCTCCTCCGGTAAGTTTAGCTTATAGGCAACTGACCCGACCCGTTCGATAACCTCGAAAGGTCCTATGTATCTTGGGCTTAGTTTGCCTTTCTTACCGAAACGCATCATCCCCTTCCAGGGTGATACTTTGAGTAACACTTTTTCACCTACTTCGAAGTGAAAATCTTTACGCTTTGGATCCGCGTAACTCTTCTGCCTATCTCGGGCAGCTTTGAGACGGTCTCGAATTTGGACAATCTTGTCCGTCGTCTCGAAGACTATCTCTGGTCCTGATAACTGGACATCTCCAACTTCCGCCCAACAAACAGGCGATCGACACTTTCTACCATATAATGCCTCGAAAGGCGCAGCCTTAATGCTGGTATGGTAGCTATTGTTGTAGGAGAATTCGATTAGCGGTAGGTTCTTATCCCAACTACCACCCAAATCGATAGCACATGCTCGTAGCATGTCTTCCAACGTTTGAATAGTACGCTCACTCTGACCGTCTGTCTGAGGATGGTAAGTCATACTAAAATTCAAACGGGTGCCCAAAGATTGCTGGAAGCTTTTCCAGAAATGAGACGTGTACCTAGTATCTCTGTCAGAGATAATAGACACAGGTATGCCATGCAAGGCTACAATCTTATCAACGTATAACTGGGCTAACATGTCGGAGCTATAAGTCTCCTTGATGGGTAAGAAATGCGCTGATTTAGTCAGCCTATCAACGATAACCCATATTGTGTCATTTCCTTTCCTTGTCTTGGGTAACTTGGTAATAAAATCCATAGTTACACATTCCCACTTCCATTCAGGAAGTTCAGGCTGTTGTAGCAAGCCAGATGGCTTTTGATGCTCAGCCTTGACTTGCGCACAAGTTAAGCATTTTGCTACATAAGAGGCTACAAACTTTTTCAAGCCTATCCACCAATAATTTGCCTTTAGATCCTGATACATCTTATCAGCTCCCGGGTGAACAGAATATTTGGAACTATGGGCTTCCTGGAGGATAACATCTCATATTCCTCCATAAATTGGAACCCATATTCGTCCATTCAAACGTAAAATTCTGTCCTTGCTAAGAGTTAGCTGCTCCTCAGTTACTCCTAACTTTTCCTTTGGATAATTAGCTTCCAACACAGCCTCTCGCTGTGCAGCTAATATCCTTTCAATCAAATTATTCTTCACTTCAATGCTCTTGGCATTGATTCGGATGGGTTTCACCCTTTCCTTTCTACTCAGGGCATCAGCGACTACATTCGCTTTGCCGGGATGATATCTGATTTCACAATCATAATCGTTTAAAGTCTCCATCCAACGGCGTTGCCTCATGTTTAGCTCCTTCTGATTAAACAGATGTTGAAGGCTCTTGTGATCAGAATAGATCACAAACTTGATACCGTACAGGTAATGCCTCCACAGTTTTAGTGCGAATACAACGGCACCCAGCTCCAAGTCAAGAGTGGTGTAATTCTTTTCGTGCACCATTAACTGTATCGAAGCATAGGCAATAACCTTGCCTTTCTGCATGACCACACATCCCATGCCGGTGTGTGATGCGTCGCAGTAAACTACGAACTCCTCGGTACCTTCCGGTAGTGTCAGCACAGGAGCGTTGCTCAGCTTTTGCTTTAGTATATCAAAGGACTCTTGCTGCTTAGGGCCCCAAACAAATTTTATCTTCTTCTTGGTCAGGGAAGTTAAGGGCGCAGCAATCCTTGAAAAATTTTCAATGAAACGCCTATAGTATCCTGCTAACCCCAGGAAACTACGAATCTCTGTAGGCGTCTTTGGCTCTTGCCAATTCATGACAGCCTCAACCTTAGCGGGATCCACCTGGATTCCACGCTCGCTGACAACGTGTCCTCGAAATTGGACTGCTCGTAGCCAGAATTCGCACTTGGGGAATTTGGCATAGAGTTTCTCATGATGTAGCAGCTTGAGAATACAACGAAGGTGTTTCTCATGGTCAGCTCGGTTCTTCGAGTATATAAGAATGTCGTTGATGAAAACGATGACGAATTTGTCCAAGTACGGCTTGCAAACGCGATTCATGAGGTCCATGAACGCAGCCGGTGCATTTGTGAGCCCAAAAGGCATCACTAGGAACTCGTAGTGACCGTAGCGAATCCTAAATGCTGTTTTATGTACGTCTTCATCTCTGACTTTCAGTTGATGGTAGCCTGACCTCAAATCGATCTTCGAAAAGTAACTTGCCCCTTGTAACTGATCGAACAAATCGTCGATCCTCGGCAAGGGATATCTATTCTTTATCGTGACCTTATTAAGCTCGCGATAATCGATGTACAGACGCATCGATCCGTCCTTCTTTTTAACAAACAGGACAGGTGCTCCCCAGGGAGACGAACTAGGTTTGATGAAACCTTTAGCCAGTAGTTCATCCAGCTGGGTCCTTAACTCCTTTATTTCGGTTGGTGCTAGCCTGTAAGGTGCTCTAGCAATAGGGGCTGCTCCAGGGATGATATCGATCCTGAATTCCACTTGCCTATCTGGTGGCAACCCAGGTAGATCTTCAGGGAAAACTTCTGGATACTCCGAAATGACAGAATGTCTTCTATCTTCGGTTTAGGCTCTTCAATAATCACCTGTGCCATGTAAATGACACAACCCTTCTTTAGACATTTAGAATCCTTGAGCATAGTCACTTGCTCAGGCAATCCGTACTGGGTATCTCCCAGAATGGTAAGCGATTCACCAGACGGAGTCTTTATCACCACTTGCTTTCTGTTGCAGACGATTTGGGCCTGGTTGTGAGATAACCAGTCCATACCCAACACTAAGTCAAAACCGGCCAATTTAAAGGGAAGTAGAGATAGAGGAAAAGAGTGGATCTTAATGGATATCACACATCCATCTAACACAGTGGAGACGGTTTCTATGGTGCCGTCTGCTAGCTCTACCTCGTAATTCACATTTAAGGTTTTGACAGGCATATTTAGCAATTTACAAAATTTATCTTATCAGCGCCCGAATCAAAAAGTACTCTTGCAAAGATATCATTTACAAGAAAAGTACCTGTGATTACGTTGTCATCCAGCACTGCTTCTTTCGCCTCCATCCTGAAGACTCTAGCATTGTTCTTCTTGGCCTCTTCAGGCTTCTTGGCATATTTAGGGCAGTTGCTTTTAATGTGCCCCTTCTCATTGCAGTTATAGCAAGTCGCATCTTTGATCTTCTTGCAGTCCACGGTCTTGTGGTCCTTGAACTTGCACAACCCGCAAGCATACGACCTCGACTGAGTCTGCGAGTTTGACTCGAGCCTACACTTTCCAAAGTGATGTCTCTTGCAAGTCTTGCACTTGGGCTTCTCACCAGACTGCTGCCCATCTTTCCTTGACTCCGACCCTCTCTTGTTATCACCGTTTCCACGGTGTTTCTTGCTCGACCTCCGTGAAGTTTCATCTTCACGCTTTCTCTTTTCAGCTTCTTTATTCCTTAGCGATCTTTGTCGGACCGCATCCAGAGTAAGGGACAAAGATATATCGGCTACAGATCGAAAGGTCGCTGGCCGAGAGGCCTTCACGCTTGCCTTTATTTCGGGGGCTAACCCGCCGATGAAACGAGCAATTCTCTTTGGCTCCAGGGTTACCAGATATGGAACCAACTGAGACATCGTGTTAAAGCTCGTTAGGTAAGCTTGGCAGTCAAGGTTTGTCATCACCAACGATAGAAAATCGGATTCTATCTTTTCCACCTCATGTTGAGGGCAGTAATTCTCTTTGATGAGAGAAACGAATTCCTCCCATGTCATGCTGTATAGAACAGCCTTTCCTGAGGCCTGAACCAACGCCCTCCACCAAGCCAGGGCCTCGCCCTTGAATGACTGAGACACAAACTTTACCACGTCTCTTTCCGCACAGCCGCTGATGTCCACCACAGTGTCCATCTCGTCAAGCCATGTCATACAATCGACCGCTCCTTTCTCCCCATTGAAGTCTTGGGGTTTGCATGATACAAAGTATTTGTAGGTGCAGCCTCTGGCGCGAGATGCGTCAGTATATACTCTTTCTTGACGGACACTGTTTTCATTGGACGAATGATTATCATCGTCCTTTTTAGGCTTGGACAGCGGTTTGCTGTGAGATATTGTGTGGGTTTTCGGCTTTGAGTGTGGTTTGGATATAGTTCGGCTCCGAGATTCAGTATATTCCTCATATTGTCGATCCAGAGCTGCCTTGACAGCATTATCGACAAGAGCTTTCAACTCTGCGCCCGTCAGATGAACCTGGGCGTTATCATATTCGTCTTCCTTCGAGTGGCTATTTTCTCCACTAGGGTCAGCCATGGTAACTTGAATCTGTTACAGAAGATAACGAAAATTTTATTTAGGAGTTTATTATGGAATTGTCTTTTATGGCAATTCATTAACCATGGTAACAGAGACCATATATGGTTAATTTGTTACTCATTTTTATTTAGGATTTGAACATACTTATCCTAATTACAAATAATATTGCTATTGGCACAATGCCTAGTCACGAGGACGTTATTATAATATTAGCCGAGATTACAGAGAATTAAGGTATGAAGATTTGAACCGTAGTCCTTTTACCCTTTCTGACAGGGAGTCATAGACCACCACTGTCTTTTGTCTTATTATGACAATAATTATGGCCCATAGGCACTACATCTCTAATGGATGCTTGATAATTCGGCCCGTAGGCACTACATCGCTAATGGATGTTTAACAAGTTTGGCCCGTAGGCACTACATCTCTAATGGATGTTTAATAAGTGATCATCTTCATTGATGATTTAACCCATGATTTATTATATCATTAATTTGGGCTTTGGAATCCTTAGAAGGATTCTTATACAAGAATGACGCGTGCGATTTTAACGAATCACATCTGCCATGAACGTTAACATGATTACAGAGGTTAACTGGAATTCTGAATCTTTTAATCAGGTCTTACCATCTTGGCCGGGTCTAAAAAGACACTTAGCTAGGTTTCACTCTTAAGACTCTTTATTTAGGCATACTTAAATTTAAAAGGAATGATTTCGATTTATTTCATATATAGTAATCACAAAAATGAAATTTATAACATAACATTCCATAACTTCAAATACTATTACACGCTGCCCTAAACGGGACTTTATAATTAAATAAGTACCTACGCAGAGGTTTGCAGCAAAGCAAGTCCACGCAGGGACCAAATACAAGATAGATGTCCGCGCAGGGACTAAAAGATAAGTCCACGTAAGGACTGAAATACGATAAATGTCCACGCAGGGACTAAATTGCAAGTACAACATTACATAAGGAGACTAATGGTCTCGTTTCTTCTTCTTGCCCTTCAACAGGTTCGCTAGACCCTTAAGGAATCCCCTGTTGTTCTTTCGTTCTTCCTCGAAATCTTGTTCCACACGACATAATCGGTGGAGGATCTCTTCTTGTTCAGGAGGAGAGAAACGTGGTTGTGGCGCCGGTTGCGAAACTGGAGGCCTAGGAGGTGCTGGATACCCATGAGCTGAGTAGTCCGGTATCCCTAGGTTTCCAAAAGCTCCGTCGGGATAGCGGGCATTATACCTAGCCGCTATCACATATGGGTCGCGATCATAGTTGTAATTGTAATGCGCGTGCGACGGCTGTTCAAACGGGTTGTATGCCGTTGGACCCGTGTACGCAGGTATTGGGTGGTCATACCCAAATGGTGGCGAAGATGGTGCAACTGGTGCGGAGTTCGCCTCCTGTACTGGACTTGAAGGTCCTTCTTCAGGTACTGACGGAAAGTGACTAGCACTCGAGTGGCGAGGGGTGCTGAAATGGAATTCCCCTCCTCGGGTAGACATCCGTGCTCCTGATCTTCTACGCCTTGGCGGATCTGGGATTACTGGTTGAACCTGTGGCGGTGGTGGTGGCGTAACGGCCACAAACCGCGAATCCTCAGAAGGATCCTGTTGTTGCTGTTGATCATGAGGCGAGTAATGATGTGAAGGTGTAAAGTACCAATTACATTGGTCAAACCTCGCCTGGTAACTATCGGGACCTTGATAGGGCGTTCCATGGAAGGATGACCCATCCGAGATCTCGATTGGATGAGTGGGAGTTCCCCTAGCAGGCTCGACGGGGTCTGTATCCTCGTCCATATCCACTGCATTATCTTCAGAAAAGTGATCCTCTGGTCCTAGAGGGTTATACCCTATAGGCTCTTGGACATAATCCGCCGGGTTAAACTGTCCTACGAAGAAAGGTGATGGATCGCCGTAAGAGTGGTGCGAAGCAGATCGCTGCGAAGCAGATCGCTGTAGAGGTAAGAAGGATGGTATGAGGGTGTTGAGCTATGCGAGGTAGAATGTCTCGCAGGTTCAAAAAGGTTTCTTCGTCTCTGTGGTTCTTCACTCCTTGTACTGGAAGTAGCTCGCGTGTTCGAAGGTCCAGCTTCGTGATCATGGTGAGTAATGATCGTTCCTCTGCCTCTTCCTCCTCTTCCTCGTCTGATTGTAGGCGGCATATTTCCTGCTTTCAAAACTTTAAATAACAATAACAATAAAAAGACAAACTTGGAATAGCAATTCGAATTTGTCCTATGTTCTTGTCTAGACTCAAGTATGTGCAATTGTGTAACTGAGATTAAACACAAAGGCTAGTGTTTAATTCACTCAGTGTTGGCTCTGATACCAACCTGTCACACCCCGATTTCCACGTGTCTCACCGGTGGGCCCGGTGGGGGATTATTGTGACGTAGTTGGCAACATTATAGTCAAACCACACAATATATGAATGCACAGCGGAAGCATAAAGATAATTATAATTCAACCATTGATTGTAATATCGAATCTATCACAATTAGTCAAATGGTATCCACAGGGGATCAAAATAATAAAAAGTATTGTTCAACAGACAAGGCATCAAAAGCTTGCGAGACTCTTTAAGATGCTAAGGAGCTATAGCCAGCCGATTACGTTTAGCACCTGCATTTAATCTTTTTGGGAAAATACGTCAGTTTACACTGGTAAATACATTCAACCGACACTTTTGTAAAATGTTTATTAAAATTGATTTGAATGCACAAGGCACAAACTCTTTTATAACTTGGGATAATTTATAATTAAATCTTGTAAAGAATTACATGTTACTATGCGTTCGGTCGCCCGAGTCGTGTCGGGTTAAAGTTTAATAGACACGCCACATAGTGTAAAACCGTGGCGGGAAACCAACGGCTACACTTTTATGGTTATGGATATAATGCCGGGTGTACGCCTACACCGGGATGTCAAGGTCGTGGCCATTCATAAATGCTGCCAAGGATATCCGAGACATGGTCATTAAGCCCCCAAAGGCGTTAAGCCAACAAAACAGTTTTTAAATGGGTCACATTGATAATACCCAACTACTAATGAGTTGGGGTCAATTGCCCGACCATGCGGTATTTTAGATACCGTAACCCAAGCCCGTATAACGGAAAATAAGTTAAAAGTATTTACCTTTGCAAGTATAATCCTTAATTGAATAAATCACAGATAGCTTTTACTGGTCTCCTATTATGGAACGAAGGTTTTAAAATAACCTATTAGAATCCTAACGGGTCTTTATATTTGTCGTAGCTTAGACCGGTCAGTTTCAAAGTATAGTTACGGTTTAATCGCGTGAAAGGCGAAAACCGTGAATGGAATGTGATTTTGACCCAACAAGTTTGAAGACTTGTTTTATATGGGTATAATAATCATACTCTGGATTTTGGGGTCCAAACAATATGGTTTGACCCGTTTCGGCTAATTTATATAAACTAGTTACATAAGCCGAACCGTGTGCGCAAAAGGCGCAACGGATAACCGAAAGAGTCCTACATTGTTTTCCTAAGTCAACGTGCCTTAAAGAGGTTGTGGTATCAGTAGTATACCTTCCATAATGCCCGTAACGAGTTTAAGTTGTTATTATGCCCCGTAGGGGTATTTCGGTCTTTTTAAAGATTATAAAAGAGGTTTTAGAGTTCTACAGGGAATCTGAGTTTCCTGAACAGTTTATAAAGTCTAAAATACTTTATTTATTAATTAAAATCGGTAGCAACTGGAATCGGGTCAAAAGACCTTGTAGAACTCAAGTTATGGCCGTAAAGGGCATATTCGGTATTTACCGAACCGTTGCCATAACCGCAGGTTATGAGTAGGTTAAAAATAATTAAAAATCTTTAAAAATCCCAAGATATTATTTTACAACAGTGAGTAAAAGGTTTGGTGTTGAAATCCGGGTTTAGATAGGCGTTATGCTAATTGCGCTATTTAATTACTAAAGTTTCGCAATTTGCGCTATTTAGCATAACTCATATTCTGGACCTCGGATTGACGTGAAATTTTAGGGACATGCTTAGAAATCAGTAACCAAGGTCATGATCCTTTCACGTGTCCGAAATTCTCGTTTTAAATTAAAAAGGGCGTTACGGTCAACTTTTAAGCATTTAACGGAAATGTGTAAAAGACTCGGACAAACAACGAACCGGCCACAGAGGTTTATACCCTCATGTAACCTGGTCCTAAGAGAGTCCTAAGGCATATCTATTTCAAACTTTAACGGGTCAGAACTGAAGTCAATGCAAAAGTCAAACTATTGCGACTTTTGGCTCCGAACCGGGTCAAAACAATAAATGGTCGGATCAAACAAGCTTAGACTAGTTTATATACTTATTATCATGTTTTATGAATTTTCAAACAGGTTACATATCATCTACATTACAGATTATGCAAGAAATCGCAAAATGACATTTCTGTTGACTTTTTCTAAGCACGTTTGACTCGACATTTGATCTAGTTAGAGTGGGAATCAGAGGGTGCCCTTTTAGGGGTTTAATGCCCACATGATTATTATCATATAACTATCTTTGATTCGACAAATCACTGGACCATTCGTGATTTATCGCAAAGTCAATCGTTAATTACGACGGATTGACTTTTAGGCTAAACTAAGCAAAAACTAAGCCATAAAAGGGTTGGCATACTTACAAAGCTTGGTGCACGAATTAGGATGCTAGAAGAAAGCTTGAGAGCTCCAGGAATGATCAGAAGGTAAGTTTTGAGGTGTGTTTTCACTTATGCACAATGTAAGCCTTTTATAGTGAAAGAATGGCCTCTAGATCATTACACATCAACCTACAATGGAGCATGGATGATCAGCAGGTGGCCCTGAATGCTAGGGGTCATGTAGAGGGCGCCCATGCTTCATTAATTGCCTCTATGATCATTCACAAGCTCAATTAGTGCATCTGCCCATGTTTTCTGCATCTGTGTCTGTCACGCGGCCCGCATGAGAGATCAGGCACCTCTTACGCGGGCCGCCTGAATCTTCATGTCAGCACGCGTATATGCAGGAGGCTCGCGGCCCGCTTCAACTTATATGTTTCCCTCAGGCGGGCCGCTTGGGGCCAGTTTTCAAAGATTTTTAAATCTTTTGTAATGATTAACCGAATCTTTGTAATTAATAACCTGACCTTTCGGGTTCGAAGGGGTAACTTTGCGATTTGGCCCTCGGTTAATTACAATTAAGGGCCTCGTGCCATTTACCCGCACCGTTAAGTCCCCGGTTAGTTTATTTATATCCGAAAAGCCTTAACTTTTATTGTTGACGCTTTTAACCCCTCTCATACGAATTTGATCATAACTTTCTCGTTTTAAAACGGAACTTCGCGAAATTTTTATAGCACAATCTAGTGAGCGTATTTTACTGTTACCAAGCCTCGGGTTTGTCAAAGGGTCACTCAGAGGTATAAATTAAACATGTTGACACAATTAACCCCTGCAGCTTGTAATCTCTCACTTTCTCCCGCGTTTCGCTCCGTACGATCCATGATTTATTCGTTTGAAGGTACGAGCGTCAATTAGGGTCACTATACAGTATATTTACTCTTTGTTGACATTTATAACCCTCGAATTTACATACTTTCAAGGTTTGTCAACTTTAGTCCCTTATTTGATATTTAATGCCACGTGTAAACTCATGACACGTGTTAACACATTATTGGACACAAAATTTCGAGGTGTTACACTGGCGCAGATAAGTCTATCGTGGACAATAAATGTTGTAAACTGTTGTATCCACCTATTAGGACTCTAGACATATAACGCGAGGTAGAATTGGCCGATGATACTTTAGAGACTGCTTCAACAATTTTAGATGGATGCTTTATATCCATTAGGAATCACCTTTTTCCAATATCCTTATGGTAAGTTTTCAAGCTATCCAAAATCATCCATATAATCAAGATAGATGTGACATTTTGATCCTCTGTCAAAAAGGTGATGGACTAGGTCCAAACCTTAAATGCCATTGATGGTCTTTTTATGGCCTAGGCTAAATATAATTGATATATATATATATATATTTAAATAGCATTCATTAGGAATGTTCGTACTATATTAGCCTGTATGATACCATGGTTTACGTTAGGTCATCAGGATGATGAATAGCTGTTGTAGTGCAACTAAGTAATTGTTTCATTTGGTGTTAGGGACCCAGTCTCGAGTATGACAAACTCGGATAAGACAACCTTCGATCGCGTCATTGATGATGCGACACATGCTAATGATGCTAGAATTGTGAACCTCAGAATTAACAAAGATGTTCTCTAAGCTATGATTGACGCAACTGTTGGAAAAGCTGTGAGAAAGGTCGTGAAAAAGTTCAAAGAACCCAATGCTACTTGCTCCAAATCCCAATTAAAACCGCACTTCTTTACGTTGGATTTCTAAGAAAAAGGGTAAGCTTGAGTTCAATAAGAACAAACAAAAGTCCAACAAGAAACCTGTATGCAAGACCTGCAAGAAGCGCCATCTAGGGAAGTGAAGGTTAGAATCAAAATCCCAATCGCAGCCTAGGGCTTGTGGGATCTGCAAATCAAGTGAGCATAAAACGTTGGATTGCAAGGACATAAAGGATGCAGTCTGCTTCGGCTGTAACGAGAAAGGTCACGTCAAGACTACGTGCCCTAAATCTGTCAAGGGAGGTGCGGCTAAGGATAGAAAGCCTAAGAATGAAAGCGCTTAAACTCTTCTGGTGGATGCCAGAGGTAGTTCATATCAATAATGACACTAGGTACATTCCTTATCATTTATCAGTAATATAAATGCTAAGAGTTCTGTTTTGATTCGGATACCAATAAATCTTTCATAAATTGTAAGTATAGCAAACTTTTAAAATCTTCCATAAGAACCTCAGAAATTAAGTGTAAGGTAAAACTTACAGACGAAAATCATAGGAACCATTTCTTCTGTACCTGTCAGAAATCTTCAGTCATAAAATTCTAAGAGTACTCTCTCTCCAAATGGAGTACGTCGGTATATGTTTGTTTGATATCTCTTTGATTTCTATCAATTGCGAATACCACACTGTATGATGAAAGTGCCATATGAGGATTGGTGTATCTTAATATGTTCCATAGATACTTCCATGCCTGATCAGTATGGAGGTTTAATGCATGGAACCACTGAGATATTCCAATGGTCATATTGTACTAAAATCAGCTGATGGTATTCAAAGAAGATATCCAGAAGGGAAATGTCCAAATAAGTGTCACTGAATAAGGTATCCATGGATTTGTAAAGTAAATGTTTCACTTATCTGACACCGGCAATGATAGATGAACCGAAGTTTGAGATTTAGAATATATCTGTAATATCCTTGTGTCTTGATTGTCTTTTCCAAAGACTACCTTGTTTACCTCCTAAGACAAGTAGAGTTAAGATTAATACCTCGCTTAGAGTTGCATCTATTGAAAAGCCCAATATCAGTTAGTACCAACGGAATGGGATAACTAAGAGTCAATCATAAAAGATTCTAGAGAGGATTTCATAAAAGCCTAGATCATAATTCTGGGAGCTCCAGTATTATTAAATTAGAAAGACGGTTCATTTGCTTATGCATTGATTACTGCAACCCTATTAAGGCAACAATTGAGAATCACTATCAGCTGCCCAGGATCGTCGATTTGTTCGACTAACTGTAAGGATTAGCTATTCCTTAAGATTGGTTTTAGGCAGTAGTTGGAATAACCATCTCACCTTAAATAAGCTATTTTATAACTAATAGTCGGTATATAAGTATCAAGGCTGCTCCTTTGGAGACCTTGTATAGATGGAATGTCAAACGTCCGTCTGATGGACGGGACTTTGGTAAGTCCAATTATCAGGTTCTGAAACTTGCCTTGGAAACAACGAATAAGATCATACAAATTCGTAATCGTCTGAAAGTTTCCAGTAATCGGCGAAAACTCAAGGATTGATGAAAGTCGCAACCCTCTTAAGTCCTTAATAAGTAATAAGGTTCAATTGAAGGTATCACCCTAAAAAGGGTGTGCTGAATTTTTTAATTTATCGGGCTAGTTAAGTTCTAATATATAGAATCATTCGAGGAAATCGAATATATCAAGATTGGTAACATATAAGCTAAAACTTACCTGAGGAGCTTGATGGAAATCAATGTGTCCCACACTAGTGATTTAAGGATATGTTTCGCCAATAAGTCGAGCGCATTGTCACATAATGATATGCAGACTAATGAAAATTTATGGTTTGATGAAAAACTCGTATCGATTAAGGATCGACAGGTTAAGAAGCTCCGAAAGAAAGTATGTACCTATTGTATAGGTCAACTGAGATGCCCTTAGAGGCCCAAATATGCTATGGAGGTTAAGTCCATGATACGTCAGAAAGTACTTCCATTATTTTAGCAAATCTCGAGGTCAAGATTTCTTTTAAGGGGGTGAGGATGTAACACCTCGTAAAATCACGTCCAATGATGTATTGACACGTGTAAATAACCCTAATAGGGTCAAACGTTGAATTTAAGGGACTAATTTTTCGAAAAATCAAAAACTTTTAATGCGAAATGACTAAAAGTGTCAACATGCTTAGTTTAAGCCTTCGAATGACGCTACACGGTGTTCCTATTCATATATGAGCCACTTGTTGATCATGAGTAGTCGTTTGCGTAATTAATTGAAAGTTTGCGCGATGAAGGGTTAAAAGCGTCAACATGTTAAGTCTTGCCTCTGAGTGACCTTTTAACAAACCGGGAACTTCATGATATTTGATTATACTCCCGGGAATGCCAATTATTGGCCGTCTAAGGTTTTTATGCCTTTAAGTGACGTTACGCGCAACTTTGCAAGTTTAAGGGGTTAAAAGCGTCAATATGTTTAATTATACCTCTGAATGACCTTTTTACGAACCCAGAGCATCGTGATGTTTAATGATACTCTCATGAATGCCTAATATGGATTAGATAAGGCTTCGATGCTATTAAACGATGATATGCGCAAGTTTGCGCATTAGAGGGACTATTTACGTCAAACTGCAAAAGTCTGCCGATTCGTATGGTATTGAACCTTCTGGAATATGATCATAAGATAAACATGCCCTAAATATCCTTTACATAGCTTAGAAATAGGCTTAGAGGTGTTTGGTGCGCAAAAATAAACTTATTTGATCAATAGGTACTAAAAGCGTCAAAAAGTGCATAAGTTTGCATTTTCGCGCATATTTTACGTTCTGAATATATCCGGACATCCAAAAATTTATGTAATCACTAAAATATTTTATTTTAGTGTTTGGCATGATAAAATTCCATTCGTCATGTAATTTGGATCGTTTTTCGCATCCGTTCGTGTTTCGTCGTAATTAGCCGAACTACGCAACCGTACGACCAAGCAAACCGACATCCGACATATTTTTGAGCATGTTTTATGTTCCCTATGTTTAGGCATTATTGTAGAGCCTTGAAAATGGCTTAAAGGGCCTTAACCATGTCAAAAAGGGCCTTACACGCTTACAGGGACTAAAACTGTAACTTCTAAAAGTTATTACTGATCTGAGCAGAGGTGGCGGGCCGCGTAAGGTGGGGACTCAGCCTACGCGGGGCACGAGAGTCCCCCAGACATGCAAAAATCAGTTTTCTTCAATCAGCTGCTGGTTTCAGGTTTTTGCACTTGGTTTCATCAATCTATGAGCTTGTTTTAGGCACCCATAGTATTGAAAACAGTGGGAGATACTTGTACGGACCAGGTTGAAGCTCGTTTATCGAGGAACGATCTTAACGGTCTTGAGAAATCTATAAATACCTACCGCCACTTTCATTTCAACTCACCTTTCATTCAAATCTGCTCTTGCTCTCATTCTAAGAGGATTCTGATCAACTTGGGAACCTCCTTCAGTCCTAAGGACCACTTGTAAGTGTTCCTTTCGTGCTTAGTTAAATTGTTTGGCTCTTAAAGCCGAAAAGTCAAGCGTTCGCGATAAATGCTTTGACTTTTAAATGATCGAGCCATTGTTCGCAACGAACATGGCTACGTGATCGTAATTAGGTAGGTATTAAACCCTCAAAAGGGCACCTCCTAATTACCATGTTTGCTCAGTTAATTATCGGGTCAAAGTAATTAAAATAAAAGTCAAACGAGTCGGTTTTTAAACAAAATCCATAACTAATGATGTAAAGGCAATAAAATCAGTTTTGTCACTTTAATAACTTGGTAAATATTAATTGAACATGTCTAGGCATGTTCAACCCGACAATTCCGAGTTTAGGCTCGGTTCGGAACCGAAAGTCGCAAAAGTAGACTTTTGCTTTGACTTTTAGTTCTGACCCGATTTATCTTAGTTTAGTTATGCCTTAGGATTCCTTTAGGACCATATTATATGTTAGTATAACCCTCTGAGGTTATACAACATGGTTCAATAGAAATCCTAGTTCACTACATGTTTCCGGTAAATGCTTAAAAGTTAACCATTATGCCTTTTTGATGTTAAATCGAGATTTTTGAAAATGTGAGAGGACAAAAACCTTTATTACTAATTTATAAACATGTCCTAAAAATTTGACATCAGTTTGAGGTCTAAATTAGGAGTTATGCTCAATATCGTAAATTGAAGCCTTTTTATTAATTAAACGGCATTTTTGGCATAAAACCTATTTAAACCCAAATTTTGACACCAAACTTTCTACCCACTGTTAAGATATAATATTTAGGGATTTTTTGGAAATTTTTGTTAAATTTTAAACTGATCATAACATAGAGTTTTTGCATAGACTCGGTAATTGACGATAATGCCCTTTTCGCTAATAAAATGAGTTTTACACATCCTTTACATATCAAACATTTTTCTACTGATTTTATATATTAAATAAGTTATTTTAAACAGTAAAGGCTAATCAAAATCTCAGATTTCCTTAATCAACCCGAATATCGTCAAATACCGACTTTTATGCGATTTAGGCACATAGTATGCTTTAAAACCATATTTGGCACCTAAGGCTTGTTATCTACTGATGTTTTGAATGAATTTTTATACTTAAACAGTAAGTAAAAGTTTTAAACTCAGAATTCCAAATTTGACCCTTAAAACATATGTGAAATGACCAAAATGCCCTTTCGGTGCATAGTTTGGTCATAAAAGATAAATTTCACATATATATGATATCTTACTGATATAACTTACAAAAATAAACATTTTTACTGATCATTTTAGACCAGAACCTTAGATTGTTATTTAACCTCTTTTATAATCTTTAAAATGACCAAAATACCCCTTCGGGGCTTAAATTGATTTTATATTCATTTTGGGCATAATGGAAGGTATCCTACTGATATCACAACATATTAAAAGCATATTAACTTGTGGAACTTGCTCATGACTCATTTGGTTACCCGTTATGCATTGTTCGCGTCCGGTGCGGTTTATGTAACTAGTTTGCATAAATTTACCAAAACGAGTTAAACCTTATCATTTTTACTTCAAAATCCAGAGTGTGTTAGTTTACCCATATTATACAAGTCTTCATACTTGTCGGGTCTGAATCACATTCTAATCCGGTCTTCGCTTAATCTTGCGTTTCGAACCGTAAACCTTTCCTTAAAAGTAACTGGTCTAAGTTACAACTTAAATAAGACCCGTTAGGAATCTAATAGGTTAATAAAAACTTCGTTCCAGATTGAGAGCCCCAGTAGAGGTACTTGTTCTTGCTGATTTGAATATACGGCTGAGAATAAAATTACATTTTAGCTCAGGTAAATACTTTTAACTTATTTTCCCTATACGGGCTTGGGATATGGTATTATAATAATACCGCTTGGTTGGGTATTGAATATTTAATCGATTAGTGGTTAAATTATTGAGGTAACCCATTTTAATCTGTCTTGTTTGAAACAAAGCTTTGGGGGTTAATGACCATGTCCCGGATATCCTTGGTATCATTTATTAAGAAATGACCACGTCTTAAGCACGGGGTGTAGGCATACACCTGACGGTTGCGTAGGAAAATCGGTATCTCACTCTCTTGTGGGCCTATACTTGTGGTGTGTCTATTAATCTTGACTCGGTTTCTATATCGAGCCCTGAATGTATAACGAACATATAAATCTGTATACAAGATTATTTTTATATAATTGTCCCAAGTTATAAAAGGATATTTGTGCCTTGTGCATTTAAATCAATTTTCATAAATGTTTTCAAAAGAGTCAGTTAATTGTATTTACCAGTGTAAACGGACGTATTTTCCAAAAAGATTAAGTGATAGGTAGTGTACATAATTGGTTGGGAGCTCAGGGCGTTAATAAGGAATCTTGCAAGTTCTAAACGTCTAAAGTCTGTTGAACAGTGTTTATTTTTTTTCTGTTTTAAAGATCCGCCTGTGGATCCATATACAACCGTTGTGTAATACTTTATTATACTTTCGAATCGGTTTGTATTATTACTTTAGACTTCCGCTGTGCGTTGAACTGTGATTATTTGACTTTGATGATATCAACTACGTCACGTTAATCCCCACCGGGCCCACCGGTAATACGTGGAAATATCGGGGTGTGACACTTGGTTAAAAGCAGGTACGAAGACTCAACTTTCTTTCATAAATTAGTTAAAAACAACATCACAAAGAATTGAATAAACGGGTTGTTGAAAGAAGACTCGTGGGTTTCAGAGCCAGAGGAAGTGAAGAAATTATTTCGGGATTTTTTTTCAGATATGTTTAAAGAACCTCTGAAGAAAAGACCTAAGATAGCGGGCGACGGGTTCAAAAATTTATTTGAGCAACAATGTGATTTTTTGGTCAGGAACTTTTCAAAGGAGGAATTGAAGGTGGCAGTTTGGGATTACGGCTGCGAAAAAGCTCCTGGCCTGGACGGTTTCACCTTTGCTTTGGTGAAGAAGTTTTGGTGCTATTTCGAGCAACCTCTGTTCGAAGTCATCACCAAGTTTCATACTCTCGGGACACATTGTAAGGCAAGTGGTGCATCCTTCATTGCTCTGATTCCTAAAACATCAGACCCTAAGTCCCCAAATGAGTTGAGGCCAATTTTGCTCATCGGCTTGGTTCATAAGATTCTGGCCAAAATTCTCGTTAACAAGCTAGTGATGATCATGGACTGCCTTGTTTCGCCATCTTAGTCGGCTTTCATTGGGGGCAGGAATATTGTTGATACCCTTTGATTCTAAATGAATTACAATCTTGGTCCAAAAGACATAAACATAAAGTTGCGTTTTTCAAAGTCGACATCAACAAGGCTTATCACACTCTTAACTGGAAGTTTCTCCTCACGGTTCTTACTTACATGGGCTTCTCATCTAAATGGAAGTTGATGCGTGTGTAGCGTTATATATTTTTATTGATGTTTTAAGCCCTTTTTAACACATTAGTCAAGTTTTAAATTTATAAAACACGATATTCTACTAACACTAAACACACATATGGGCAAGTGCACCCATCGTGAGTGAAGTGTAGTGTTGGTAAGATACCGAGGTCGTCCAAGGACACAAGAGCTTTTAATACCGGTTTATCCTCAGCGTCTAATCAAATAAAAATTTTTAGAAAAGGTTTTAAACAAGAAAAATAAAACTAAAAATGCTGAAAAATAAAAATAAAATAAAACAGATAGACAAGATGAATCACTTGGATCCGACTCGCCTTTAATGTAACCTTTGATGATTTCCGCACTTTTGCACTTTTTAAGAGATTATCTTAGTTATAGTAGTAGGCCCCTCTTTTGAAGGTGACGTTACCCTCAACCCAGTGGTTTGAGTCAGCAAGGATACAATCCCAAAGGGTCGGAGTATTGAAAGATAATTAATTAAGTTATTAATGCGTAATGTGGTAGACCCCTCTTTTGAAGGCGACGTTACCCTCGGCTAAGTAGTTTGAGTCAGTAGTGATACATTCCCAAGTAGTCGGGTTAATGTATTAATAGTAGTTTACATATGAGGGGATCAAGCCATTTGCACCCCCGCCATCCAATAGAAGTGGGTATTGAAGGAGGTCCTAGTAAGCTTGAACCTTGCAGGATCTATACACTAAACAAGGCAAGAACCTTACCAAACCATTCCCTTAACCCCCGACCAGGTAGCCAACATATCTCTATATAGACCGTAGAGATATGAATGGTGAAAATCTTATATTTTATATAGACAGTAAAATAACGCCAAGACACCACAGACAAATGATAATTCACCTTCAACATAAGAAACTAGTTATTAAAGTCATTAATACAAAACCAAATAAAATGTGGGAAAAGATTAAAAATCAAAAGTATTACATTAAATGCTTGTCTTCACCAAGTGATGTAAGAGACTTAGGCAAACATAGTCTTTGATTATCAAGAACTCTTACTTTCAATCTTGGATCCTGAGACTACTACACACACTCTAAGGTGGATGATGGATGATGGTGGTGGATGTGGGTGTTGTAGTGGTGGTGGAGTGGTGGTGAAGTTAGAGAGAGGTGGTTTGCCAAGGGATGCCTTTGAAGTGAACCAAACACCCCTATTTATAGTCTGCACAGAAGCCCGGACACCGCCCCATGGCCATCCTTTTTCTCTTTCTTCATTAATTACAATTTGTCTGCATTAGCTCCACACGCCCCCCGTGTTCGCTGGGCACGGCCCCGTGTGCAGAAGCCTATCTGTACTATCAAGATTTGCAAGATTCTACGAATCTTAGCGTTGACCACGACCCGTGTTGAGCTGGGCACGCCCCTGTGCTGGGAATAGAAGCTTCTACAACTTTGTCTTTTCTGCAGATACTTGGCCACGCTCCCGTGTCCACTGGGCACGGGGCCGTGGTCAGCCTTCTGTTCTCTTATTTTTGCTTGGGAAGATGCTGTCGAGGGGTCGGGCACGCCATGTTTATTCCTTTTCTTTGTATTTATGTTAGACTTTGCTGCATATTTGTTCCTTTTGTTCAATTAAGCTTATTTGGTCCTGAAAATACAAAAGGAAGACAAAAGCACACTTTTTCCAACATTAGTACTTAAAAAGGGTTAGTTTTATGCCTCATTTGATGTAATTTATATGTTGCATTTTACACACATCAAATACCCCCACACTTGAATCTTTGCTTGTCCTCAAGCAAAACTTTTTATTATGTGGCTTACACACCCAAATGGAATGGGTAGAAGAGAAGTTTTGGGCTTGTCTTGAGTGTCGGGAATCCAAGATCTTTATTGGTATTTTTATGTTATTTACAATCCTATTCGTTATGATTTATTTAGAACATTTCATAAGAGAAATTACTTATTCGGCCATAACATACCTCTTTAAAATTCCATTTATATACAAGTTCACATACCTCACGGGAGATCACTCAACACTCGGCCAAAGATGTATTTTTTGTGAAACACTCGAGACCGGCATGGAACTTATTTCTACCATATGCTTGCCAAGCAATCAATCCTCTTCCTTTTTAACTATAAACCTTTGTAAATATCAAGAGGACTTTGGGGAAGGGTTAGGCTTGGGTTAAAGGTAGGTGGTTTTGGGTTAGTTGTTAGTAAAAAGGGCTAAAAGCGTAAAAAGCGTCGTTCATCGTAAAACTTTTTGTTTTTGTGACTTTTATTCAAACTAAACACTTTCAAACAAAGTTTCTTTGAGGAACTTGTTTGTTTATTGCTAGACTTCATTTTTTTTATAAGGAACCGTCATAAGAAAACCGAGCTTTTTACTAAAATAAAGGGTTTAAAAGAAAAAGGGTTTGGTGGGTGAAGGGTGATTGTTTTGTGGGTTTAGAAACAAAAAGGTTTAGGCTCAAAGGGGTTAACTAGAGGGATTTTGGGTAAGTGATAAAAAATGAAAATAATGGTGTTGAAAGAAAAATGGGTTAGTCCTAATGCCTCCATCATTTACTTACTTGGGTTTAAGTTGGTAAGGACCAGGGATGTATCGTCATGGCAAGTTCTAGAGTCGTAAGAAACCAAGCGGCTATTCAAACAAGAAACGAAAAAATGAGCATTTAGTTTAAAAATGTATGCTTGTATGCTCAATAAAGGCTCAAAACTCACTTTTTGTGGGAATGGGTTTTAATGTGATCAACTATATATAATCAAATTTTAACTAGATTTGTCATGCCGTTCATAATTTTCTTATGTTGGTTCTTTTTACCACGATGCTATCGGTTGTAAATTTGTAAAAAAATATAACCCTTTTAGAACTTGTTATTTTCAAATTAAACCAAAACAAGTAAAAAAATGAAAAATTTTTGAAAAAATTTGGGGTGATTAGCGGTTCCAATAGAGTTTTGTGTAAGGCTTGTTATTAGGACTTGAAAAATTCAAGGTTTTAGCATCCCCCACACTTAAATTACACATTGTCCTCAATGTGTCCCAAAAATAAGTTTTTAGGTTGACTGAATGTGTAAAAAGGTGTTTAAAAACAAAATTTTATGTTACTGGGCGTCTGGGAATGGGCCCATGTTGGTCCGGGCACGGCCCCGTGTTCAGATCGCTAGTATCATTTTTAACAGAAGGCTGGGCACGGGGACGTGTTCAGCGAACACGGCCCCGTGTCCAGTTACCTGAATTGGGCGTTTTCTGCAGAACCTCGGGCACGGGGGCGTGTTGGGCTGAGCACGGCCCCGTGCTGAACTTGCTGTAATGAAGAAAATTTGTCGGGAGGCTATGTTTTTGTGCATGGGGTGTGGGTTCAAGTTTCCCTTTGTAACCTCCACCATTTCGAGTGTGTTTTATTCCTGAAAAGTAAATCTAAACTAGAAAACATAAATGTTAATCTAAACAAAAACTAAGGATAGTTTCGCGGAATGTCTCCGTGGTGTGCGACGTTTATAAGGGTCCTTGGCTAGACCCAAAGTCAGTCATATGTTACCCAAGTGGGATTTTTTGCATCCCATATTTCACCGTCGGAGAGCATCATCCAAGCTTGAGTCTATGACAGTCATGTAGTTGACCGGGTCGTCGTCTTCTACTCTTTTCCCAACCCCAAACTCCATCTCTTTGTCCCCAACCCTCAATGTTAATTTCCCACCATTCATGTCAACCATTGCGTGAGCGGTGGCTAGGAATGGTCTTCCTAGGATGAGTGGTACTTCGGTATCTTCCTCCATATCTAGTATGACAAAGTCGGCCGGGAAGACAAAGTCTCTGACTTTTACCAGTAGATTTTCGGCGACACCTTGTGGATACTTGATAGACCTATCGGCGAGTTGTATGCTCATCTTTGTGGGGCTTATTTAACCTAGTTCGAGTCGGTCAAACATTGATGCAGGCATGAGATTGATGCTAGCCCCAAGATCGGCTAAGGCATTGCGTATGGGTGATCCCCCAATCGAACAAGGGATGGTGAAGCTTTCGGGGTCGATTTTCTTTTGTGGGAGTTTGTTTAGTAGTACGGCGGAGCATCCTTCACTTAAATTAACTAATTGAAGTGTTTCAATTTTCCTTTTGTGAGTGAGAAAGTCTCTCATACATTTTAAATATTTAGGCATTTGAGTGAGGACTTCCACAAATGGAAGATTGATGTGCAATTGTTTTAGTAAATTTACGAATTTTGTGAATTGCTCATCTGTCTTTTGGCATAGTGACCGACCGGGGTAAGGCACCGGGGGGGGGGGGGGGTCTTGGTAGGCTCTTGATTTGGCGGAGGATTTGTCTCTTTTTGGAGTGTTGGTGAAGTTGCGGTTTGGTTAGACGGACTCTTTTCAGATGGAGGTATTGGAGCCTCCTCGGGACCTACAGTACGGTTTCTCAATGTGATGAGATGCACTTGCGCCTTTGGGTTGGTTTCGGTATTGCTGGGTAACACGCCTTGTGGTCTCTCGGAGAAATTTTGAGCTAGTTGATTTAGTTGTTTTTCAATGTTTTGAATACTAGCTTGTTGATTCCTAAAGTTTAATTCCATTTTTTGAAATTGATCCGAGTTTTTCTTTTCGGTGTCGGAGATGAGGCGTGAGATAGTATCTTCAAACCTCTCTCGTCCCCTTGTTGTTGTTGAGAGAAATTTTGTGACTCATTTCTTGGTTGTTGAAAGTTTGTTCATTGTTGGTTTTGTTGGTTACTATTGTTGCCGGGTTCTCTCTAACAAAGGTTAGGGTGGTTATGCCATCCTTGGTTGTAGGTACCCGTTGGAGGACCTGACGGCCTAGGTATATTATCAACGTTGTTTACCGTTTCCGTTTGGTTATCCATTTCTTTCATACAACTCCAATTTTCATGTGGCCCACCGCACCCTTCACAAGCCATAACTGAGGCCGTTTTTGCCATTTCTAACTTTTTGATTTTTGAAGAGAGGGCCTCGTTTTTGCCGTTTTTGCCATTTCTACCTTATAGGGCCCGAGGCAATAGATTTTGTGCCTCGGGGAGTGTGCCACTGAAAATTGTTTTGAACAATTTCCTCAATTTGATTATAAATTTCATTTGGGCGACGATTACCTAGAAGTCTCCCGGAGCTAAAGTCAAGTGTTTGTCTTGTGTGTGGCAACAACCCATTATAGAAAGTGGATACTTGTTGCCATGCCGCAAGACCATGATGCGGACATTTTCTTAATAGCTCCTTGAATCTTTCCCAAGTTTCATATAAGGATTCCCCGTCCTCTTGTTAGTATGTGTTAATTTCAGTCATTAATTTAGCCGTTTTAGAAGGAGGGAAATACTTATACAAAAACCTTTGGGCTAGTTCATCCCAAGTGTTTACCGAACCACTTGGGAGGGTGTTAAGCCAAGCCTTAGCTCGGCCTTTTAGTGAAAATGGGAACATTTGGAGGCGGATGGTGTCATTTGATGCTCCGTTGATCCGAAAAGTATCACATATTTCCAAAAAGTTGGTAATATGTAAATGGGGATCTTCGTCCGCAAGCCCATGGAAAGTTGCGGAGTTTTGGAGTATTTGTATCAAATGCGGCCGAATATCGAAGTTGTTTGCATCGACATTTGATGCATTGATAGCGGCGCTGAGATTACCTACTGTAGGTCGTAGGTAATCCATCAGGGTACATTGATCTGCCATGGGAAGTGGGTCCCCCGAAACTCTTTCTTGGATTTTAGCTTTAAGTCTTTTTCTTAGAAAGCGTTTGGGTTCGTCTAGAGGTTCTTTTATGTCTTTATTGGAAGAACTGGAGCTCATGCACTGCGTAGGAAGTTCAAGTGCGGCACCTGGGTTCCAAGTCCTGCGATAAAAACAAAAAGATTGCTGGTCAGAAGTCTCACCACGACCCCGTGGTCGTGGTTACAGTGATTATTTTCTAGATCCTTATTACTGGAAAGTTCAGCACGGCCCCGTGTTGCACCGACACGGCCCCATGTTCACCTTTCTGTAACTCAGAAAATAAGGACTGTCAGTAAGGATGCTGGGCACGGCCCCGGGTCCGACCGGGCACGGCCCCGTGCTGCAGTCTGTAGAAGCTGAAAAATCTAGAAAAATCCTAAAAAAATAGAAAAATAAGAAAAACGATTAGGCCGTTGATTCCTAACTTTCTTAAAATCCTTGTGTCCCCGGCAACGGCGGCAAAAACTTGATGCATGTGTAGCGTTATATATTTTTATTGATATTTTAAGCCCTTTTTAACACATTAGTCAAGTTTTAAATTTATAAAACACGATATTCTACTAACACTAAACACACATATGGGCAAGTGCACCCATCGTGAGCGTAGTATAGCGTTGGTAAGATACCGTGGCCGTCCAAGGACACAAGAACTTTAAATACCGGTTTGTCATCAACGTCTAATCAAATCAAAATTTTAGAAAAGGTTTTAAACAAGAAAAATAAAACTAAAAATGCTGAAAAATAACAATAAAATAAAATAGATATACAAGATGAATCACTTGGATCCGAATCGCCTTTAATGTAACCTTTGATGATTTCCGCACTTTTGCACTTTTTAAGAGATTATCTTAGTTATAGTAGTAGGCCCCTCTTTTGAAGGTGACGTTACCCTCAACCTAGTGGTTTGAGTCAGCAAGGATACAATCCCAAAGGGTCGGAATATTGAAAAGATAATTAATTAAGTTATTAATGCGTAATGTGGTAGGCCCCTCTTTTGAAGGT
The DNA here is from genome assembly GCF_002127325.2 of Helianthus annuus. Lineage (NCBI taxonomy): Eukaryota > Viridiplantae > Streptophyta > Magnoliopsida > Asterales > Asteraceae > Helianthus > Helianthus annuus. Next base: position 83,354,865 of record NC_035438.2, read on the forward strand.
GACGTTACCCTCGGCTAAGTGGTTTGAGTCAGCAGGGATACAATCCCAAGTAGCCGGGTTAATGTATTAATAGTAGTTTACATATGAGGGGATCAAGCCATTCACACCCCCGCCAACCAATACCAGTGGATATTGAAGGAGGTCCTAGTAAGCTTGACCCAGGTCCTTACAGGATCTGTACACTGAACAAGGCAAGAACCTTACCAAACCATTCCCTTAACCCCTACCAGGTAGCCAACATACCTCTATATAGACCGTAGAGATATGAATGGTGAAAATCTTTTATTTTATATAGACAGTAAAATAACGCCAAGACACTACGGACAAATGATAAGGAAGTTTCACCTTCAACATAAGAAACTAGTTATTAAAGTCATTAATAGAAAAGCAAATAAAAAGTGCGAAAAGATTAAAAATCAAAAGTATTACATTAAATGTTTGTCTTCACCAAGTGATGTAAGAGACTTAGGCAAACATGGCCTTTGATTGTCAAGAACTCTTACTATCAATCTTGGATCCCGAGACTACTATACACACTCTAAGGTGGATGATGGATGATGGTGGTGGATGTGGGTGTTGTAGTGGTGGTGGAGTGGTGGTGAAGTGGGAGAGAGGTGGTTTGCCAAGGAATGCCTTTGAAGTGAACCAAGCACCCCTATTTATTACTTGCACAGAAGCCCGGACATGGCCCTGTTGCCATCCTTTTTCTCTTTCTTCATTAATTACAATTTGTCTGCATTAGCTCCACACGCCCCCGTGTTCGCTGGGCACGGCCCCGTGTGCAGAAGCGTATTTGTACTATCAAGATTTGCAAGATTCTGCGAATCTTAGCGTTGACCACAGCCCGTGTTGAGCTGGGCACGCCCCCGTGCTGGGAATAGAAGCTTGTACAACTTTGGCTTTTCTGCAGATACTTGGCCACACCCCCGTGTCCGTTGGGCACGGGGTCGTGGTCAGCCTTCTGTTCTCTTGTTTTTGCTTAGGAAGATGCTGTCGAGGGGTCGGGCACGCCACGTTTATTCCCTTTCTTTGTATTTATGTTAGATTTTGCTGCATATTTGTTCCTTTTGTTCAATTAAGCTCATTTGGTCCTGAAAATACAAAAGGAAGACAAAAGCACACTTTTTTCCAACATTATTGCTAAAAAGGGTTAGTTTTATGTCTCATTTGATGTAATTTATATGTTTCATTTTACACACATCAGAAGTGTTGGTTACTAGGTATTCTCTATGCAGGGTCAACTATGGTCTTAGTAAACGACTCTCCCACAACAGGCCTCGGTTCGAAAGAGTCTTACGCCAAGGGGCCCCTTGTCCTCTTTCTTATTCATTCTCGCAAAGGAGGCCCTTGATGTCGTTATGTCTAAGGCCTTGGGTGCGGGTCTAGTAAAGGGCATCTCACTTCCAAACGGCGGGCCTGCAATCTCACACCTTCTCTACGCGGATGACGTAGTATTCCTCAACGATGGGAATGTGGAGCATGCCAAGAATTTGGCACGGATATTACACTGTTTTTTCTTAGCCTCCGGTCTAAGGGTAAGCCCATCCAAAAGCAAAGTATATGGGGTTGGTTTGAATGATCAACAATTGTCTTAGCTGGCTTCGGCCTTAAAATGCAACCAAGGATCAATGCCTTTTAAATATTTGGGGATGATGGTAGGTGCAAATATGAACATGGTGGCTAGTTGGAAATCGGTTGATGACCATTTTAATGCAAGATTATCTAGATGGCAAGCCCAAAATTTATCTTTTGCGGGTAGAGTTCTATTGGCCAAATCTATTCTTGGCCACTTACCGACTTACTTTCTTTCGCTATATAAGGCACAAAGGAAAATTATAAGTACCTTAGAAGATATACGGCGTAGATTTATTTGGGGTGGAAGTTGCAACACAAAAAAGATAAGGTGGATAGGCTGGAAAAGAATGGTTTCATCAAAAAAGAGGGGCTGGTTGGGTCTTGGATGCCTAAGGGAAGCTAACTTGGCTTTATTAATTAAATGGTAGTGGAGACTAAGGGAAGACGATGAACAACTATGGGTGAAAGTGATCAAAGTAATTCAAGGAAAGAATTGGAAAAGAAAAACGGTTCCGATCAGCAAATACTACTCGGGGGGTTTGGAAGCGTATTGGGGAAATCGACAAAGAGCTTGCAAAAAAAAGGTACAAACATGAATGACAAACTGGTATGTAAAGTGGGCAGGGGTAACAAAACAAGATTTTGGCAAGATATATGGGTTTTGAATCATCGCTTTATGGACGTCTACCCAAACCTGTACAAATTGGCAACAAAGAAAGGGGCAACTATGGCGGAGAACTACAAGAGAATTGGAGATAATTTTATTTAGGATTTTACCGGGAAGAAACACCCGCAAACATGGGCTGAATTATTACAACTTCTAGCAGTCTTAAGGAGTACTCGGATTAAACAAGGAGATGGCTCTTGGTCTTGGCAAACAGAAACGGAGCAACCATTCACAGTTAAAACGGTACGTGAAGACCTAAATTTGGCTAACACACAAACACGAGAGTATATATTTAAGTGGTGTGGGTGAGAAATTCCGAAGGCAAACGTTTTTGCTTGGAGGTGCGAACAAGGAAGGATCCTAACGAAAACCGAACTGAGCAAGAGAGGCATTCAGATGGGCAATACAATGTGTTCAAGATGCGGGTATCTACCTGAAACTGTGGACCACCTACTCGTTTCTTGCTCGAGGACCAGGCCACTTTGGTCGACAATTGAGAGATGGTTAAAAATCGATGGAATGCACAGATGTAACACAATCAGAGAAATTCTTGAAATGGCCAAAGCCGTGACAGAAAAGAGGAGGAAAAAAACGACCAGAAGTGTAATCTTGGCGACCATATGGAAGGTGTGGTTGTACCGAAATGAAAGGATCTTCAAAGGGATTTTCACGACGGATAGGAAAATAATAGAAGACATAAAGGAAAGCACGTACCTTTGGCTACAACAAAGGGCAAGCATGATGAATCTAAAGCTAGAAGAATGGAGCAGCATGGGCATTAATGTAATAGAGTAGTCGGAGAAAAGTTTGTATTATTTTGTATATATGTCTAGCTCCTGGCTAGTGTTTATTAATAAAATTGGCTCGCTTTATGTTACAAAAAAAAACCAAGAAGATAGTTGGCTTTGGAATAATGATATGGGTGAAGATTTGTCAGTGGCTCTAGTTCACGGGAAGATTGCACATGCAAGTTATCAAGTAAATGATGGTAAGTGGCCATTATGGAATAATTGGGGTCCCCTTAAAAATAAATTATTTCATGTGGCATGTCTCGCTAAACTGGATCTGGGACAAAAAGAAGCTCATGGTTATGGGGCTTGCAGATGGCATATGTGGAAGGTGCGGGTTGGGCGATGAATCTGTCGACCACTCTTTAACATCTTGTTTGCTAGCTCGCGGTTTAGTGGAATGTTTTAGTGCGGCTGACAATTCCATATCCACTAGGGAGTTTTCTTACACTTCGGTTTGGAACCTTCTGACAGTTTTGAATGGCTCAATGGAATGGAAAAAACTTGTTGGCATTATCTTCATGGCAACTTTAAGACTCGAAACGCTAAGGAATTAGATGGTCGGAGCATTCCGGTAGAGAAGATTGTGGAGGAGATCAAGTTGAACTCTTTCCTTTGAATTAAATGTAGATCAAAATTTAATGCGCTAAATTGGGATATGTGGCTAGATTTCAACCTCATGATGTAATCCCCTAAATTTTGTATTGTTTTGTCTGGTTTTTCCGTTTCTTGTTGGCCTGGGTTCTATATGATATATGAAAATTGTTGTCGTTAAAATAAAAAGAATAAAGGAGATGCCCAATTAATTATTTATATAGCTATATGTAAAAGCGGAAAAATAAATAAAAAGCAAACACACAATCAAGTAGTTATGAACAAGGGCGGATCTATCCGTATTTGTGGGTGGGCGGGTGCACCCCTTGAAAAAAATTTAGTGTTAATTTTCGCCGAAAATCCGACCACACCCCTTGAAAAGTTTCAACCGCCCCTCGTAGAAAAAGAATGATGAATTTATAAAAAATAAAAATTTTAAACACTAATTATTATTAATACATAAGTATATAATACAGTTTATATATTTATTCTTTAACCATTTAATTACTTAACCCAATCTAAGCCCAATCTATAATCTTTTTTTATTAACCAATTATCCAAGCTCAATCCCAACCCAAAGATTTTGGATTAAATAAAATAACCCCCAAAAAAACGCCTAAGCGACTCACAACCGGACGATTTTTTGGCCGGAAAATTCCAAATTTCCGCCGTTTCAACCATAATTACATCAGAATTCCGACTTAGAACAGGTATCCTTTCTTTATTGATTGTTTTTTTGTTGTTTTATGTGGTGATTAGAGGGAATTATATTTATATATATATATATACATACATATATATATATATATATGAGTAGGAGTTCTGCGGAAAGTGTGTTTTTCCTAGAAAGTCTAGGAAGCGATCTGGGCCCTCCGATTGGTGTTTCTAATGGCTTAGATCAAATGGATAGCATTTTCGTAATATCTGAGTTATATAATTAGAGACTTCTAATATAGTGAGGGTATTTTGGTAATTGGAAGTGTTTTAAATCAATCAAGAAACTGCCATAACAATAACCAATCCCTAAAATCATGGGATTTCCCCTCTTTCTCTCTTTCTCTCTCTCTCTCTCTCTCTCTCTCTCTCTCCCTAACCGCAACCAAAGAAGAACCAGCCATATTTCCTGCAAATATTCTTCTCCGATTGTTCATATATCGGTTCCTTCGAGGTATAAGCCGATCAAACAATAGTCGGAATCGTTGGTCGGCCGGTGATGCTTCCCTATCGGTTGTTGTTTTTCATACTTGTTTCAATTTTTTTTATCTATCATTGAATCGGGTTATTATTTTTAGTCAATGGACCTCAATGCTTGACATCTTAGAGTAGGCTCTAGATGTAATTGGGGTTACCTACAGATGTCTTGATGGCAGTACCTACAGATGTAATTGTGTTTTAAAATGATCTGAATATGTTGATGATGGCAGTGTGTTGTAAAGTTTATGTGTTTTACCATTTTAATGTTGATGATGACAGTGTGTTGAAGACGAAGACACTGGGTTGTGTTGAAGACGAAGACACTGACAGTGTGTCCAGCAATCTGCTTGCTGTTAAAACACAATGTCAAGAAATATGCTTATTGTTAAAACACAGTGTCAAGAATCCTCCAGCAATCTGCTTGCTGTTAAAACACAGTGTCAAGAATCCTCCAGCAATCTGCTTGCTGTTAAAACACAGCGTCAAGAAATCTGCTTGATGTTAAAACACAGTGTCAAGGAAATCTGCTTGTTATTAAAACACAATGTCAAGAAATCAGCTTGCTGTTAAAACACAGTGTCAAGAATCCTCCAGCAATCTGCTTGCTGTTAAAACACAGTGTCAAGAATCCCCCAGCAATCTGCTTGCTGTTAAAACACAGCGTCAAGAAATCTGCTTGCTGTTAAAACACAGTGTCAAGGAAATCTGCTTGCTGTTAAAACACAATGTCAAGAAATCAGCTTGCTGTTAAAACACAGTGTCAAGAATCCTCCAGCAATCTGCGTGCTGTTAAAACACAGTGTCAAGAATCCTCCAGCAATCTGCTTGCTGTTAAAACACAGCGTCAAGAAATCTGCTTGCTGTTAAAACACATTGTCAAGAAACATAGCGTCTTGTATGATTTAAATTGAAACTGTCAATTTGATTTAAATGGAATATTTAGTTTCCATAATTTTGTGGTTAGTTAGTTATCCTAATAAAATAATCCATAATTAAAATAATATTCAAATTACACAATTGCCCTTTTAGTTAAAATTCTTCAATGCCACATGTCGCGCTCTTATTGCTTCCTAGACTTTCTAGGAAAAACACACTTTCTGCAGGAACCCTACTCTATATATATATATATATATATATCTAGTGTGAGGTTCATTGGAGAACACTAAAAAAGTGGGGAGCAGTGGGGAACCGACTCAAACGAACTCCGATTGGACTCATTCCAGCGGCGTTGGAACCGGCTCGTCGAACCCTTACTAGGATCTCTTAACCCTAAACCCTAAATCATAACCCCTAAACCCTAAATATATTAGGGTTTGGCTTTTAGGGTTTAGCTTTAGGGTTTAGCTTTAGGTTTAGCCTTTAGGGTTTAGCTTTTAGGGTTTATAGTTTAGATTTTACGGTTTAACTTAGGTTTTAGCCTTATTTTTTAGCTTTAGGGTTTAGAGTTTAGGAGTTAGGATTTAGGGTTAAGAGATCTTAGTTAGGGTTCGACGAGCCGGTTTCAACACCGCTGGAATGAGTCCAATCGGAGTTCGTTTGAGTCGGTTCCCCACTGTTCCCCACTTTTTTAGTGTTCCCCAATGAACCTTCCCCTATATATATATATATATATATATATATATATATATATAGGGAAGGGCTTATGCGAGAACTCCATTTATTGTGAGAACCGCGAGAACCAATGTGAACACAACCTAAAATAGCTAAAAAAACCTAACCCCCACCCCCAAAAAAACCTAACCCCCCCCCCCAAAAAAAAAAAAAAAAAAAAAAACTACCCCCCCAAGCTAAATGCTAAAAACTAAAACCCCCAAAAAACCTAAAAAAAACCTAACCCCCCCCCCCAAAACCTAAACCCCTCCCCCACCCCCCCCCCCCCCCCCCAAAAAAAAACCTAACCCCCCATCCCCCTAGCTAAAATGCTAAAAACTAAACCCCCAAAAAACCTAAAATAATAAAAAAAATCTAATTTTTTTTTTAATATTTTTTATGCTCAAATCGCTACTTTTAGTGGCAAAATTTTTTTTTTTTTAAATTTTTTTTTTAATTTTTTGGCTTCGAAAAGTAGCGATTTCTATATAAAAGATATTAAAAAAAATTTTGTATGATTTTTAGCTATTTTTAGGCATTTTTGGTTGTGTTCACATTGGTTCTCGCGGTTCTCGCATGATCTTCTCCCTATATATATAGGGCCAAGATCATTTCAGAACCATAAATATTTACAGAACTCGCAGAACTCCTAGTAAACAATCATTTTATTTATATATTTTTATGTTTAGGATAATTTTATCATTTATTATGTGTATTTTTACGATTACATACATGTTAAGAGTAATTTTATCATTTTTTATATGTAATTTTATAATTATACATATGTAAACTAGTTTTTTTACATATATGTAATTAGTTATGAAACATATATATAATTTTGGCAATTAAACATATGTAAACTACTTCTAACATGTATGTAATTAAAGAAATACATATAATAGATGATAAAAATATCCTAAATACAAAAACTTATATATAAAATGATTGTTTATTAGGAGTTCTGAAAGTTTTGTAGTTATTTAGAGTTCTGAAATGAACTCAACTATATATATATATATATATATATATATATATATATATAGAGAGAGAGAGAGAGAGAGAGAGTAAGGTTAACATACAAAAAGCCTTATCATACATCACGTAGGAGACAATGGTAACCGTTGGATCAGGGGTATAATCACGCATGGGACCACATAATCACGCATGGGACCACATAATCACGCATGAGACTATAATCATGCACGTTCTATGATAATAACGCACGTTATATTTTTTGTCATGTATGTTAATGTAGGTTAAGCCTTAAAGTACATTATACTTTCTATATATATATATATATATATATATATATATATATATGTATATATATATATATATATATATATATATATGTATATATATATATAACGGGATCAGAAGAAAGCGGAAAAAAATGTGAGAACGGTGAGAACACATCTTGGCCGAACATGTGGCGTGGGGCATGATCAGGGTCCGAGGGGTTTTTTTTGTCTTTTTAGTATTCTTCTCCTTTCACGATTTTCGCGTTTGACATGCTTCTTTATTTTTTGCGTGCAAGATAATTTTGGCGTTATGTAGATTTATTAAATATTTGGCGTTTTATTGTTTTTTCTCAGATTTTTCTCGTTGAATTAATTCTTTTTGTGTCACATAGTTAATCTTTTGGCGTTATGGCTTTTCCATGTCATTTTTGGCGTTTTGTATCTTTTTGTTAATAATTCATTACCATAGATTAATATTTATAAAACCACAATAAAACGAAAATCAAAATAAACTAATAGTCTTCCGTAGGTGGGGTTACATCAGAGATGTACCCATCGCTTTCTTCATCACTTTCTTCAGATTCTTCATCATCAAATTTCATTTTTGCGTATAACGCCATTAGCTCGTCTCTTCTTTCCTGCAGCCTATTCTTGAATATCACTGCATCCTTGGATTTTGGATCGTTCAAAGGTGTTAAATCACAGAGTTGTTCAATGATAGATAGCAACCCTGTCTTCAACATTTCTTCCATTGGTCTTGAATATTGCACCCCGTTTTGATAAGTAACTTCAAGTGTTCCTTCTTCCTCATGCAATACCCAACTGCTAAGTTTTGGTATTTGAGTATCTTCAATATCATCATCATCTTCATCGACTTCTTTTTATTACAGTTCTTATTCTTTCACAATCGTTGTCTCTTGGAACCCTAAGGGCAGGATATCCTTCTGAACATTTTCATTCATTCCCATCATGGCTTTTATTGTTCTTACCTTTACCCTTCTCCTGTCAGAGAACTTTATGATGAATCGTTTTTCTTTCCTTTCAAACCTCCATGCAATAACCTTAGCCATTTTTTAGTTTTTTTTGGCGTTTTGGAGAATATGTGGCGTTTTAGTCTTTCTGGCGAGTTTGAGCTTGGGTTCTGATGGTCTTCTTTTATATTGACTTTTTTCCCGCGTATGTCAGGTAATTATGGCGTTTTGAAAAAGATAAATAAATTTAATATAATAAATGTTAGTAATTATGTTTTTCGTCGTTTCATTTTACTGTTTTTTTGCAGTTTTACCGTGTTTTTGTTTTCAGACTCAACTATTTTAATGGTGTAACACGTCAAATCTTTTGACAGCTGTAATTATGGCATTTTGTTTTCCAATGGCGGTTAGATAACTATTGGACTTCTTTTGTTTTATATTCTTTGCACATTGTTTCACGCTTTTTTTTATAATATTAGTTGTTCAAATTAATTTTATTATAGTTTGGTAGTTTTTTGGGGGCTTTTTTATGGCATTATGGCGTTTTTCACGTATTTGCTAAATTTGGGGTTTTTTAATATTTTTCATTATAGCATTAATATTATTTTGTTGTTTATTAACTGACATTACAAAACAAACAATAGATAAAGAAAATTAAAAAAAAACAAAGCAGAAGCAATTTATGATTTAAAATCTTCAGTGTCATCAGTCTCTTTTTTCTTTTGAAACTACAAGAAATGTGACAAATAAATGGCGTTTTGGGTTTGGCTTTGTTTATTTTTTTTGTTCATGTGTTGAAGTGTCTTCGTGGATGTTGGAGACATAGAGTGACCCCTTGTGGGTGGATGCTATCTGCCTGTAGTCTTCATTATATTCATTGAGGCCAAAGTAGCATTTACACTGGTATAGGTCTCTTCTATCATCCAAACCTTCTTCAGGAACAAAGATGACAGTATGACATATGGGTGTCATCAGTCCCTCTTTTTTCAATTTTGTCCATCTCATGCAGCAAAATCTTTCTAAACTCACGTAACAAATCATTAAATGAAGCTTCATGCAGAACATTTACTGAGGATCAAAGAAAATATGTTTTGCTGTCGTTGTATTTTTTGGCGTTTTACATTGAGTTTTAAATTTTTTTAGCAACCACTGTGCGTTTTTTTGTGTTTTTTTTTTGTGTGATAAACGGAAGGTGGTAAGGCGTTTCTATTTATAGAATTTTTTTGGCGCGTAGTTTAGGCGGGATGTTATTTTTATAACAAAAAATGTAATTAACATTTATCCGGATGTAAACTTTGGCGTTATATATAATGGCGTTTATATTTTATGGCGTTTTTGTAGTCAGAGAACTTAAATAAAAACACAGAAAAAAGTAAGCAGTGATAAAATTGGCGTTTTGTATTTACTTGGCGTTTTAATTTTCAATGGCGTTTTATGTGAGGAATGGTTTTTTTACTTTTTTACCCTTAATGACGCGCGTCCACGTAATAAAATTGGTATTATTTACTAAAATGCCATCGCGCCAATCTAGTCCATAGATTGTTTTGATCGGACGATCCATAAGCGTTCTCACCGTTCTCACACTTTTCACCGTTTTCTCTAAATCCTGACCCTATATATATATATATATATATATATATGGTTAGGTTAACGTACAAATGCCCTTATCGTACAATACGTATGAGTCAATCTCAGTCGTCAGATCTTCATCCCGCATTGAAATCGCATGTTGGTTTTTTGTAACAATTTCGCATGTTGTTTTTTTAACATGCGATTTCATCAAAATTACCACATGCGAAATTGTTACAAAAAAACAACATGCTATTTCATCAAAATTATCACATGCGAAATTGTTACAAAAAACCAACATGCGATTTCATCAAAAATTATCATATGCGAAATTGTTACAAAAAACCAACGTGCGATTTCAATGCGGGATGAAAGATCTGACGGCTGAGATTAACACGTACGTATTGTACGATAAGGACATTTGTACAGTACACTTTCTCTCTCTCTCTCTCTCTCTCTCTATATATATATATATATATATATATATATATATATATATATAGGGTGGGGTTCGGCTAGAAAGTCCAAATTTCCTAAAAAGTGTAAAAAGTCATAAAACACTCTAATTTCAGCCAGAAAACTCACCAAAAACCCACAAATAACAGAGTGAAAATTACTAAAACACCATATTCAAACCATTATAGTTCATAAAAACTTAAAACACACAATGGTAGAACTATGAATATAAAACACAACATGTTAATCAACATAAAACACAATAATATTTGTTATTCGATAATCAGAGCCTTATCATCCAAAACACAAAACACAACCCACATATATGATGTTTTATTAATCTTCATTTTGTTATTTGTGGGTTTTTGGTGTGTTTTATGGTTGACAATTTGGTGTTTTATGACTTTCTACACTTTTTAGGAAATTTGGACTTTCTAGCCAATTCCTAGCCTATATATATATATAGGGGACCGCTAAAATGAAAACCAACTCCAGTTGTAAGAACCATGAGAACTTTTTGATCCGGGGCGAGTTGGACCAAAATTTTTTTTGATAAACGTAGATGCGTGTATTATAAACACATTTGTAAAAAAAATCAAAAAAAAAATGTCGTGTGTGTAGTTTTGAGCACCACAAGTTTGTGTTTACGGGTACCGGTCCAACTCGCTCCGTACGGTGTAGTTCTCATGGTTCTTACAACTGGAGGTGGTTTTCAATTTAGTGGTATATATATATATATATATATGGGTTTGATCTTTTTATGTTTTTTGATGGTTTTTTTTTTGTTGTTCACTTGTTCTAGACTTGTAGTTAATGATTTTGTTGTTTTATTTAAATGACTAATCAACATTTAAAACTAAGGCTTGAATGCTTAAAGATTAAAAACGCTTAAAGATTAAAATTGAAAATTTTGGACGATAGTTGAGCAAATTTGTTTATTTTGTTTAAGTGTTTAGTGTTTTTTTTATGAACTTATGGAGCGATTTATAAATGATAGGAACCATGAGAGTGAAAATTTCCAAAGGGTTTTGGATAGATATGTGATAGGAACCATGAACTATTTATATGTGATAGGAACCATGAGCGATTTATATAGAGAAAGACTTGCTTAAGAAAGTATCTATAGATGATGTTTTGATAGATTCAAAAATCGAAAAACTGTAGGGCATAATCTTACCCTCCTCAGACCCTACATTTGCTTTGCTATTGGTGGGATTTACTGAGTATGATGATAATGATGATGATAATAATGACGCTTGATGTGTTTTTGATAATTATATAAATTCTAGTTTGATTTTTTTTTGTTTTACATGACCCATATAAATTTTTGTTTGATGTTCTTTTATTTTATATGACCCAACCCGATCCGACCCTCTATTAACCGGATTTTTTCTTATAGCTAGGGGCCTAAGGTTATAGGGAGTGGTTAAACACTTTCAACAGGTAAACTTTCAAATCGACCAATCAAATAGTGCCACGTCATTTTACCTATTATGTTTACCTATTGCTCAAAAACGTTGACGGTGGTTAGACACTTTGGAATATGTAAACTATTTAAAAAAAAAGAAAAATGTCTGATTGGGTGAGAAGGTATGGACCCCCCCCCCCTCCCTCTCTCTTCCCTCCCTCTCTCCGATTCGGTGAGCTTTAAATAGTACCCCTAAAATCGTTAAAAATATTTTACACTCATAAAAAAAATCATGAATCTGTCAAATTTATATCATGTGTTAGTTTGGATTTTTTTTTCTTATTTTTGGGTCCAAAACAATAATGGGTTTCGTTTTTGGTGATTATTTGTTGGGACTTTAAAACCAAAAGCTTGCATTGGTTGGTGCCTGCAACTCACATGCAAACCATGCAAGCTACCTGCAAACAAAATTAAATCAAGACATTAAACCTCCCGAGATTAATGCCTGCCAACCCGGGTTTTTCAAAACCATTCAAAGCACACTAAAGCAGTTATAGATCATGAAAATCTACTGACCACCCCGCTATCTCGTTCTTTGGGTTGATCGGCGATGTGATATAAAAATCTTTATTTTCGTGATTTTCTCTTTTATGAATGAAACTGATGACACATTTTCATGTGAACATTATATATATGGTTTTCGTGATGTTCTCTTTCATGAATGAAATTGACGACACATTTTCATGTGAGCATTATATATGTTTTCCAACGTAAATGTAAAACATATCTTAATACCTTTTTTTGGCATATCATGACTTTATTTTTTAGTTTTCTCTTACATTTACTATACTGAGAGCTAACATCTTAGTAGTATCGTAATGAAAGTAACAATACTGACCGTACCCCCCCCCCCCCCCAACCACAACCCGCTTCGCGTTACACGCACCGTATCTTTTGGTTCTAGGTTTTTTTTTTTTTTTTACAATGACAAATATGTTTTTTTCTTATCTACGTTTTTATACAATTCAAAGCTGAGCCATCGTAACTTCATACGCAATGGCGGAGCTTAAACGAAAAATCAGTGGGGGTATGACACTTTAAAAATCCAATATTTTACTCTAAAAACAATTCGGAAATTTTCGGTAAAATTAACATTACGCTTCTTTTCACGTAGTTAAATACGAAAAGTCACCGTCGCAACTCACAGAAACCACTGTTTACTTAATTTAGCAAGTTCAAAAATCGGTGGAATGTTGAAAAAAACACTTATCTTATTAAGTCAAGCTGCCATCCAATATATCGTGCTGGCATGCAAATTTAGTTGCCACAAGTTTCGTCTAAACTGAAAAGGCCAAAACGCTATAATTACAAGCGTCACCCAATTCCAAAAAATGTGACAAGTATCTCATAAATTGCATGAACTTTCGTTACAAGTAATCTCTCAACAGCTCCTTATAAATAATGTGTCTATCATTTCGCCTTCTTCAACATCATCTCTGCACATAGATATGGCAGAAAAAATGGTGTCATCTTTGTTACCTGCATTCATCATGGTGCTAGTGCAGTTTGAGTTTGCAGGTATGAACATTTTCTCCAAGCTCGCCATGGATACCGGCATGAATCCCTTCATCCATGTCGCCTATCGTCAGATCTTCGCTTTTCTCTTCCTTGCGCCTATAGCTTTTTTCGTTGAAAGGTACGTATAGTTTCTATTCAACATATATATATTGATTAACATAGTGTGTCTAAACGTACCCCTCTTGTACTGAACATACCCAGAGGGACCCCCAGGTTTGTAAAGGTACAGGGTACGTTTAGCGGCACATATTCTACTTTTTTTAGGCTGGGAAGATATTTTCGCTAGATTTCATGTATGTTCCTTGACAGTGACGGAGCTAGCCCAAAAATTCAGGGGTATCCTTTTTTTTTTTTTTTTTTTTTGAGGATTAGAGGTATCCTTTGTATAAAAAGATAAAAATTTTACACTATTTAGACGAAGTTAAAGGGTATTTTTACACTACGAATAGGAAGTTGAGGGGTAGCCTGGGCTACCCCTACTTGTACATTGATTCCGCCACTGTTCCTTGATCGTTAAAATGGTAAAAATGGTCGTAAATACAGTTTTTGATTGTTTTATTCATCAGTTTCGGTGGTCGCTTAAACCCTGGTGCCTGCTGTCAAATGAGTTTTATGATTAGCTTTTGCAATGGATTTTATAAAACGGATTCTTTCTCACAAACGTTAGACTTAGATCACGTTTTACAGCCGTTATTATTATTATTGCTTTTTTCTTTTTGCTAACTTATGTTATTATTGTCACTCTTTCGGTTACAAATTTTGGTTGCTTTTACAATGTTACTTTCGTTTGCTTTTTAAAAAAATCTATATACTTTTTTATCACCATTTATAGTTCGTGATTTTAACGTGGTGTAAAAGACGTTCGTATATTCAATTAAACATGGAAAAAAATTAATAATAGATTGTCGCTTTTTCGGTTAGAAATTTTGGTTGCTTTTACAATGTTACTTTCGTTTGCTTTTTAAAGAGTCTGTGTACTTTTTTATCACCATTTAGTTCGTGATTTTAACCTGGTGTAAAAGACGTTCATATATTTAATTAAGCATGAAAAAAAAATTAATAATAGATAAAAATGTTAACACTTATATACAAAATTATAAAATCTATTGAATACTCAGGGGCGCAGCATAGTAAGGGCAGGAGGTGGCTGCCGATCCCCAAACTTTTCGCTTAATAGTGGAGAATATGTATTTCGTATAAAATTTTTGGGTATATACGTTTTCGACCCCTGGTTTTATAGAAATTTTGGTATATACGTTTTCGACCTCTCGATCAGAAATCTCAAGCTTCGCCACTGTAAATACTTGCATTCAATATTATTAATGTTCTGTCATATGATTGTAGAGGGAAAAGACCTCCGATGACGCTGAAGGTTCTTGTCCAAGTTTTCTTCTGCTCCATGTTCGGGTGAGTTAGTTTTGACGCGTAAATCTCATATCTCTCGTCTACAACAGAGATTCCGGGTTCATAAGAAAAACTAATTTCAAGATGTGTTAATGTTGCCCCTTGAGTAACTAAATTAAATTCGTAAGCTCTTGGTGGACAAACAAAAATAATAATATTATTTGTTTGGCGTGTCTCATGTTACACAAGTTATATCTGAATTTATTACACAACACGCAGTTAATTTTGTTCTAAAGTTTGGCTAATCGTTTTCAGGTTAACGCTGAACCAAATCACATACTTTGTTGGTTTGAAACTCTCGACGCCAACCATTGGGTGTGCGCTATCGAATCTTCTGCCCGCACTCACCTTTGTTCTTGCTGTCGTATTCAAGTAATCTATAACACGGTTTTGTTACATTTTTTAAGCTGGTGTTAAGGAAAGTAAATCATGACGTTTATTGTTATTTTTGGGTAGGCAAGAGGATGCAAAGTTGAAGACGTTGGGTGGACTAGCGAAGTTGATAGGAACAGTGGCTGCGGTTTCGGGTGCGATGGTCTTGTCCATGTACCATGGACCGGTTATACCCATTGGTGAATCAACCATTCATTTACGCATGGCAAAGGATGGGCTTAATCCTGCTCAAGGAACCATCGTCGGACCCATTCTAGTCATCGTTAGTGCTCTCACTTGGGCAATATGGTTTGTTATCCAAGTAAGTCTTTCTAATATCGATTTTTTTTAAGTTATATATTTCAAATTACTTTTATCTTTTTCAATTTTCATTGAACATGTATAATATGGACTTTGTCGTGTACAAACTACAAAGTGAAAATTTCAAGTTACTTTAAAAGTCAACGACTGTGACTACTTTATTTTTTTATATACTTTTAGCCTTTAGTTTTGTATTCCTTGATCTGGTAAGACGAAAAAAATTATTTGTAGATAAAAAACGGTTTTTCACAAAATTTACGTCAAAATAAAGCAAAAGAAAAATAAAAATCAGAACTGTGGATTTTAATTTTTTTCTAAATAATATATAGTTATATACTACACGTTATTAGAGAAAATCTAAGATGTATGTCAAGTAGAAGTACCATATAACTCAAATCAAATCTCTATCTCAAATAACAATTTCCATTTGTCTTAATCTGTGTTAACATCATAGTAGACAAACATACGATTCAAATTCGAATAACGTACAAATTTGTTTGTCACCAATTTATTTTAAAACAAATCAATACATATAACCAAACACAAATGATGAATAAAATTTAATTTATCAATGATTTTTTATTTTTTAAAAATATTTAATTTATCGTTGAAATTGATTTTTCTCTAATAACTACGTTCATTATTTAATTTATCATTGAAATTTATTTTTTTCTAAGAACTATACGTTAATTAATTTTGGTATGTAAACTATACCGAGTACCGTACCGAATAAATAGCGATCCAATAACATCAGTACTAGTATCGGTACTAGTTTTTATGGTTTCGATTTCAATAACATTTCATTTATTTGGTAATACATACATACATACATACATACATACATACATACATACATACATACATACATACATACATACATACATACATACATACATACACACACATACACATACATACATACATACATACATACATACATACATACATACATACATACGTACGTACGTACGTACGTACATACATACATACATACATACATACATACATACATACATACATACATACATACATACATACATACATACATACATACATACATACGGGTAAACTTTTGTGTAATTAAACCTATTACCATCGTAATAAACTTTTTTTATTTCATACATGCATATTTCTTTCCTACCGAATCATATGGGAAAATTTTCATTAGCTAGCTTGTTTTTTAAAATACAAAATTGCTGATGGAAGTTGCTAAAAATTTAGGCAAAAATGGGCGACGCATATCCTGTTCCGTATTCAAGCTCGGCTTTGATGTTGGCGATGTCGACTGTTGAGTGCTCAATATTTGGCATGATCATCATGCCACATAAACGCGAATGGGCGTTGTATCCACCCATCAGGGCCTTGGCATCTGTTTATGGGGTATGTTATATGAGTCGTGTGTGTGAGTTTGTGTTTATTTCATGACCAATAATATAAACTAACATGATTGTAGGGAGTGGTTTGTTCGGGGATCGGAGTTTGCATGATGTCCTGGAGTATCCAGAGAAGAGGAGCATTGTTTGTTTCAGTATTTAGCCCATTGTTGTTGGTCATTGTTGCAATACTCAGCTGGGCATTTCTACGTGAAAAGTTATATGTTGGAACGTAAGTTTGTATGATATTACCACCCACCTAATTAAGCTTGTATATTAAAGAACATGTGGGTCCTAATAATCTCACACCCCAAAATTTTAATTTCACACCCTGTATACGAGGCGTATAAGATTATACGATCCGTATAGAATAATTTAACATGACAAATATTGGGCCATATAATGTTATATGGTTCGTATACATAGAAAAAATATTAGGCCGTATAACAATTTATACGGGTCGTATAGCATTATATAAGGTTTGGGTCGTATAACATTATAACATTCTATATGGGTCGTATAATGTAATACGGCCTGTATATATGAACAAAACAAAATTCTCTGACAATTTTTTTATGCAACAGTTAGTTATACGGCCCATATAACTCTATACGAACCGTATACATGTAGAGATGTGAAAATAAGATTTTAGGGGTGTGGTAATAGTGGAAGCGTTTATTAATTTGATTGAGACATGCATGCAGAGTGCTAGGATCAGTGCTGATTGTTATTGGATTGTACGCTGTGTTATGGGGAAAAAGCAAGGAACTGGAAGCCCCTAAAGTCGAGACAAAGGAAGATATCGAAATGCATTGATCGATATATGCATAATTAAGTGGTTTAATAATAAGATATATGCTTTGTTGAACCTACATGATTATATTATGATTTGTTGCATTATAAGATCGATTCAAGGTATAAAAGCGTCTTTGCGGGAGTTTAAATGTTTTTACAAGTCAATTAATTTGCTATAGTTTTCATCCATTATTAGAATACATATGGATGGTCATATACGCATTGTCATTTTGGTTACCATTATTACCAGAATGAAAAGAAAATCATTACTCTCTAATGTTTGTCATGCAAAAAGACAAATGAATAAAGTACAATTAACTGATAATAACAAAAATACCCCTATCTCAAAATATAGAAATTTACCAATATTTACAACATTATTCAATTAAAAATTATAACAAATTTATATTTTGAAAAGTAAATATTTTTTACTAATAAATTTAGAATCATATTTAAAAAAAATTAAAATCATCCGAAACTTCCAAACTATAAAAAATTAAAATGATCCACGCTGTATCAGCAAACACTCTTTACCCATCCAAGTTTGTGGTCTTCATCAACATTAAAAAAAAAAAAAAAAAAAAAAAAGATTATCATCAAATGTTTTTCCTGTATCCGAGGATAAAGAACCACTCACATCCTCTGTCTCAACTAGATTATGAAAATGTTCTCTTGTCAAAGATACAAAGCAAGGTCCGATGTCGACAAGTGATGATAAAGAAAATGGGACAAAGAAAAGGCAGTGGGAGATGAACATGGTTCACGTAGAAAAAACAACAGGGGTAAAACGCCACATTGAGCGGCTGGAATCATGGATGGAAGTCACCATGACCGTTGAATTTCGCCTATTCGATCTCAATATTACCACTAACCCTCTTATAATCATCGCCGCCATAGGAGATTATAGAATGCGGCAGATACCTGTTGACACAGGCAGCTCTAAAGACATAATCTTCGAACAAATCTTTAATCGCGTTGATCCCGAAGACAAGAAATTGATGGAACTTGTACACAGGTTCACCGGGGAAAAGATTGACCCCATCATTCAGTTCATTTTCCAGTTACATTTGGCGAGGCCCTAGGAGAAAGAACCATACTTGTCACTTCCCTCATGGTAGCCCCCGATTCGTAGCACACTGTCATTATTGGACGCTACAATCTAGGGAGGTTGGATGCCCTTGTTTCTACAGCACGTGGGTTCCTAATGTTCCCCACCCCTCAAGGAATGGCCATAATAAAGAGACACAAGACATGTGAGGTCATCGAAACTAAGATATACAAGCAAGGCCCAACTAGACTTATGGGTTTGGAAAGATAGGTTCTTAGCACAAAATACTCGAATCAAACGATCATTCTGGGATACCCCCTATCACCAGAGAGCCGGGATTATTTGAAGCGTATGCTCAGAAATAATTACGTGTTCACCTTTGAACACACTGAAATGATAGGAATTGCCAATAAGAGGCGGGACATCGCCTAGCCACATTTCCCACTGTAAAACCAATAGTACAAAAAAAGACGGAGCTTCGCTCTTGACATGCGTGTGGCTGTCATAAAGGTGGCTAGGAAGTTAGTGGAAGCAGGGAGCTTAAGGGAGACCAAGTACCACACCTGGATTGCCAACTCAGTAATGGTAAAAAAAACAGGATGGGTTTTGGCGCATGTGCGTTGATTAAAAAGACTCAATAAAGCATGCTTCTAAGACGCATATTCTCTCTCCAAAATCGATTTTAAGGTTTATTCCCTGACACCAGTTCGTTACATATGCTTCTTAGATGCATACAAGAGGTATCATCAGATTTAGATGGTTGAGGAAGACGAAGAGAAAACTGCTTTTCATACAGACATTGGTGTCTTCTACTACACAAAGATGCCATTATGGTTAAAGAACACAGGGGGCATCTATCGACGTTTAATGGATCAAGCTTTCGATGCCAGATAGGAAAAACTTAGAAGTTTATGTGGATGACTTAGTCCTCAATAACAGACAAGAGGATCCGACGTTGAAGGATATCGAAGAGACCTTCTAGAAGCTAAGAGAGTACCACATTAAACTTAATCCAAAAAATGTGCGTTGGGGTTGAAGATTGAAAATTCCTTGGCGTAGTAGTCACCAGAGACGACTTCAAAGCTAACCCTAAAAAAGTGTGAGACATCACACGAATGCCCTTGCTGAAAACATTAAAGGAAGCCCAAATCTTGAACGGCACATTAGTAGCCATCAACATGTTCCTGCCAAGCATTTAGAAAGATTCATTCCCTTCATCAAAACAATCAAACATTGTTGGTGCATATTGTGTATATCCGCCAATGTGCGAATAGCTAGATAGAGTGTGTGTTGAATATTGTATAGAATAGTGCAAAATTGGACAAGGAATTGTATTGTAAAGGTCCATTCGTACGAATGGAGTCCATTCGTACTCCATTCATATGAATGGACAACATAATCAGTCCATCCGAATGAACCAGGAATGTGGATTCGTACGGATGAGAGAATGATCCTAAGGGTGCATTCGTAGGAAATGGTTCATTCGTACAAAGTGGATTCGTATGAACGGACAATGTCTACAAATATAGGATGAGGTCTCTCACTCGGATAAGCTTTTGGTTCCCAGAGGGGAGATGCTGTCCAACTGGTTTCACGGGTATGTAACTTTCATGTATCAATAGAAACCAGATTATAAGTGTCTGTTCGGTGTCGTTTCTATCTTCTACTCGTTTCTTATCACCGAACCGATCATTTCGGGACCAAAGCTCCGTCAAACTCGACGTTTCCTGGACTATCAAGTGGTATCAGAGCTAAAAGCTTGTGAGTTCAGGATCGGATCGTAAGCGATCACAAGCTCTAAGGTGGATTCGATTTAACGTGCGGAATCCGTTAAATCGAACCGTAATCGTGCGCGAAAGTGTAAATAATAGTCGTTTTATTCCGTAATAAACGACAACCGGACAGAGTTTAGACTCGATCTACATACAAGACACTCGAAATCTAAGATACGTGACGAAACCGAGAGTTTCTTGATGTAGATGATGAAGATCTGATGAAGAACTGAAGTTGTAGTTTGGAACGGATGGAGTTCTGATATGTGTTCTCTGATCTGTTCTCTGTACGAATGGAAACATAAGGTATTTATAGCAGAAGTACACTCGTGATAAGCAATCATTCCCATTCGTACGAATCAAAAGATTCCCGATCTGTGCTAATTCCATGCATTCGTGCTAACTTGATTCGTACAAGTATGTGTGTCTTGATTCATGTTCTGCATGTTGACTTTCATAACTTCCATGCAAACATTTACTTTACGTTTTGTATAATTTATTGTAATATTATGATGTCATCACAAGATTGTGATGACATCATTCGCTGATTATGTCCGCTCTTTAAGCATTGTGTCGTACTGTACCGTATCGTATCGTATCGTGACCTATCATTACCTAACGACACCTAGTAATACCTAGTGAAACCTCTATCCAGTATAATACAGACTCAAGACTTTAAACATTACAAATACAGATAGATTTCTAACAATGGACATACAAAATGCACTCACAGACTCCCCCTTGGACATAGCTTAGAAATCCGTGAAGTTTAGTCTTGATCTGCCTCGGATTACATATTCAAGCAAAAAAAAAGTAAAACTGTAAGCTCCCCCTTGAATAATGCTCCAAATCACTAAACATTTTTATATTTGACAATTAATCTTGCTCCCCCTTTCTTTTAACTTCCTGTCAAATCTTTATGTCAAATCTTTTTTTTTTAACCAACTGGGGTAGCCCAGTTGGCCATCGACACCCACCTCTTCCCAGAGGTACTGGGTTCGAGTCTTGAGAGTGGCATATGTCGCCCAGGGTAAGAACTCGGCATGGGGAAGTCACCGCGGAGCTAGCTTGGTCGGGTAGCGGCTCCCGGAGTGAGATCACTCCGGCGGTTGGGAGGACCGTGCACTATCCCCCCCCCCCCCCCCAAATAAACGTTTTAGATTCAACTGGTGAGAGTTTTCTAAACATATAAATGTCTATTATCATATTTGTCATTTAAGCATGATCAATTTCAGTAACCCTCATAGATAATCAAGTTCAAATTAATTACCTTGATTATCGAACTTATCGACTTTTTAAATTTTCATTTTAAAATTCAAGTTTCAATTTAATGAACTTGTTTATGTTCAACATCTTTAGATTTTGAAATTCAGCTTTCCATCATCGGTTGTCGAAACAAAAAGTGAAATAAAATTTATTTGTATTTTACAAACTTTATGCTAAAACACACTGAAAATCTTTTTGAAATTTTTCTTTAAAGAAATGCAGTAAAGACATATTCACAAACATAATTTGTTGAGTTTGCGTTAGAGGATCATATCAGTTGCCGATAAGTCACTAGCACCGTTGACCTTTTTAGACTTTAAGTTTTAAACGATTAACCTAGATTGTCAGTATACTGATCCACTTAAATTCTCACACAAAGTTCAACTGATTCGTGATACAAGATTAATGTCTTAAGGACTTAACTTATTCGCGTGTCCCACCTCAGAATATACTCCCGTATCACGATTCCCTAGATTCAGTCTTACAGGTGAGTATACTATATTGATATCTGTACTCTGGGTAAATGCGAGGCCTTGAGAGCTCAGGTATGAATTACCGTTCAGTCAAAGAGATAAAGGCTCGACTTTAAGGTGTGTCCCACTTAGGGATCTTCTTTACAACTGCACTTGATTTATATCTTTCGATATTTTCTCAATTTTTATGCAGAGGGAAAGCTTTTTAAAGCGCATAAAGTATTATACGAGGTTTAGGCCATTGCTGACGCAAAATCAGAAGACCAGGTATAATACCCCAGATATCAAACTGTATAAAGACCGAGTATCTTGGAATTAGGCAACCTCTCAAACGAGATTTCGGAGGTTATCCATATATCCGAGAGATGTTCCCCACGAAATAAGCATGATATTGACTTTATGTTTATATCTTGAAATCAATCTACTGAATGTGTAAAAACCTACTGGAATATCATTAGTGAGACCATTTAACGCTTTTTAAACTTTCCAATTATTTAGCATACTGTGACAGTCGTCTAGCTGATGTACTATCATTTCCTCTTTTTACACAAAACTTTTTTTTTCATTTTTTCATGTTTTTGGCTTTTTCAAAATTTCAAATGTTTTTGTATTTTCAAAATTCTTACTCCCCCTAAAATTCAAAACATTTAACGAAAATTTGACAAACCAATGCAGATAGCTTCATCTCGCCATCCATTTCTGCTTCACACTCTCTGTTTAGTTGTAAAGAATGTCGCAATCATAATCATAATTCATTCTTTCATCTCTGTTGCGAAGGGTCTTTACTTTAGAATCTTTTATTGCTACCGGTCTTTCAATATAATTCATTCTTTCATCCACCTTGATGTCTTCAATAGGTACATGAGCTGTTTCATCCGCAAGGCACTTCCGTAGTTATGACACATGAAAAGTGTTGTGAATTCCTTCTAACGTTGGGGGTAGTTCTAACCGATAAGCTACCTTTCCAACACGAGCTACAATCTTGAATGGTCCGATATATCGAGGACCCAACTTTCCTCGCTTACGGAATCGTATTATGCCTTTCCACAGGGACACCTTCAACAATACTCGGGCCCCCCACATGGAATTCAATAGGGCGCCTTCTTTTGTCTGCATAGGACTTTTGTCGATCTTGCGCTGCTTTTAATCGAGCTCATACAAGGTCAATCTTTTCATTAGTTACCGCAACTACATCCTTGGGAACGAGTTCTCTTTGTCCCACTTCTCCCCAACAGACAGGGGTTCTACATTTCCTTCCATATAATATCTCATACAGTGCCATTTGTATGCTACTCTAGTAGCTATTGTTATATGAGAACTCTACAAACGGCAAAGGTTCATCCCAATTTCCCCCAAAATCCATAACACATGCTCTTAACATATCCACAAGTGTTTGAATGGTCCTTTCAAATTGACCATCCGTTTGGGGTGATATGCGGTACTTACGTGCAGTTGAGTACCCAATCCTTCGTGAAACTTTTGCCAGTAACGGGATGTAAATCGCTGTCCTGGTCCGACACAATGGACACGGGTACGCCATGACAGGAGATAATTTCATTTACATAAATCTCCGCTAATCTTTCCGAAGAATAAGTTTCCTAAATAGGTAGAAAATGGGCGCTTTTGGTAAGGTGGTCAACGACGACCTATATGGCATCATGCCCCTTTCTCATTTTAGGAAATTTAGTTACGATATCCATGGTCACATTCTCCCACTTCCATACCAGAATTTTTAAGGATTGCAATTTCCCGTATGGTTTTTGATGTTCCGCTTTTACTTGGGAACATGTTAAACATTTGGATACATACTTAACAATGTCGCCCTTCATTCCCGGTTACCAATAATTCTCTTTCAAATCTCGGTACATTTTAGTAGCTCCCGGATGAACTGAATATCGTGACTGATGTGCTTCTTCCATTAGTAAATTCTTTGCATCCCAGAAACATGGTATCCAAATCCGCCCATACCTCATCCTTAACCCGCTTGTGTTTACATCCAGTTTATTGACAAACGCTTTCGTTCTTTCGCCTTTTGGGTCATTTGCATTCAATGACTCATCTTGAGCCTTTCGTATTGTTTCGAGGAGGTTCGGTCTAACTATCATTCTCATTGACTTCACTCGAATAGGCGGTGGGTATTCTTTGTCGTTATTCGCTTGCGATCCGGAACGACTTGAGCCTTCTTCTTTTATTCCTACAATTCCCAAATCAACTTACTTTAAATCTCATGTAACTTGGCATGCGTACTATTAATTAAACTTAGCCATTTTAAGCATAGTGTACAAGAAAAACTTAGCCATTCATTCAAGCATTTTAAGCATAGTGTACAACTATCATAAGCAAAACTTAGCCATTTCATATCAATATCATGAAGTACATCAAACTCCATCAATTTTCCATGTAACCTTCATTTTAAATTGTTTCCAACTAATAATCCCTTATCATGAACATTATCATACATAATCATTTTGCTAAATTTACATAGAATGCTACATCATTCTTCTCAACATTACACTTTCAAGTGGGTTTTCACATTTACTATCAATTTGGTCAAATTCAAGCATCAATCATGTTCTAAGTAGTGTTCCTAATCCTTATTCATACTAGTTTCACATAAGGTCATGAGTTTCTTGAAAACCCATTACATACAAGATCATCAAATTACAAATTTCAACTTACCTTATGTTTAGAATGCTTAGATGATCGAGAATTAGCGTTCATGCATACAATCAAGCTTCGATTTCTCCTTCAATTTACTGATTTTTGCTAAGTTAGAGGGTTTCCCTTCTTTTCTTCTTGTTCCAGTCAACCCACACACACACCAGTGTGTGTGTGTTCGAGTTAAATTTTTATCTTTATCATTCATCTTTCCATTCTTCCTAATTTGGTCCCTCATGTTTGGGTATTTGTAATTTTTATGGGTAAATTTCATTCTCTAAGTTAAGATCTTTACTTACACTTAAACTAGGTTCATAATTTTAGTTACTATTTTAATAACGATTATATTTATAAATACTTTCACTGTAACACATTCACATATATGAATACAAAGAAATGCATAATTTATAATTTGGGGCGTTACATTACTACACACACACAAACACCCTCATGATTTACAAACAATTTTGAAACCATTTTTCAATCTAGTTTTATCATGTGCTTGTTCAGCCGTGAGGGTTTCGGCGTATTCCTTTAAAAAAATTCAATTTAGAACGAATCACTTCTTGTTTACGAACACATAATTTCTCCTCGTGTGCCAGGCTGTTCTGTAATTCATGCTGAGCTTGAATTGTCCTCTGGAACACCTGCACATGCAAATGAACTTAATTAGTTTTGAATTGGAACCCAACCCATATTGTATTTGGGTTGACCAGATTCATCAACATAAGGAACATTACTCCATTCACAGTCACGTCTGTCATCAAACAGTTTCAAAATTTCTTCTGGGTTATTCAAAACCTTAGCTTTCCGAACTTGCTTCAATTTTGCAACTGTTTGAAGAATAACTTTCTTTTCTACCATTTTCTCTTCTGTCCTCAGATTTTTATCTGATGAATTCGTTTTTCTTGACTTATCATTCTTTGGAGAGAAAAGTGATTCATCAGACCTAGTATCTGAATCCACGGTAGTATCCGAGAACAAAATCTTATCTAAATACTATCTCGTCTTTTTCTTCTTCTTTCGCAGTCTATCTTTCTGCCCTTGTGATAATTTCACTTTCTGTTATTTGGGCTTTTCTACAATTTTAACTGTTTTCTTCACAACTTTCTTTTTCTTCCCCTGAGATTCATCTGACGATTCTCTTTTCACACTTATCGGACAATCTCTAATGATATGACCTTTTGTTTGACATTTAAAGCATCTTCGCATATCGTTTCTCTGTCTCTGTACCTTTCTTGGTCTCATACAATACACAGCAACATGCCTGATTAATCAACAATTTTCTTGGTTTCATACAATACACAGCAACATGCCTGATAAATCAACAATTGTAGCATATTCTATTATCACACCATTCTTTTCTTTCAAACCATACACTTAGATCGTAACATTGATTTGCCTTGTGATAATCATCACTTCTCTTTTTTCTATCATCATAATGATTTGTCTCTGAAAAATCTTCATTCCATCTTCTCATGTAAGCTTGATTTGACTCTTAAGCACTGTGGTCAAACCTGCACCACGTATTACCAACTTTTTGTGAGTTTTGATTTTCAAATTACAGAAGTTGAAGGAAAATTACATGTTTTATGATGAAGAAAAGGCGGCAAAAGATTTGAATATGGTTGACTAATTACCTGAAAACATTGATGTGACTTGCACCAAATCTGATAATGCTGGTGATTCAGAGGTGGCAAGTAAGGTAGTTGAAAGCGTTCTGAATGAAAATGAGTCTACCAAAGATGGTAAGTCGGAATCACAGGATGAAGATGAGGAAAGTTTTCACAAAAAACTATTTGAAAAATTCAAAATCTGAGAAAAGTGCGATTGATGATCCAACAGGATTGACATATACCATGATTGGATTGGATTGACATAGGTAGGATGATTAACATTCGTTTTGATTCTAATGGATTTCCTGATTCTTTGAATCGTCATAAACAGGTGTGATTGTGTCTTGCAAGTTGTTGCCTTTTGATGGTTTGACTAATTGGGTTTACTTTGATAGTTGGGTCAAATTTGGTAGACTCCATTGATGTTGGCTGCAATGCATGGGAAGATTGATTGTGTTAAAAAGCTCATTGAAGCTAATGCTAATGTATGTCAAGTTCTTTCATTTTTCACTTTTACCCTTGCATAGTTTCTTGATTATGTGAAATTACTATTAAATATTAATATTATGTGCAATTTGTTAGATTTTGATGTTTGATTCACCAAATGGAAGAACATGCTTGCACTACGCTGCTTATTATGGTTATTCTAAGTTGTCTCGAAACCATTCTTTTCGCGGCCCGGACCTCTCATGTTGCCGCTTCTTGGTGTGTTTCTTTGATCTATGAACTTTATTTTGGTTTCAAGAACTTATGAATTGTGTAATTCTAAAACTTTTTTGTTTATGATTAGTACTTAAATATTGTGAATTGAATTGTTGGTTTCAGGGGATTCTCAAGATTTGTGAATATTAGAGATGGTAAAGGGGCAATACCTTTGCATTTGGCTGCCCGTCAAAGACGACTGCGATCATATACTTCTAGATAGTGGAGCTCTTGTATATGCCTCTACCGGTGGCTATGGGTATGAATTCTTGGAGAAAAAAACTTATTTTATAGATCGTATTTAGTAGAACTTTCAATTTTGACCCTCTTTGCATAAGTGCCAAGGTATATTTGTTCATTTGTCACGTTTTAGGTATTATACCTTTCGCTTGTAGATTTAAATTATTAAAAGACGAGTTGGTTCCTTTTGGGTCATTTTGTATGCAACAAATTAGCTGTCAAAAATGATATTTATTTATTTATAAATTTTGTAAAAACTAAAAACGTTACATTTTTTTGTTCCATTGTGACAATAGTGGCATCTACAGGTTGTACATGAAGATTATGTTTGTAGGTAGTAAGTTACCTTTTTACAAAACTTTTTTATACAACTAAACAAGTCAACCAACAAATCCGTGCTGACCCAATGATGACCATTATTAGATAAACAAAAAATTTTATTTAATATTTGATTGATTGTATATTTTTTACTTAACTAGCCCACATACAAATAATGCTAAGGAATCTACTTTGTTTTCAAATCGCAGAAGAGGTGTCACACTCCAACCGATGGCGGAATCATCGGGGCATGGCACTGAGCAAAACAGATTGTCCAGAAGTTTCCATAACAACTATTATTACTATTCAATTTATATAATACGTCTCATAGCGTACCTTAAATAGCAAACAAATTATTACAGATAACATCAAGTCAAATATTCTGTTCCAACAACTCAGATTTCAAATATAAATATTGTTCAAATGCTTCTAGAGACTCGATCTGCAAGATCTACAGACAACTATGCTCTAGACGCTTATTCTAAGCTCGCCTTCCTAGCAGATAAGCATCCTAATTGTCTGTCACATACATTAAAATAAAGTTAATACATAAAATGTAAAGGTGAGCATACAAGTTTGATAATAGCATAATAGAGTTTGAATAGTTTACGCATAACCAGCACGTACACAGAGGAAAACAAAGCATGTTAATTATCGACATGGACCTATCGATACCAATGACTGCGGGTTGACTGCCTGAGGCAGTTCGCAATACATGATTACCACCGTAATCCATGCAAGTAATTGTCCTCAACAACCCCCGTGTGAACGGGTGCCGAGTCCAAACTATAGTACTATCGTCGTTAAGGCAGGTAGACAGCATTCCATGTGTAAACATAACAACAAGCATTCATTTAGTCACGTAATACATGCGGTAATGGTTAGCGTTTGAAATACTTGAGTAGTGTGTTTGATTGTGATTTAGAATAAGTAACGTATGTAACACCCAAAAGTACTAAAGCAAAAAGGGTTCGAGTATACTCATAGTGATTGATGGATTGAAGGGAGCACTTGAGAGTAGGGCTAGCCTGAATAGTTCGATAGCATAACGATAAGCAAAGCGAAAAATGGAAACGAGTGTTGGAGGGTCAGACAGCCTGGTCGATCGGACGGTAGGTCCGATCGGACGGCTTGACCATTCGGTTAACCAGTCCGTTCGGACAGCCTGTCCGGTCGGTCGGTAGGCCGATCGGATGGACTGTTCGAGTGGATTGTTTCTTCCTTTGAGAAGGATGTGTTTGTGTATGATGGTTTGACTTTTGAAGTTTTCGTTGTAGCATTTGAAAAATATGGAAGTATCCTTACCTTTTGTCACACCCCGATTTCCACGTGTCTCGCCGGTGGGCCCGGTGGGGGATTACCGTGACGTAGTTGGCAATATTATAGTCAAACCACACAATATAAATGAATGCACAGCGGAAGCATAAAGATAATATATTTCAACTTTAAGTGTAATATCAATGTATCACCATTGTTGAAATAATAATCCACAGGGGATCAATAAAAATAACATAAAGTATTGTTCAACAGACTTCAGGCATCTTAAGCTTGCGAGACTTCTAGTGATGCTAAGGAGAAATCCCAGCCAATTACGCATAGTACCTGCATTTAGTCTTTTTGGGGAGAATACGTCAGTTTACACTGGTAAATACATTCAACTGACTCATTTTGGAAAATGATTGAAAGTTTGTTTGAATGCACATGGCACAAAATAACTTTGATTAAAATGCACAGAGGCAAGATTAACCTTTTTATAACTTGGGAAAATTATTTAATATTATAATCTCGTGAACGAATTACATGTTCCTTATGCGTCCAGTAGCCCGGATCTAGTCCGGGTTAAAGATCAATAGACACACCACACAGCATATAACACCGTGGCGGGTAACCAACGGCTATGCTTTTATAAATATGGACATAATGCCGGGTGTACGCCTACACCCGAATGTCAAGGTCATGGCCATTTCGTAAAATGCTGCCAAGGATATCCGGGACACGGTCATTAACCCCCCAAAGGCTTTTAAGTAACAAGACTGTTTTAACGAGCCGATCAAATTTATTACCCACTCAACGTGGAGGATTTGATGCTCGATCAAGCGGTATGTTATATACCGTAGCCCAAGCCCGTATAACGGAAAATAAGTTAAAAGTATTTACCTTTGCAAGTATAATCCTTAATTGAATAAATCACAGATAGCTTTTACTGGTCTCCGATTCTGGAACGAAGGTTTTAAAATAACCTATTAGAATCCTAACGGGTCTTTATATTTGCCGTAGCTTAGACCGGTCAGTTTCAAAGTATAGTTACTGTTTAATCGCGTGAAAGGCGAAAAACGTGAATGGAGTGTGATTTTGACCCAACAAGTTTGAAGACTTGTTTTATATGGGTATAATAATCATACTCTGGATTTTGGGGTCCAAACAATATGGTTTGACCCGTTTCGGCTAATTTATGTAAACTAGTTACATAAGCCGAACCGTGCGCGCTAAAGGCGCAACGGGTAACCGTAGGAGTCCTACACTGTTTTCTTAAGTCAACATGCCTTAAATAGGTTGTGGTATCAGTAGGATACCTTCCATAATGCCCGTAACGAGTTTAAGTTCATATTATGCCCCGTAGGGGTATTTTGGTCTTTTTAAAAATCATAAAAGAGGTTTTAGAGTTCTACAGGAAATCCGAGTTTCCCGAATAGTTTATAAACTCTAAAACACTTTATTTATTATTTAAAATCATTAGCAACTGGAATCGGGTCAAAAGACCTTGTAGAACTCAAGTTATGGCCGAAAAGGGTATATTCGGTATTTACCGAACCGTTGCCATAACCGCAGGTTATGAACATGTTATAAATAATTAAAAATCTTTAAAAATCCCAAAATATTATTTTACAACAGTGAGCAAAAGGTTTGGTGTCGAAATCTGGGTTTAGATAGGCGTGATGCTAATTGCGCTATTTAATTACTAAAGTTTCGCAATTTGCGCTAATTAGCATAACTCATATTCTGGACCTCGGATTGACGTGAAATTTTAGGGACATGCTTAGAAATCAGTAACCAAGGTTATGATCCTTTCACATGTCCGAAATTCTCGTTTTAATTTAAAAAGGGCGTTACGGTCAACTTTTAAGCATTTAACGGAAATGTGTAAAAGACTCGGATAAACATTGAACCGGTCACAGAGGGTTAAACCATCATGTAACCTGGTCCTAAGAGAGTCCTAAGGCATATCTAAATCAAACTTTAACGGGTCAGAACTGAAGTCAACGCAAAAGTCAAACTTTTGCGACTTTCGGCTTCGAACCGGGTCTAAACAGGAAATGGTCGGATCAAACAAGCTTAGACTAGTTTATATACTTATTATCATGTCTTATGAGTGTTCAAACAGGTTACATATCATCTACATTACAGATTATGCAAGAAATCGCAAAATGACATTTCTGTTGACTTTTTCTAAGCACGTTTGACTCGATATTTGAACTAGTTAGAGTGGGAATCAGAGGGTGCCCTTTTAGGGGTTTAATGCCCACATGATTACCATCATATAACTATCTTTGATTCGACAAACCACTGGACCATTCGTGATTTATCGCAAAGTCAATCGTTAATTACGACGGATTGACTTTTAGGCTAAAACTATGGAAAAACGAAACCACAAAGGGTTAGGCAACTTACAGAAGCTTGGTGCACGACTAAGAATGATAGAGGAATGCTTGTGAGCTCCAAGAATGATCAGAAGGTAGGTTTTGAGGTGTGTTTCACCTATGCACAATGCATGGCCTTTTATAGTGAAAAATGGACCTAAGATCATTACAACACAACCTACAATGGAGCATGGATGATCAGCAGGTGGCCCTGGGTGCTAGGGGGCATGTAGAGGGCGCCCATGCTTCAATTAATGCAGCAATGATCGTTCACAAGCTCAAACAATGCATCTGTCCAAAGTTTCTGCATCTGGGTGGTTCACGCGGCCCGCATGAGAGATCAGGCAACTTGTACGCGGGCCGCCTGAATCCTCAAGTCAGAACGCGTATATGCAGGTGGCTCGCGGCCCGCGTTAACTTACCCATATCTTTAACGCGGCCCGCATTAGGTCTGTTTTCAAAGATTTTCTAATCTTTTGTAATGATTAACCGAATCTTTCGTAATCATTAACCTGACCTTTCGGGTTCGAAGGGGTAAATTTGCGATTTGGCCCTCGGTTAATTACAATTAAGGCCTCGTGCCATTTACCCGCACTGTTAAGTCCCCGGTTAGTTTAATTACTATCCGGAAAGCCTTAACTTTCATTGTTGACGCTTTTAAGCCCTCACATACGAATTTGATCATAACTTTCTCGTTTTAAAACGGAACTTCGCGAGATTTACGTAGTACATTCTAGTGAGCGTATTTACTGTTACAAAGCCTCGGGTTTGTCAAAGGGTCACTCAGAGGTATAAATTAAACATGTTGACACAATTAACCCCTGTAGCTTGTAATCTCTCACTTTCTCCCGCGTTTCGCTCCGTACGTTCCATGATTTATTCGTTTGAAGGTACGAGCATCATTTAGGGCTACTATACAGTATATTTACCCTTTGTTGACATTTATAACCCTCGAATTTACATACTTTCAAGGTTTGTCAACTTTAGTCCTTTATTTAATATTTAATGTCACGTGTAACTCATGACACGTGTTAACACATTATTGGACATAAAATTTCGAGGTGTTACATCCTCACCCCCTTAAAATAAATCTCGACCCGAGATTTACTCAAACAAACAAGGGTATTTCTCTTTCATCGTGGCTTCAACTTCCCACGTGAATTCGGGACCTCTACGGGCATCCCACTTGACCTTCACTATAGGTACATGCTTCCTTCGAAGCTTCTTTACCTGTCGATCTTCAATCGACAAAGGCTTCTCCACAAATTTCAAGCTCTCATCTATATGCACATCTGTGTGTGGGATCACTAATGATTCATCAGCGAAGCACTTCTTTAGATTGCAGATGTGGAACACATTGTGAATTCCATTGAGCTCCTCCGGTAAGTTTTAACTTATAGGCAACTGACCCGACCCGTTCGATAACCTCGAAAGGTCCTATGTATCTCGGGCTTAGTTTGCCTTTCTTACCGAAACGCATCACCCCCTTCCAGGGTGATACTTTAAGTAACACTTTTTCACCCACT
This sequence comes from Helianthus annuus, assembly GCF_002127325.2. Lineage (NCBI taxonomy): Eukaryota > Viridiplantae > Streptophyta > Magnoliopsida > Asterales > Asteraceae > Helianthus > Helianthus annuus. Next base: position 83,388,018 of record NC_035438.2, read on the forward strand.
TCGAAGTGAAAATCTTTACGCTTTGGATCCGCGTAACTCTTCTGCCTATCTCGGGCAGCTTTGAGACGGTCTCGAATCTGGACAATCTTGTCCGTCGTTTCGAAAACTATCTCTGGTCCAGACAATTGGACATCTCCAACTTCCGCCCAACAAACAGGCGATCTACACTTTCTACCGTATAATGCCTCGAAAGGCGCAGCCTTTATGCTGGTATGGTAACTATTGTTGTAGGAGAGTTCGATTAGTGGTAGGTTCTTATCCCAACTACCACCCAAATCGATAGCACATGCACGCAGCATGTCTTCCAACGTCTGAATAGTACGCTCACTCTGACCGTCTGTCTGAGGATGGTAAGCCGTACTAAAATTCAAACGTGTGCCCAAAGATTGCTGGAAACTCTTCCAGAAATGCGACGTGTATCTAGTATCCCTGTTAGAGATAATAGACACAGGTATGCCATGCAAGGCTACAATCTTATCAACGTATAACTGGGCTAACATGTCAGAGCTATAAGTCTCCTTGATGGGTAAGAAATGCGCTGATTTAGTCAGCCTATCAACGATAACCCATATTGTGTCATTTCCTTTCCTTGTCTTGGGTAACTTGGTAATAAAATCCATAGTTACACATTCCCACTTCCATTCGGGAAGTTCAGGCTGTTGTAGCAAGCCAGATGGCTTTTGATGCTCAGCCTTGACTTGCGCACAAGTTAAGCATTTTGCTACATAAGCGGCTACAGACTTTTTCAAGCCTATCCACCAATAATTTGCCTTTAGATCCTGATACATCTTATCAGCTCCTGGGTGAACAGAATACTTGGAACTATGGGCTTCCTGGAGGATAACATCTCGTAGTCCTCCATAAATCGGAACCCATATTCGTCTATTCAAACGTAAAATTCTGTCCTTGCTAAGAGTTAACTGCTCCTCAGTTACTCCTAGCTTCTCTTGAGGATAGTTAGCTTCCAACACAGCTTCTCTCTGTGCAGCTAACACCCTTTCAATCAAATTATTCTTGACTTCAATGCTCTTGGCATTGATTCGGATGGGTTTCACCCTTTCCTTTCTACTCAGGGCATCAGCGACTACATTCGCTTTGCCGGGATGATATCTGATTTCACAGTCATAATCATTTAAAGTCTCCATCCAACGGCGTTGCCTCATGTTTAGCTCCTTCTGATTAAACAGATGTTGAAGGCTCTTGTGATCCGAATAGATCACAAACTTGATACCATACAGGTAATGCCTCCACAGTTTTAGTGCGAACACAACGGCACCCAGCTCCAAGTCGTGGGTGGTGTAATTCTTCTCGTGCACCTTTAACTGTCTCGAAGCATAGGCAATAACTTTGCCTTTTTGCATGAGCACACACCCCATGCCAGTGTGTGATGCGTCGCAGTAAACTACAAACTCCTCGGTACCTTCCGGTAGTGTCAGCACAGGAGCATTGCTCAGCTTTTGCTTTAGAATATCAAAGGACTCTTGCTGCTTAGGGCCCCAAACAAATTTTATCTTCTTCTTAGTCAGGGAAGTTAAGGGCGCAGCAATCATTGAAAAATTTTCAATGAATCGCCTGTAGTATCCTGCTAAACCCAGGAAACTACGAATCTCAGTAGGCGTCTTTGGCTCTTGCCAATTCATGACAGCCTCTACTTTAGCGGGATCCACCTGGATACCACGCTCGCTGACAACGTGTCCTAGAAATTGGACTGCTCGTAGCCAGAATTCGCACCTGAAGAATTTGGCATAGAGTTTATCATGATGTAGAAGTTTGAGAATACAGCGAAGGTGTTTCTCATGGTCAGCTTGGTTCTTCGAGTATATAAGAATGTCGTCGATAAAAACGATGACGAATTTGTCCAAGTAGGGCTTGCAGACACGATTCATGAGATCCATGAACGCAGCCGGTGCATTTGTGAGCCCAAAAGGCATCACTAGGAACTCGTAATGACCGTAACGAGTCCTAAATGCGGTTTTATGCACGTCTTCATCTCTGACTTTCAGTTGATGGTAGCCTGACCTCAAGTCAATCTTCGAAAAATAACTTGCCCCTTGTAACTGATCGAACAAGTCGTCGATCCTCGGTAAGGGATATCTATTCTTTATCGTGACCTTGTTAAGCTCGCGATAATCGATGCACAGACGCATTGATCTGTCCTTCTTCTTAACAAACAGGACAGGTGCTCCCCAGGGAGACGAACTATGTTTGATGAAACCTTTAGCTAGTAGTTCATCCAGCTGGGTCCTCAACTCCTTCATTTCGGTTGGTGCTAGCCTGTAAGGTGCTCTAGCAATAGGTGCTGCTCCAGGGATGATATCAATCCTGAATTCCACTTGTCTATCTGGTGGCAACCCAGGTAGATCTTCAGGGAAAACTTCTGGATACTCCGAAATGACGGGAATGTCTTCTATCTTCGGTTTAGGCTCTTCAATAATCACCTGTGCCATGTAGATGACACAACCTTTCTTTAGACATTTTGAAGCCTTGAGCATAGTCACTTGCTCCGGCAATTCGTACTGGGTATCTCCCCGAATGGTAAGCGATTCACCAGACGGAGTCTTTATCACCACTTGCTTTCTGTTGTAGACGATTTGGGCGTGGTTGTGAGATAACCAGTCCATACCCAATACTAGGTCAAAACCGGCCAATTTAAAGGGAAGTAGAGATAGAGGAAAAGAGTGGTTCTTAATGGATATCACACATCCATCTAACACATTGGAGACGATTTCTATGGTTCCATCTGCTAGCTCTACCTCGTAGTTCACGTTTAAGGTTTTGACAGGCATATTCAGCAATTTACAAAATTTATGATCTACGAAAGACTTATCAGCGCCCGAATCAAAAAGTACTCTTACAAAGATATCATTTACGAGAAAAGTACCTGTGATTACGTTGTCATCCAGCACTGCTTCTTTCGCCTCCATCCTGAAGACTCTAGCATTGCTCTTCTTGGCCTCTTCCGGCTTCTTGGCATATTTAGGGCAGTTGCTTTTAATGTGCCCCTTCTCATTGCAGTTATAGCAGGTCGCATCTTTTATCTTCTTGCAGTCCACGGTCTTGTGGTCCATGGACTTGCACAACCCGCAAGCATACGACTTCGACTGAGTCTGCGAGTTTGATTCGAGCCTACACTTTCCAAAGTGATGTCTCTTGCAAGTCTTGCACTTGGGCTTCTCACCAGACTGTTGCCCATCCTTCCTTGACTCCGACCCCCTCTTGTTATCACCGTTTCCACGGTGTTTCTTGCTCGACCTCCGTGAAGTTTCATCTTCACGCTTTCTCTTTTCAGCTTCTTTGTTCCTTAGCGATCTTTGTCGGACCGCATCCAGAGTAAGGGACAAAGATATGTCTGCTACAGATCGAAAGGTCGCTGGCCAAGAGGCCTTCACGCTTGCCTTTATTTCGGGGGCTAACCCACCGATGAAACGAGCGATTCTCTTTGTCTCTGGGGTTACCAGATATGGAACCAACCGAGACATCGTGTTGAAGCTCGTTAGGTAAGCTTGGCAGTCAAGGTTTGTCATCACCAATGATAGAAAATCGGATTCTATCTTTTCCACCTCATGTTGAGGGCAGTAATTCTCCTTGACGAGAGAAACGAATTCCTCCCATGTCATGCTGTATAGAACAGCCTTTCCCGAGGCCTGAACCAACGGCCTCCACCAAGCCAGGGCCTCGCCCTTGAATGATTGAGACACAAACTTTACCACGTCTCTTTCTGCACAGCTGCTGATGTCCACCACGGTGTCCATCTCGTCAAGCCACGTCATACAATCGACCGCTCCTTTCTCCCCAGTGAAGTCCCGGGGCTTGCATGATACAAAGTACTTGTAGGTGCAGCCTCTGGCGCGAGATGCGTCAGTATATACTCTTTCTTGATGGACAATGTTTTCATTGGACGAATGATTATCATCGTCCTTTTTAGGCTTGGACAGCGGTTTGCTGTGAGATTTTGTGTGTGTTTTCGGCTTCGAGGGTGGTTTGGATATAGTTCGGCTCCGAGATTCAGTATATTCCTCATATTGCCGATCCAGAGCTGCCTTGACAGCGTTATCGACAAGAGCTTTCAACTCTGCGCCCGTCAGATGAACTTGGGCGTTATCATATTCATCTTCCTTCGAGTGGCTATTTTCTCCACTAGGATCAGCCATGGTAACTTGAATCTGTTACAGAAGATAACGAAAATTTTATTTAGGAGTTTATTATGGAATTGTCTTTTATGGCAATTCATTAACCATGGTAACAGAGACCATATCTGGTTAATTTGTTACTCACTTTTATTTAGGATTTGAACATACTTATCCTAATTACAAATAATATTGCTAGTGGCATAAAAGCCTAGTCACGAGGACGTTTTTATAATATTAGCCGAGATTACCGAGAATCAAGGTATGAAGGTTTGAACCGTAGTCCTTTTACCCTTCCTGACAGGGAGTCATAGACCACCACTGTCTTTTGTCTTATATGACAATCATTATTGTAACACCTCGAATTTTTGTGTCCAATGATGTGTTAACACGTGTCATTTGTTTACACGTGGCATCTATAATAAATAAAGGACTAATTTTGACAAACCTTGAAAGTATATAAATTCGAGGGTTATAAAATGTCAACAAGGGTAAATATACTGTATAGTATCCCTAAATAATGCTTAAACCTTCAAACGAATAAATTATAGATCGTACAAAAACAAAACGCAGAAGAAAGTGAGAGATTACAAACTACAGGGGTTAACTGTGTCAACATGTTTAATAATACCTCTGAGTGACCCTTTAACGTTCCAAAGACTTTGTAACGGTATTATACACTCACTAAAATAATATATATGAATTTCGCGAAGTTTCGATATGAAACGACAAAGTTACGATCGAATTCGTAGAAGAAGGGTTAAAAGCGTCAATAATGAAAGTTAAGGCTTTCTGAATAATTTATAAATAAACCGGGGACTTAATAGCGCGGGTAAATAACACGAGGCCCCTATCGGTAAATAACCGAGGGCCAAACCGCAAAGTTACCCCTTCAAAACCGAAAGGTCAGGTAAATCATTACGAAAGATTTCGTTATTAATGGCCAGATTCTGTAATCATAACAAAAGATTTAAAGTTTCTGAAATTATAACCTCTCGCGACCCGCGTGAAGGTTAGGGGTAAGTTGAGGCGGGCCGCGAGCCACCTCAATTACGCATCTGATTTATTAAACTCAGGCGACCCGCGTTATATTGCATGGGAACTCCCATGCGGGCCGCGTAAAGTGCCCAGATGCAGAATGTTGATGTTTTCTTGACTTTTGGAGCCTTGAACGATCAATAACCAACAAATGGGGCATGGGCACCCTATGCTCAACCCATAACACTTAGGGGACACCTACCATCACCTCTGGTCTGATTGTAAGTGTTGTAATGATCATGTTTGCTTGGCATTGGCTATAAATAGCATGCCTTAAGCTCATAACAATTCACACAACTCAAACTCACATCCTTGATCATTCTAAGTGCTCTCAAGTCCTCATCTCTGCTCCATAAGCAAGAACACAACATCTGTAAGTGATCTAACCCTTTGTGGTTCCACATTTCCTTAGTAAATGGCTAAGAACCAAACCGTCGTAACTACGGTTTGACTTTACAATAAATCAGTAATGGTTCAGTCTTATGACGAATCAAAAGTGGTTATGAGTTGGTATTTACGTGGGTAATAAACCTCTAAAATGGTTCCCCCTGATCACCACTCTAACTATGTCAAATGTCGAGTCAAACATGCGGTTAAAAAATCAACAGAAAGCTATTTTAGCGATTTATGCATAATCTGTAATGTATATGTTATGGAACCTGTTTTGACAATCATAAAACATGATAATAAGTATATAAACCTGTTTGCGCTCGTTTGAATCGATCATTTACTATATTGAACCGGTTCGGAGCCGAAAGTCGCATAAGTTTGACTTTTGCTTTGACTTCAGTTCTGACCCGTTTTAGTGAGGTATGAATATACCTTAGGACCCTCTTAGGACCAGGTCACATGTTGGTATAAACCTCTGTGGTCGGTTCATGAGTTATCCGAGTCTTTTACGCAATTCCGTCATTCGCCTAAAAGTTGACCGTAACGGCCTTTTAAAATTAAAACGAGTATTTCGGACACGTGAATGGACCAAAACCTTGCTTGTTAAATTATAAGCATGTCCTTAAAGTTTCACGTCAATCCGAGGCCTAGAATGAGAGTTATGCTAAAAGGCGCACTTTTAAGAAAGTTTTGTAATTAACGGCGCAATTAGCATAACGCCCATCTAACCCAAGTTTTCGTCACCAAAACTTTTACCCACTGTGGTAAAATAATATTTTGGGAATTTTAAAGATTTTTAATAATTTTTACCTTGCTCATAACCTGCGGTTATGGCTACGGTTCGGTAAATACCGAATATGCCCTTTTTGGCCAAAACGGGAGTTCTACAAGGTCTTTTGACCCGATTCCAGTTGCTACTGGTTTTAAATAATAAATAAAGTATTTTAAGCTTTATAAGCTGTTCGGGAAACTCAGATTTCCTGTAGAACTCGAAAAGCCCTTTTAAAGTCTTTAAAATGACCGAAAAGCCCCTACGGGGCATAATATTAACTTAAACTCGTTACGGGCGTCACGGAAGGGATCCTATTGATACCACAACCCATTTAAGGCATATTGACTTAGGAAATAAGCGTAGGACACTTATGGTTAACCGTTTCGCCTATTTGCGCACACGGTACGGCCCATGGAACTAGTTTTCGTGCAATAGCCGATATGGGTCAAATTATATTATTTGAACCCCAAAATCCAGAGTATGAACTATAAACCCATATAAAACAAGTCACTGAACTTGTTGTGTCCAAATCATACTCCATTCACGGTTTTCGCCTTTTCGTGCGAATTAACCATATCTATATATCGGAATCAACCGGTTTAAGCTACGGCTAATACAAGGACCGTTAGGATTCTAAGAGGTTAATTAAAACCTTCGTTCCAGATTAGGAGCCCCAGTAAAAGCTATCGGTGACTTGATCTAAATTAAGGATTTATACTTGCAAAGGTAAATACTTTAACTTATTTCCCCTATATGGGCTTGGGTTACGGTATATTAATACCGCTTGATTGAGCATTATATAATTCCATCGCTTAGGTGGTTAATTGATTAAATATGATCGGCTCATTTAAACAGTTTTGTTGCTTATAAGCCTTTGGGGGGTTTAATGACCGTTGTCCCGGATATCCTTGGCATCATTTTACGAAATGGCCACGACCATCGACATCCCGGTGTAGGCGTACACCCGGTATAAAGTGTCGACATTAAAATTAAAAGACGTGGCCGTTGGTTTTTATACTACGGTTTTACGCAAACGTGGTGTGTCTATAAATCTTTAACCCGGCACGACCCGGGCTACTGAACGCATAAAAGAACATGTAAAACGTTCACAAGATCATTATGAATTTTCCCAAGTTATAAAAGAGTTTGTGCCTTGTGCATTCAAATCAATTTTAATAAACATTTTCAAATGTGTCAGTTGAATGTATTTACCAGTGTAAACTGACGTATTTTCCCCAAAAAGATTAAGTGCAGGTACCTAAACGTAAATTGGCTGGTATTAGCTCCCTAGCGTCGGGATAAGCCTCGCAAGCTTGATTGCAGTATCTGATGGAACAATACTTTATGATTATTTACGATCCACTGTGGATATTCAACTTCTGTAATACATTGATATTATCACCAGAGGTTGAAATATATATATTTATCTTATGCTTCCGCTGTGCATTATATAATTGTGTGGTTTGACTATATTGTTGCCAACATCGTCACGGTAATCCCCCACCGGGCCCACCGGTGAGACACGTGGAAATCGGGGTGTGACAGGTTGGTATCAGAGCCAACATTGAGTGAATTAAACACTATCCTATTGTGTTTAATCTCAATGACACAATTGCACATACTTGAGTCTAGACAATAACTTAGGACAAATTCGGATTATTACTCCTTTTTGTCTTTATTTTCGATTTGATTTTTAATAAGTTTTAAGCAGGAAAATGCCACCTGTTATATTCCGAGGAAGAGGAAGGGGAAGAAGAGGCCGAGGAGAAATCGTGACACATCACGATAACGAGGCTGGACCATCTGGTACAAGACATCCTTCGATGACACGGAGCGAAGAGCCACAACGACGAAGAGATCTTTATGAACCCGCGAGGCATTCCACTTCGCACAGCTCGACGCCATCCTACCGGCACTCCTTTGGGCCAGATTCAGAAAATGATCCCAACAACCCACAACCTTCCTTCATACCTCTACAACGTTCGGTTTCGCACCGGAATTATGACGACCCTACTCCCTACTACATAGGTCAGTTTAATCCGGCTGACTACATACAGGAACCTTCAGGTTTTGGTCCACTAGGTCCACAAGACCACTTTTCTGAAGATCCCATGGAGGAAGATGAGGATCCTACTGAACCAGCTCGTGGTACGCCCACGCATCCGATAGAAGTTTCTGATGGGTCATCCTTCCATGGAACGCCCTATCAAGGACCTGACAGTTTCCAAGCGATGTTTGACCGACATGAATGGTACTACACGCCATCTCGACAGACATCTCAACAACCGGGACATCCACAGGATCCTTCTGAGGATTCACGCTTTGAGGCAGTTACGCCACCACCTCCGCCACCGGCACAACCAGTAATACCTGATCCGCCGAGGCGTAGGAGGACAAATGCTCGTATGTCTACACGAGGAGGAGGGGGTATCCACTTCAGCACTCCTCGACATTCTAGTAGTAGCCACTATCCGCCACTACAAGAAGAAGGACCTACAAGTCCTATACAGGAGGCGAACTCCGCACCAGCTGCACGAAATTCGCCACCATTCGGGTATGACCAACCCATACCTGCTTATACGGGTCCGACGGCTTACAACCCGTTCGAACCGTCACAAGCACAATACAACTACGGCTATGAGCGCGACCCATATGTGGTGTCGGCAAGATATAATGCGCGCTACCCTGACGGAGCACATGGAAACATGGGACCACCGGATTACTCAGCTCATGGGTATCCAATACCTCCCAGACCTCCAGTTCCACACCAAGCGCCACAGCCACGTTTCTCTCCTCCTAAACAGGAAGAAATACTCCATCGACTAGATCGTGTGGAGAGAGAGTTCGAAGAAGAGAAAAAGAGCCACCGAGGATTTCTCAAGGGCTTGGCGAATCTACTAAAGGGCAAAAAGAAGAAACGTGACCACTAGCCCTTAATAATTGTACTACTGTAATTTCTACTTTAAAATAAGTCCCTGTGTGGACAACTTATCGTATTTCAGTCCCTACGTGGACTTATCTTTGGTCCTTGCATGGACACCTATCTTGTATTAGTCCCTGCGTGGACTTGTCACTTATTTTAAAACCTCTCTGGAGGTAAGTATTATTTGAAAGACCCGTTTAGGGCAATATGTAATTGTATTTGAGATTTTGGAATGTATGTTATGAGTTTTGTTTTAATATATATAAAAATAAATCAAAACCATTCCTTTTATATTGATCTGCCTAAGTAAAGAATCTTAAAAGGTGAAACCTAGCTTGGGGTCTGTTAAGATCTAGTCAAGATGGTACGACCTAACTGAAAAGATTCTGATTCCCTGTTAACCTCTGTACGCATGTTAACATTCATGGCAGATGTGATTCGTTAAAAATCACGCACGTCATTCATATACAATAATCCTTTAAGGATTTCAAAACCCAACTAAATGATATATAAATCGTGGGTTAAATCACCAATGAAGGTGACCAGTATTATTAAAACATCCATTAGTGATGCAGTGCCTACGGGCCAGAATTATTAAAACATCCATTAGTGATGCAGTGCCTACGGGCCAGAATTATTAAAACATCCATTAGTGATGCAGTGCCTACGGGCCAAAATTATTAAAACATCCATTAGTGATGCAGTGCCTACGGGCCAGAATTATTAAAACATCCATTAGTGATGCAGTGCCTACGGGCCAGAATTATTAAAACATCCATTAGTGATGTAGTGCCTACGAGCCAGTATTATTAAAACATCCATTAGTGATGTAGTGCCTACGGGCCAATATTATTAAAACATCCATTAGTGATGTAGTGCCTACGGGCCAACCATATTAAGACATCAATTAGAGGTGTAGTGCCTATGGGCCATAATAATTGTCTTATAAAGACAAAAGGCAGTGGTAGTCTATGACTCTCTGTCAGAAAGAGATAAAAGAACTACGGTTCAACTCTCTATGCCTTTGATTCTCTGAAATCTCGGCTAACATTATAAAACATCATCATGATTAGGCTTTATGCCGCCAATACTATTTATATAGTTAAAATAGGATATATTCAAATCCTAATATTTAATGAAATAAAAAGTTAACCAAATATGGTCTCTGTACCATGGTTGACAAATTGTCATAAAAGACAATCATATAATAATCTCCTAAATAAAAAATTTTGTTATCTTCTGTAACAGATTCAAGTTACAATGGCGGATCCCAATGGAGAGAACAGCCACACAAACGAAGATGACTATGACAATGCGTCAGTGCATTTGACAGGCGCACAACTGAAGGCTCTGATTGACAATGCTGTCCAGGCAGCTATTGATCGTCAAAATACTGAGTCTCAAGGCAGAACTGTGTCAAAACCACCCTCTAAACCAAAGACACACTCCAAACCACCCTCTGAACCCAAGAAAGATGACGACAAGCACTCGTCTACTGAGCACAGCGTTCATCGCGATAGAGAATATACTGATGCGTCAAGTGCTAAGGGTTGCACCTACAAATACTTTGTATCATGTAAGCCCCGTGAATTTACAGGGGAGAAAGGTGCGGTTGACTGTATCACCTGGCTAGACGAGATGGACACGATAGTGGACATCAGCGGGTGCGCTGAGAGGGACGTGGTTAAGTTTGTGTCCCAGTCATTCAAGAGCGAGGCCCTGGCGTGGTGGAGAGCTCTGGTGCAGGCTTCAGGTAAGTCTGCCTTGTACAAAATGTCATGGGGGGAGTTTATTGCCCTCATAAAAGAAAACTACTGCCCTCAGCACGAGGTTGAGAAGATAGAGGCTGATTTTGTCTCACTAGTGATGACAAACCTGGATTGTCAAGCGTATCTGACAAGCTTTAACACTATGTCACGCCTGGTGCAATATCTTGTGACACCAGAACCTAGAAGGATTGCCCGTTTCATTGGGGGCTTAGAGCCGGCGATCAAGGCCAGCGTAAAGGCCTCTAGGCCAACGACCTTCAGGTCAGTCACTGACCTCTCCTTGTCTCTTACACTTGATGCTGTCCGTCTGAGGGCACAAAGGAGCAAGGAGGCTGAAAAGCGAAAACGTGAGGATGATACCTCACGAAAGTCTGGGAAAAAGCACCGTGGAAACGGTGAAGGCAAGAGAGGGTCGGAGGCAAAGAAGGAGGGGCAAGCTGATGGAAGACCTCACTGCAAGGTCTGCAAGAAACCTCACTCCGGGAAGTGTAGGTTTGCGTCTGGTTCACAGTCGCAACAAAAGACTCCATCCTGTGGGCTATGCAAGTCCAAGGATCACAAGACCGTGGAGTGCAAAAAGATGAAGGATGCAACCTGCTATAATTGTAATGAAAAGGGGCATATAAAGAGTAATTGCCCGAAGTATGCCAAGAAGGCGGAAGAGACGAAGAAATCAAATGCGAGAGTTTTCCGCTTGGATGCAAAGGAAGCGGTTAAGGACGACAATGTGCTTACAGGTACTTTTCTCGTAAATACTATATTTGCAAGAGTACTATTCGATTCTGGCGCCGATAAATCCTTTGTAGACCAGAAATTTTGCCAACTACTAAATATGCCTATCAAAACCCTTGACGTGAAATACGAAGTAGAGTTAGCAGACGGCACGATAGAAACCGTCTCTACTGTTCTAGAAGGATGTGAAATATCCATTAGGAACCATTCTTTTCCTTTATCTCTACTTCCTTTCAAATTAGCGGGTTTTGACATTGTGCTAGGCATGGACTGGTTATCCCGTAATCAGGCCCAAATCATTTGCGGCAAAAGGCAGATAGTTTTAAAGACTCCGAGTGGTGAATCTCTTACCATTCGAGGGGATACGCATTACGGACTGCCCGAAGACGTATCTATGCTGAAAGCTTCAAGATGTTTGAACAGAGGCTGTGTAATTTACATGGCTCAAGTGATAATTGAAGAACCAAAGCCGAAGATCGAGGATCTTCCTGTTATTTCTGAATACCCCGAGGTTTTTCCCGAAGAACTACCTGGTTTGCCACCAGATAGACAAGTGGAGTTCAGAATTGACATCATTCCTGGAGCAGCTCCGATAGCAAGAGCACCTTACAGATTAGCTCCGACGGAAATGAAAGAACTAAGGACCCAGTTGGATGAACTGCTGGCAAAGGGTTTTATAAGACCTAGTTCATCTCCCTGGGGAGCTCCTGTCCTATTTGTAAAGAAGAAGGACGGATCGATGCGGTTGTGCATCGACTATAGAGAACTGAATAAAGTTACCATAAAGAATAGATATCCTTTACCAAGGATCGATGATCTATTCGATCAGCTACAAGGAGCGAGCTACTTCTCCAAGATCGACTTAAGGTCGGGTTATCATCAACTAAGGGTCAGAGATGAAGATGTACACAAGACTGCATTTAGGACTCGCTATGGTCATTACGAGTTCCTAGTGATGCCTTTTGGGCTCACAAATGCACCGGCTGCGTTCATGGATCTCATGAATCGCGTTTGCAAGCCATACTTGGACAAATTCGTCATAGTCTTCATCGACGATATCCTGATATATTCCAAGAACCAAGCTGACCACGAGAAGCACCTCCGTTGCATTCTCGAATTACTACAGCGTGAGAAACTCTACGCCAAATTCTCGAAATGTGAATTCTGGCTACGAGAGGTCCAGTTTTTAGGACACGTTGTGAGTGAGCGTGGTATCCAAGTGGATCCCGCTAAGGTAGAGGCAGTCATGAACTGGCAAGAGCCAAAGACGCCTACCGAGATTCGTAGTTTCCTGGGATTAGCAGGATACTACCGGAGATTTATTGAGAATTTTTCAAGGATTGCTGCGCCCTTAACTTCCTTGACCAAGAAGAAAGAAAAGTACATTTGGGGCCCGAAACAGCAAGAGTCCTTTGAAATACTGAAGCAGAAGCTAAGCAACGCACCTGTGTTGACACTACCGGAGGGTACATATGAATTCGTAGTTTACTGCGATGCATCACACACAGGCATGGGGTGTGTGCTTATGCAGAAGGGCAAGGTGATTGCCTATGCTTCAAGGCAATTAAAGGTGCATGAAAAGAATTACACCACCCTCGACTTGGAGTTGGGTGCCGTTGTATTTGCACTGAAGTTGTGGAGGCACTACCTTTATGGTATTAAATTTGTGATTTATTCTGATCACAAAAGCCTCCAGCACCTGTTCAACCAGAAGGAGTTGAACATGAGACAGCGCCGTTGGATGGAAACCCTGAATGATTATGACTGTGAAATCAGGTACCATCCCGGCAAGGCGAATGTAGTCGCCGATGCCTTGAGCAGGAAGGAAAGGGTAAAACCCATTCGAATCAATGCCAAGAGCATTGAGGTTAAGAATAATTTGATGGAAAGGATATTAGCTGCGCAGCGTGAGGCTGTGTTGGAAGTTAATTATCCGAATGAAAAGCTGGGAGTAACTGAGGAGCAGTTGACTCTTAGCAAGGATGGAATTCTTAGGCTGAACGGACGTATATGGGTTCCGATTTATGGAGGACTACGAGATGTTGTTCTCCAGGAAGCCCATAGTTCCAAATACTCAGTCCATCCTGGTGCTGATAAAATGTACCAAGACTTAAAGACAAATTATTGGTGGATAGGCTTGAAAAAGTCTGTAGCCGCCCATGTAGCAAAGTGCTTGACTTGTGCTCAAGTCAAAGCCGAGCACCAAAAGCCATCTGGCTTGCTACAACAGCCTGAACTTCCCGAGTGGAAGTGGGAATGCGTAACTATGGACTTCATAACCAAGTTACCCAAAACCAGGAAAGGAAATGATACAATATGGGTCATAGTCGATAGGCTGACTAAATCAGCTCATTTTCTACCCATCAAGGAGACGTATAGCTCCGATATGTTAGCCCAACTTTATGTTGATAAGATTGTAGCCTTACACGGCATACCTGTGTCTATTATCTCCGACAGGGATACTAGATACACATCTCATTTCTGGAAAAGTTTCCAGCAATCTTTGGGCACACGTTTAAACTTTAGTACGGCTTACCATCCACAGACGGACGGTCAAAGTGAGCGTACTATCCAAACGCTAGAAGACATGCTTCGTGCATGTGCGATCGATTTAGGTGGTAACTGGGATAAAAACCTACCCCTGATCGAATTCTCCTACAATAATAGCTACCACACCAGCATAAAGGCTGCGCCTTTTGAGGCATTATATGGTAGGAAATGTAGATCGCCTGTTTGTTGGGCGGAAGTAGGAGAGGTCCAATTATCGGGACCAGAGATTGTTTTCCAGACGACGGACAAGATTGTCCAGATCCGGGAACGTCTCAAGGTTGCCCGCGATAGGCAGAAGAGCTACGCTGATCCAAAGCGTAAGGATTTTCACTTCGAAGTGGGTGAAAAGGTATTACTTAAAGTATCACCCTGGAAGGGGGTGATGCGTTTCGGCAAGAAGGGCAAACTGAGTCCGAGATACATAGGACCTTTTGAGGTCATTGAACGGGTCGGATCAGTCGCCTATAAGTTGAACTTGCCTGAAGAGCTCAATGGAATTCACAATGTGTTCCACATCTGCAATCTCAAAAAGTGCTTCGCCGATGAATCGTTGGTGATTCCACACACAGATGTGCATATAGATGAGAGCTTAAAGTTCATAGAGAAACCCTTGTCGATTGAAGATCGACAGGTGAAGAAGCTTCGCAGAAAGCACGTACCGATTGTAAAAGTCAAATGGGATGCCCGTAGAGGTCCTGAATATACGTGGGAAGTCGAAGCTACAATGAAAGAAAAATACCCCAATTTATTTGAGTAAATCTCGGGTCGAGATTTATTTTAAGGGGGTGAGGATGTAACACCTCGAATTTTTGTGTCCAATGATGTGTTAACACGTGTCATTTGTTTACACGTGGCATCTATAATAAATAAAGGACTAATTTTGACAAACCTTGAAAGTATATAAATTCGAGGGTTATAAAATGTCAACAAGGGTAAATATACTGTATAGTATCCCTAAATAATGCTTAAACCTTCAAACGAATAAATTATAGATCGTACAAAAACAAAACGCGGAAGAAAGTGAGAGATTACAAACTACAGGGGTTAACTGTGTCAACATGTTTAATAATACCTCTGAGTGACCCTTTAACGTTCCAAAGACTTTGTAACGGTATTATACACTCACTAAAATAATATATATGAATTTCGCGAAGTTTCGATATGAAACGACAAAGTTACGATCGAATTCGTAGAAGAAGGGTTAAAAGCGTCAATAATGAAAGTTAAGGCTTTCTGAATAATTTATAAATAAACCGGGGACTTAATAGCGCGGGTAAATAACACGAGGCCCCTATCGGTAAATAACCGAGGGCCAAACCGCAAAGTTACCCCTTCAAAACTGAAAGGTCAGGTAAATCATTACGAAAGATTTCGTTATTAATGGCCAGATTCTGTAATCATAACAAAAGATTTAAAGTTTCTGAAATTATAACCTCTCGCGACCCGCGTGAAGGTTAGGGGTAAGTTGAGGCGGGCCGCGAGCCACCTCAATTACGCATCTGATTTATTAAACTCAGGCGACCCGCGTTATATTGCATGGGAACTCCCATGCGGGCCGCGTAAAGTGCCCAGATGCAGAATGTTGATGTTTTCTTGACTTTTGGAGCCTTGAACGATCAATAACCAACAAATGGGGCATGGGCACCCTATGCTCAACCCATAACACTTAGGGGACACCTACCATCACCTCTGGTCTGATTGTAAGTGTTGTAATGATCATGTTTGCTTGGCATTGGCTATAAATAGCATGCCTTAAGCTCATAACAATTCACACAACTCAAACTCACATCCTTGATCATTCTAAGTGCTCTCAAGTCCTCATCTCTGCTCCATAAGCAAGAACACAACATCTGTAAGTGATCTAACCCTTTGTGGTTCCACATTTCCTTAGTAAATGGCTAAGAACCAAACCGTCGTAACTACGGTTTGACTTTACAATAAATCAGTAATGGTTCAGTCTTATGACGAATCAAAAGTGGTTATGAGTTGGTATTTACGTGGGTAATAAACCTCTAAAATGGTTCCCCCTGATCACCACTCTAACTATGTCAAATGTCGAGTCAAACGTGCGGTTAAAAAATCAACAGAAAGCTATTTTAGCGATTTATGCATAATCTGTAATGTATATGTTATGGAACCTGTTTTGACAATCATAAAACATGATAATAAGTATATAAACCTGTTTGCGCTCGTTTGAATCGATCATTTACTATATTGAACCGGTTCGGAGCCGAAAGTCGCATAAGTTTGACTTTTGCTTTGACTTCAGTTCTGACCCGTTTTAGTGAGGTATGAATATACCTTAGGACCCTCTTAGGACCAGGTCACATGTTGGTATAAACCTCTGTGGTCGGTTCATGAGTTATCCGAGTCTTTTACGCAATTCCGTCATTCGCCTAAAAGTTGACCGTAACGGCCTTTTAAAATTAAAACGAGTATTTCGGACACGTGAATGGACCAAAACCTTGCTTGTTAAATTATAAGCATGTCCTTAAAGTTTCACGTCAATCCGAGGCCTAGAATGAGAGTTATGCTAAAAGGCGCACTTTTAAGAAAGTTTTGTAATTAACGGCGCAATTAGCATAACGCCCATCTAACCCAAGTTTTCGTCACCAAAACTTTTACCCACTGTGGTAAAATAATATTTTGGGAATTTTAAAGATTTTTAATAATTTTTACCTTGCTCATAACCTGCGGTTATGGCTACGGTTCGGTAAATACCGAATATGCCCTTTTTGGCCAAAACGGGAGTTCTACAAGGTCTTTTGACCCGATTCCAGTTGCTACTGGTTTTAAATAATAAATAAAGTATTTTAAGCTTTATAAGCTGTTCGGGAAACTCAGATTTCCTGTAGAACTCGAAAAGCCCTTTTAAAGTCTTTAAAATGACCGAAAAGCCCCTACGGGGCATAATATTAACTTAAACTCGTTACGGGCGTCACGGAAGGGATCCTATTGATACCACAACCCATTTAAGGCATATTGACTTAGGAAATAAG
Source organism: Helianthus annuus (assembly GCF_002127325.2). Classification (NCBI taxonomy): domain Eukaryota; kingdom Viridiplantae; phylum Streptophyta; class Magnoliopsida; order Asterales; family Asteraceae; genus Helianthus; species Helianthus annuus. The sequence continues at coordinate 83,405,318 of NC_035438.2, forward strand.
CGTAGGACACTTATGGTTAACCGTTTCGCCTATTTGCGCACACGGTACGGCCCATGGAACTAGTTTTCGTGCAATAGCCGATATGGGTCAAATTATATTATTTGAACCCCAAAATCCAGAGTATGAACTATAAACCCATATAAAACAAGTCACTGAACTTGTTGTGTCCAAATCATACTCCATTCACGGTTTTCGCCTTTTCGTGCGAATTAACCATATCTATATATCGGAATCAACCGGTTTAAGCTACGGCTAATACAAGGACCGTTAGGATTCTAAGAGGTTAATTAAAACCTTCGTTCCAGATTAGGAGCCCCAGTAAAAGCTATCGGTGACTTGATCTAAATTAAGGATTTATACTTGCAAAGGTAAATACTTTAACTTATTTCCCCTATATGGGCTTGGGTTACGGTATATTAATACCGCTTGATTGAGCATTATATAATTCCATCGCTTAGGTGGTTAATTGATTAAATATGATCGGCTCATTTAAACAGTTTTGTTGCTTATAAGCCTTTGGGAGGTTTAATGACCGTTGTCCCGGATATCCTTGGCATCATTTTACGAAATGGCCACGACCATCGACATCCCGGTGTAGGCGTACACCCGGTATAAAGTGTCGACATTAAAATTAAAAGACGTAGCCGTTGGTTTTTATACTACGGTTTTACGCAAACGTGGTGTGTCTATAAATCTTTAACCCGGCACGACCCGGGCTACTGAACGCATAAAAGAACATGTAAAACGTTCACAAGATCATTATGAATTTTCCCAAGTTATAAAAGAGTTTGTGCCTTGTGCATTCAAATCAATTTTAATAAACATTTTCAAATGTGTCAGTTGAATGTATTTACCAGTGTAAACTGACGTATTTTCCCCAAAAAGATTAAGTGCAGGTACCTAAACGTAAATTGGCTGGTATTAGCTCCCTAGCGTCGGGATAAGCCTCGCAAGCTTGATTGCAGTATCTGATGGAACAATACTTTATGATTATTTACGATCCACTGTGGATATTCAACTTCTGTAATACATTGATATTATCACCAGAGGTTGAAATATATATATTTATCTTATGCTTCCGCTGTGCATTATATAATTGTGTGGTTTGACTATATTGTTGCCAACATCGTCACGGTAATCCCCCACCGGGCCCACCGGTGAGACACGTGGAAATCGGGGTGTGACAGGTTGGTATCAGAGCCAACATTGAGTGAATTAAACACTATCCTATTGTGTTTAATCTCAATGACACAATTGCACATACTTGAGTCTAGACAATAACTTAGGACAAATTCGGATTATTACTCCTTTTTGTCTTTATTTTCGATTTGATTTTTAATAAGTTTTAAGCAGGAAAATGCCACCTGTTATATTCCGAGGAAGAGGAAGGGGAAGAAGAGGCCGAGGAGAAATCGTGACACATCACGATAACGAGGCTGGACCATCTGGTACAAGACATCCTTCGATGACACGGAGCGAAGAGCCACAACGACGAAGAGATCTTTATGAACCCGCGAGGCATTCCACTTCGCACAGCTCGACGCCATCCTACCGGCACTCCTTTGGGCCAGATTCAGAAAATGATCCCAACAACCCACAACCTTCCTTCATACCTCTACAACGTTCGGTTTCGCACCGGAATTATGACGACCCTACTCCCTACTACATAGGTCAGTTTAATCCGGCTGACTACATACAGGAACCTTCAGGTTTTGGTCCACTAGGTCCACAAGACCACTTTTCTGAAGATCCCATGGAGGAAGATGAGGATCCTACTGAACCAGCTCGTGGTACGCCCACGCATCCGATAGAAGTTTCTGATGGGTCATCCTTCCATGGAACGCCCTATCAAGGACCTGACAGTTTCCAAGCGATGTTTGACCGACATGAATGGTACTACACGCCATCTCGACAGACATCTCAACAACCGGGACATCCACAGGATCCTTCTGAGGATTCACGCTTTGAGGCAGTTACGCCACCACCTCCGCCACCGGCACAACCAGTAATACCTGATCCGCTGAGGCGTAGGAGGACAAATGCTCGTATGTCTACACGAGGAGGAGGGGGTATCCACTTCAGCATTCCTCGACATTCTAGTAGTAGCCACTATCCGCCACTACAAGAAGAAGGACCTACAAGTCCTATACAGGAGGCGAACTCCGCACCAGCTGCACGAAATTCGCCACCATTCGGGTATGACCAACCCATACCTGCTTATACGGGTCCGACGGCTTACAACCCGTTCGAACCGTCACAAGCACAATACAACTACGGCTATGAGCGCGACCCATATGTGGTGTCGGCAAGATATAATGCGCGCTACCCTGACGGAGCACATGGAAACATGGGACCACCGGATTACTCAGCTCATGGGTATCCAATACCTCCCAGACCTCCAGTTCCACACCAAGCGCCACAGCCACGTTTCTCTCCTCCTGAACAGGAAGAAATACTCCATCGACTAGATCGTGTGGAGAGAGAGTTCGAAGAAGAGAAAAGAGCCACCAAGGATTTCTCAAGGGCTTGGCGAATCTACTAAAGGGCAAAAAGAAGAAACGTGATCACTAGCCCTTAATAATTGTACTACTGTAATTTCTACTTTAAAATAAGTCCCTGTGTGGACAACTTATCGTATTTCAGTCCCTTTGTGGACTTATCTTTGGTCCTTGCATGGACACCTATCTTGTATTAGTCCCTGCGTGGACTTGTCACTTATTTTAAAACCTCTCTGGAGGTAAGTATTATTTGAAAGACCCGTTTAGGGCAATATGTAATTGTATTTGAGATTTTGGAATGTATGTTATGAGTTTTGTTTTAATATATATAAAAATAAATCAAAACCATTCCTTTTATATTGATCTGCTTAAGTAAAGAATCTTAAAAGGTGAAACCTAGCTTGGGGTCTGTTAAGATCTAGTCAAGATGGTACGACCTAACTGAAAAGATTCTGATTCCCTGTTAACCTCTGTACGCATGTTAACATTCATGGCAGATGTGATTCGTTAAAATCACGCACGTCATTCATATACAATAATCCTTTAAGGATTTCAAAACCCAACTAAATGATATATAAATCGTGGGTTAAATCACCAATGAAGGTGACCAGTATTATTAAAACATCCATTAGTGATGCAGTGCCTACGGGCCAGAATTATTAAAACATCCATTAGTGATGCAGTGCCTACGGGCCAGAATTATTAAAACATCCATTAGTGATGCAGTGCCTACGGGCCAGAATTATTAAAACATCCATTAGTGATGCAGTGCCTACGGGCCAGAATTATTAAAACATCCATTAGTGATGCAGTGCCTACGGGCCAGAATTATTAAAACATCCATTAGTGATGTAGTGCCTACGGGCCAGTATTATTAAAACATCCATTAGTGATTAGTGCCTACGGGCCAATTTAAACATCCATTAGTGATGTAGTGCCTACGGGCCAACCATATTAAGACATCCATTAGAGGTGTAGTGCCTATGGGCCATAATAATTGTCTTATAAAGACAAAAGGCAGTGGTAGTCTATGACTCTCTGTCAGAAAGAGATAAAAGAACTACGGTTCAACTCTCTATGCCTTTGATTCTCTGAAATCTCGGCTAACATTATAAAACATCATCATGATTAGGCTTTATGCCGCCAATACTATTTATATAGTTAAAATAGGATATATTCAAATCCTAATATTTAATGAAATAAAAAGTTAACCAAATATGGTCTCTGTACCATGGTTGACAAATTGTCATAAAAGACAATCATATAATAATCTCCTAAATAAAAAATTTTGTTATCTTCTGTAACAGATTCAAGTTACAATGGCGGATCCCAATGGAGAGAACAGCCACACAAACGAAGATGACTATGACAATGCGTCAGTGCATTTGACAGGCGCACAACTGAAGGCTCTGATTGACAATGCTGTCCAGGCAGCTATGGATCCGGTCAAAATACTGAGTCTCAAGGCAGAACGTGTTGTCAAACCACCCTCTAAACCAAAGAACACACTCCAAAACCACCCTCTGAACCAAGAAAGATGACGACAAGCACTCGTTCTACTGAGGCACAGCCGGTTCATCGCGATAGAGATATACTGATGCCGTCAATGTGCTAAGGGTACACCTACAAATACTTTGTATCATGTAAGCCCCGTGGATTTACAGGGGAGAAAAGGTGCGGTTGACTGTATTCGCCTGGTCTAGACGATATGGAACCACGATATTGGACATCAGCGGTTTGGGCGCTGAGAGGGACGTGGTTAAGTTTGTGTCCCGATCATGACAAGGGCGATAAGTGTGCACTTCAGGTAATCAATGCGGGTGCTGTCACACTTGAGAGGACGTGGTTAAGTTTGTCC